>NC_092384.1:25926324-26245277 GCF_030028105.1 Mobula birostris | reverse complement strand
AAATGAAGTCAGCCTCAAGACTGTTGAATACTTATAGCTTGGAACCAACAAAATAAACTAAAGTCTTATTCCTATCTCACTTATATCAAGTGAGAACTAACTTAAGTCATTAATGCTTGGTATTATGGCCATGTTAGATCAAATTAAAAGAGAACATACTATTAGTCCTATTACAGTTTTTCTCGGTCGCTTAACCACACTGTTCAAAACAGTAGCCACATTCTCTAAACAGTCAACACAGGCTGCAAAGGACTAATCCATTGTGCAAAACTCCTCATCCTCACTGCAAATTACACTCAGCAAGTCAAAACAATAAATATTTGCAGCAAAAGTGAATAATTCAATTAAAACAGTAGCACACAGCATTACATCACTAACACATATCAGTGATCACTGGGTAATCACTGGCAAGACACTGGCCACCCTTCTCAAAGAGGCATAACATGATCAGTGTAGTCAGTCATACATTGTGATGCTTGGTGCATACTCTGTATAACGCCAGAGATCAAGACACTTTGTCTATTATTGTAAATACAATGATTACAACTCCAATCTTGAGTAAGAACTTTGAAGGATCAACAGGATGAGAGGCAAGAATGCAAACCTACACACACAGTCTGGAATCTCAACTGTTGTTACATGAAAGTCAAAGACAAAATTGACCACACCTTTAGAAGAGAAAAATCATTCATCTCTGATAACAGAAATGCCGTACAATAATGGTCATCTCTGATCTATTTTGTCCCTGGTTTGGCATCATGTTTTCATCAACATCACATCAAATGTGCTCCCTAGCAATGCACCCCCGGGATGCCCAATCCAGCCCTGGACGTCTGCATGGTGATCCTCAATCATACTGTCCATCAGCAGCCTTTGGTCGTAATAACGCCTGCCATCTGCAGGAAGGGAAAAACCCAGGAGAGTTGAGGAATGGGGAGTGCAGTGAAAAGAGTTTAACGAACATGAATAGATAAGCCTGAAACCAGCCAGTCACTGCAGATGAATGGTGGAAAGATATATTGTCCCACATGATGACATAGAGTGGCCATTGATCCTGGCGTCCTGTTCACTAAGGGTTGCCTGTAAAGCCCATCAGGGAATTTGATAATGTGTGGGGTGGTATAAGGTCCAGTCTTTGGGCTGTATGCCAGAATGCCAGTGTCTCTATGGCTGCACACATGGTAACGTTTGAACCTCCCTGGCCTGGTAGCTGGACTGGCACCCTTTTCTCTACATGATTCGTCCTTTGTCTCCTTGTCCTAGATAAGGTTGGTGTATCAACAGATTACCAACGATTGCTTAATCCGTTGCAAAGCAGAGCCATTTTGAGTCAATGATTTGGGATTGATTGCTGACACTTCTGAATGATTTTTGCATCTCCTTTTTGTCTTCTGACCACCGTTCTGTCCTGGTGTTGAGTAGTTTGCAAGAAGTTCATTAGCAATTGAGACAGATGTACATGCAATGAGAAATTGTTGTCTATTGTGCTGAGGTGATTGCTGTTTTGCTCATATAGAGTTTAGAAATGAGCACATGAACTGCTGGCTTGATTGAAGTGTCTGGGCAACTAAAAAAACTAATTATCTCAAAAAGGTTAATCAAATTCAGAAAGGAAAAACTGAAGATGTTTTATACAAGACAACAGCACCAGTGTGATGGTAAACCACAGAATACAGCCACTTATTTCCAATTCCAGCTTGTAAGTCTATCAATTTTTCTTTAAATTGCTGACTTTGTTTTCTAATGAAGGACTTCTGAATTCTATTTTGAATAAGCAATTCCCCATTCATGAGTGCAGCTGCATTGACATGAAATCCAGGACAGTCTGAAGTTATCGGTCTCAAGCAAGTGCCAACTGTGAAAGATGAGTACTAGGCACAGCCATCATCCATGTTCTCTCTGTTACAGGTCATTACACACCCCAAGTGGAACCCATCCACCATTAATTATGATGTTTCTGTGGTGAAGCTTGCAACCCCCGTTCAGTTCAACAGTCATGTGTCGCCAGTCTGTCTCGCCGCTGTATCTGATAACTACCCTGCTGGCATGATGTGTGTCACAACGGGATGGGGAAGGACTCGTGCTTACCGTACGTCAGTTCAAAACTTTACAAATTACAGTGTTGCAGTTCCGAGCTCTGTGCCTTTGTACCCTTACCCTGACAGGGAGCAGTGGATAGATTCCCAAGATGATTGGCAATCTGGAAGGTTATGCTATGAATAATACTTCATGGCTGCAACAAGTTTCTCTGGTCAAGGAACAGGATAATTCTGTTCATCAGAGGGATATTGTGGGCTTCTACAACTGATCCAGTGATAGGGTGTTCACAGTGTCATATAGATTGGAAATGGGTCCTTCTGCCCAATTGGTCCAAGCAGACTAAGATACCCCATCCAATTTAGTGCCATTTGCCAATGTTTGGCCCATAACTTTCTAAACCTTTCTGATCCATGGACCAAGAACCTTCTAAACCTTTCCAGTCCATGGTCCCATAACCTTCAAAACCTCTTTAATCCATGTGTATAACTTTCTAATCCTTTCCAATCCATGTACCTGTCCAACTGTCTTTAAAAAGTTTGTCATTATATTTGCCTTACCACTTCTTCTAGTAGCTGATTCTGCATAGATACCACCCTTTGTGGAACAAAAAAGGTTGTCCCTGAAGTTTCTCTGAAATCTTTCCACTCTCACCTTAAACCTATGCCCTCTTGGTCTTGATGTCCCAACTCTGAGGAAAAAGACGGAATACATTCACCCTATCTTTGCCACTCATGATTTTATACCTCTCTATAAGATCATCTTCAGTCCTTAATGCTCTAAGGAATAAAGTCCTAGCTTCTTCAACCTCTCCCTATAATTCAGTTATTCAAATCCTGGCAGCATCCTTATAAATCTTTTTTATACCTCTTCCAGTCTAACAACACCTTTACTACAACAAGGCGACCAAAAATGAATACAATATTCCAAGAGCAGTCTTACCAGCGTCCAATACAACCACAACATGACATGACTTCCCAACTTCTCTACTCAGTGGCCTGAGAGACAAAGGCCAGTGTGTCAAAAGCCTTCTTCACCTCCTCACCTACCTGTGACTTGCACTCTGCTCTACACCACTCCCCAGTGCCCTGCCATTCATAAAACTCTCTGTGGTTAAAAAATAACAGAGGAGAGATATTCATTAAGGACTATGCCTGCCTCCTGTGGCTCCACACAAAGATATGTCCTTGTGATCTTTGAGGGGCCTTATTCCGTTTCTACGTTAATATACATACAATCTGTGTAGAATTTTATTCATATTCTCTGTCAAAAATCCCTCGTGCCCCCTGTTTGCCCTATATCCCTCCAGAGAATTGCTTGATCTCAGCTGCTTGTACAAACCTATGCCTCGTTTTCTCCAGGGTCAGAGCCTCAATATCCCTCATTGTCCAAGGTTCTGTACTCCTGCCTGCCTTGCCCTATGCTCCAACAGGAACATGTAGGCTTTGAGATCTTACTAGATCACTTTTAAAAGACTCCCACTTACCTGTGGGCTCTGTGCCAACAAACTACCTACCCCAAACAATCGTTGCAACCTCCTGTCTCATACTGTTAAAATTATCCTTGCCCCAGCTTAGAACTTGAACCTGTGGACCAGTTCTGTTCCTTTCCATAACCCTTTAATAACTATTAGAAATATAGTCACTGGTCCCTAAGTGCTCTCTCACTGTCACCTTCCCAAATGTAGGACGAGTTTTGCCCCCTCCATTGTCAGGCCCTCAGTCCACTGCACCAATGGCCCCTCCTCCCATATCCAATCCTACACCTTCTCTTGGACATCCCGCTCTGGTTCTCTGCCACCTCCAGATCTTTTCATCTGTAATTCCCAATGAAACATCAACTGCCACAATTTCAGCACTCCTCTCCTCCTCCTCCAGCCTTACTCCCTCTGAATGCACTGCCTGCCACTCTCTCCACACCAACCACAACCTTACCAGCAAACCTGCAGACAAAGGGGGTGCTATTGCTGAGTGGCAGACTGACCTCGACCTTGCTGATACCAGTCGGAAACTCTCAAGACACCTCCTTGAAAAGGACCATATTCTGGACCCTCAGTGTCGCCATCATTGATCTCACATTCACTGCCACCAAACTGATAGTTTCCTTAACCCGCAATGCTTGTTTCTACCTTCTACCCAAGATCCACAAACGTGACTGTACGAGTAAGACCATTGTCTCTGCCATCTCCTGCCCCACTGAACTCATGTCCACATACCTCAACTCCATTATATCCCCCTTGGTCCAGTCCTTTCCCAGATCAACACAGCAACACTTTTCATGCTTGCGATCTCCTCAATAATGTTCAATTCCCTGCCGTGACCACCTCATTTTCACCATGGATGTCCAGTCCCTATAACTTTCTATCCCCCATCAAGAAGGCCTTAAAGTTCTCTGTATTTTTCCCTCCAAAAGACCCAACCAGTTCCCCTCCATCAATACCTTCTTGTCTAGCAGAACTGGTCCCCACCCTTAACAATTTCTCCTTTGGTCCCTCTCACTTTTTCCAAACTCTAGGGGTAGCCGTGAGTACCTGTATGGGCCCCAGCTACGCCTACCTTTTCACTGGCTGCGTAGAGCGGTCCATGTTCCAAGTCTTCTCTGGTCAAACTCCCCAATTCTTTCTGCACTACATTGACAACTGCACAGATGCTGCTTCACACCTTCATGCTGAGCTCATCAATATCATAAACTTTGCCTTCAACTTCCACCCTACCCTTAAATTCACTTGGTCCATTTCTGACACCTCCTTCCCCTTTCTCGATCTCTCTGTCTCCATCTCTGGAGACCAACTATCTACTGACATCTTTTATAAACCTGGTGATTCCCACGGCTATTTTGACGATACTATTTCCACCCGATCTCCTGTAAAAACGCCATTCCCTTTGCTCAGTTCCTTCACCTCTGTCGCATCTGTCCCAGGGATAAGGACAAAGGACAGGGTTTCTCTTCCTCACCTGCATCTCCTCCATTTCCCGGACATCCACGTCCACCCCATCTTCCTGCCACCTGAACAGGGATAGAGTTCCTCTTGTCCTGACCTGTCACCTCATGAGCCACTGCACCCAACGCATCATTCTCCACAACTTCCGCCGTCTGCAAAGAGATCCTACCACCAACACATCGTTACCTTCCCTCCACTCTCCACATCTTCAGTGGGATCCTAGCACCAAACACATCTTTACCCCCCCTCCCCCACTATCCGCGTTTCATAGGGATTGCTCCCTCCATGATTCCTTTGTCCATTCAGCCCTCCCCACTAGTCTCTCTCACATATCCCTGCATGCAACAGAAATGCTACACCTCGCCGTTCACCTCCTCCCTGTCCTGGAAAGAAAAGCCTTATCCTGGCAATAGATACAGTGGAAGCACAAGAACTGAGAAAAGGGAGACAGGCCGGAAAGAGGTATAGTCAATCAGTAGGTTTATAAAAGGTTTCTAATGGCTGAAAATATACCCTTTTACTTTCATTGGAGTATGACCCTTAAAAATAAAGCAAAACTGATTGAAGTATCATCTAACATTTCCACAGCTGCTGAGCGACCTAACCAACTTCAGCAAGCTGCTCTTCCGCTCCTCTCCAACGTGAACTGCAGGAACTACTGGGGTAGCAGTGTCACCGATGTCATGATCTGCGCTGGGGCAGCTGGTGCCTCGTCTTGCATGGTATGAAACCTTTTCAAAGTACTTCAACCTCTTTCAAGTTGCAAAAAGGCAATGAGACCAAGTCTGAGGCTGTGACTCGTTTACAGGGTGACTCTGACGACCCACTTGTCTGTCAGAAGGACAACGTCTGGAACTTGGTTGGCATCGTTTCCTGGGGCAGTGGCTATTGCTCCACCAGCACTCCTGGTGTCTATGCCCGCGTGACGGAGCTGAGGGACTGGATCGATAGCACCATTGCTGACAACTAAGTGCAAATCAACATGTGAAATGCAAATGAAAATAAATGTACTTCTTCAACATGAATTCTGAACCTGTGTTGTTCTTTAAGGCCTGTCTGGAATTATAAGTTATTAATAAATCTAAGTAATATATGAGTTATAGGGAAAGAGTGAATAAGTTAGCAGCATAGGAGAATGTGGGGGGATTTGCTAGAGGTGTACAAAATTATGAAAGGTATAGATAGGTTAAATGCAAGCAGGCTTTTCTCCCTCAGAACACAAAATAATCTGCAGATGCTGGGGTCAAAACACCACTCACAACAGGCTGGAGGAACTCAACAGGTTGAAAATCGGTAATGCCAAACCCATGAGATAATCAATCTCAGGTCCTAAATTTGTACCAGACTGAGAATCTAGAAGCAGCTTCCGCAAGCAGAAGTATATTTCAGCAACATGAGTGCCCTCTAGGTCATCGCTATCAACTAAAGATGAACAATATTTAAATTTTTAATTGGTGCGATATTGCAGAATTGAAATTACATTGTTTATTTAAGTAGACATGGTTAAAGTTTCTGTTCAAAGTGCAAAGAAAGACACTCCTGTGTAATACATTTGTATTCTACAAAATGTAACAGAGTCCTCCACCTCCCCCCAAATAACTGGTAGCAAATTTAAGGAATTTTGTAATCGCCCTTTAACCGTATGGTAAAAATTGAGCTTTAAATTAGACAAATAAATCACCAAATTCTCTCTGTCATTAGAAATTTTGGGGCATTTGTGACAAATTACTGGTAGATCCATTATTTCCTATCACAACAGGAGTTTAAGAAAAGTTTGCACAGGTACAAGGATAAGAGGGGTATAGAGGGCTATGGTTTAGGGACTAGGCAGAAGACCAGTTTGGCATGGACTAGATGGGCTGAAGAGCCTATTTCTAGGCTGTAGTGCTCTATGACTCTCTCACACTAAATTAAGAGCTGAGCTGGGCTGGGCTGCACTCCACTGCAAATTTGTCCTTCTCATCAAAGTAAAATGTTTATTTCAACTGCAAACTTACAAGTTGCACATGGAAAGCAACATAACGTAATATAAATCTGTTTATATCTAAAACAGAAAAGTTGTCAACAGAGAGAACAAGTACAAAGCTAGTTCTTGCCCTGGTCACAGTCACTACCGATTTTCCTGCAGTAACAAATAGCATTAAAGAATCTGCAGTAACAAATGGCGCATGGATCACAGCAAGGTAGAGCATGGCCAAAGCAGGACTCTAGGTGTCGAACGCATCTCCCGGGCGAATGCTCTGATCTATCCATCTCGACTACATCAAACATCAGCTGTAAGGGAAAATGTTAAAGTTTACAGAATATGAAATGTCACATACCATTTTCAATTTCTCCAATTCTGCAACAAGAACAACTAGTCGCATTTAACATTTAAGCATGGACTACCAACTATATACCCTGTGAGCCAAGTGGTCTCCTCGTTCTTTAAGGAGATATAATGCTGTAACCCTGGGACTATGTAAACCAGCATTACCTCTTCCATACATAAGTCAGGGAGTGGTTAAACCAACCTGGGCTAGCCCGGGTAAGGAGGGTGTCTTGGCATTCAGCAGAGCTAAGCCTGTCAATAGGCAGATGTCTCCAGCTTACTCTGCTTTAAGAAACACAAGGCAACAGAAATGTCCTCATAACAGATTAGTTGAGGCTGAAAAATGCAGGTCTTGCTGGTGCTGGAGAGGACAGAACATGATCGCAGAAACACCTAAGGTACCCCAATGTCAGAGTGACGTTGGGATTAAAAACTGTGTGAGAATATTTCCTCATTCATAATTTTCATTTATTTTAACTAAGAAACAATTTTATATTAAATAAGCACAATTCATATTAAAGAATCCTAAATATTAAATAGCAGATGATTGTGTACTAATGTTGGGCCAGAACAGTGAATAACAGAATTTAATTGAACTGCTGATGCTTCAGCTTTAAATCGTATTATATTTTACAATATTTGTTATAAAAAGTCAAATTTGAAATGTAATTAAAACTTAATCAGTTTGCTGGATATCAGTCACTCTGCCTTTGGAACGATACTATATAAAAACTGGATTTACCTCAGATTTGAGCATAATCTTTTCTGACATTTGATGTTCTTTTTCCAATGTGGGTTTAGTCAGTGGACCTGAATTCACAACATTAACAGAATTCGTCAAATGTCTATCCTGTTGTTCATGCAAACATTAAATTTCAGTGCATGAAATGGTGACTTGGTAGATGGCAATAATATTGACCTAAAATAAAGGCTGCCGCACAAACCATTCTCTTTCTTTCTCAAAGGATTTGTGTTCTACCACATTAACATTCCCCAGAAGTTTGGAGAAGAACCGAAGAATTAAGTGAGTACTGACAAACAAAACTGACAGAGTGAACTGTAAGAACAAAGAATAAGAGACAATAGAAAGGCACTCAATCTCCAACAGACTCTCAGCCATACAGGAGACTCACTTAATGGTAAAGTGAGGTTTAAGAGTAAATTATTTCTAAAGGTGACAGAGCACAACAGAAGTATGTTCTGGGTGTAATGTCAGGGATATCCAAAATGAGTTCTACATTGCTAATTAGAGACTACTCTAACAAACTGCCTATGTACATTGAATGAGAGTATTGGCTTCACTTTAAACAAGAGCTGGTCACTTATTTTTCTTCCAGTGAAATATATTTTTGTAGGTTTCCTATGTGGACCCTGTACCACGCTCTCCCACTGGAGTCATAAATCCATTCAATATTCTTGGATAAAATGCAACAGTCAACTGCGACTGAAGCAGTAGATAATTAGTCACGCTGAGAGCCTCAGACCAGGATTAATGCAGAGAGTGCAGAATTAAATGGAGATGGTTAATACCCACCTGCAGCAGAAAATAGGGTCTTGCCCCTGCTCAGGGATGTAAAGTCGGCATTTGTGGTCACATCTCTAATGGCGTTGGAATCCAGTTCAGCTCTGATGGCACCGAAGCAGAGAATGAGCTGTAGAGCACAGCAGTAGAGCAGCATGGCATTAACCATGATACCTGCAGGATAATGGCACAACACTCAGCAGGGCAGCAACACCCCACCACAAGAAAAATAATCTGTTTCTATTAATACACTGAGCAATAACCCTACTCTCTCTATCATCAGCGTATAACGCATCTGCTGAAGTTGGATCTCAGAAATCACTTTGATTTAATAATCTCCATTTACCTGCAAGGAACAGCTCATGAAGTGAAAGTGAACTTTTTCCTTCCCCAGTCGGTGGTTGCTGAGAGCTGCTATTCTTTTTTGAACTCCTGTGTTCACAGTTCCTAGTTTATATCGACTGGATTTATTAACTTCAACGTCACTCTGACGCCATCACTGAAATGGGATTTGGATCCACCTTTCGCAATGTTTCTTTAAAGTCACCTTATTTAGTTTCATGTTAGTCCTGACTGAATGAATAGCATTCTCAGTCAGAAAGCTGTACATTTGTGTCCTACTGCAGAGATCTGAGCACAAAATCCAACATGCCACTTTAGTACAATGCTGAAGAGCAGTGAACTATTAGAAGTGTTTTCTTTCCATAAGGCATTAATTCCATTTCAGGTCACAGGGTATTATCTGATGTGCTCTTCCCAGGCTCCTGAGTTGACCCAAGTTGTCCATGCCAGACAAGAAATTCATCTACACTTTGGCCCTCATCCTGTCCTACACATCAACCTGTCCAAATGCTTCAAGAATGCTGGGATTGCATCCATCTCTACCTTCTTCTCCAGAGGCCCGTCCACATATTCACCACCCCGTGTGAAAAACATTCTCCTCAGATCTCCTTTAAACCTTTCCTTCCTCACTTCAATCCATGTCCTGTAGTTTTAGAGTCCCCTACCTCTGGAAATGTGCTGTGACTGTACCCAACCTCATCCCCTCATTCTTTTATAAACCCTTCAGATTCCTGCACTCCTGTGAGGACAATCCCAGCCTATCCAATCTTTCCTTATAACTAAAGACCTTCATTCCAGGGAACATCATGATGAACATCTCCTTCCTCCTTTCTGGAGCTGTTGCAATATCTGATAATAATGAGTGTCTATTGTTGATGAGGTTGGGGGTCATTCACGTTCTTGTGCTGATGTCACAAATGATATCAATTTCAGTGCTCCCACAGTTGATACTTTAGTTAGTAATAGTTTTAACAGTTTTATAATCAGAATCAAGTTTATTATCACTGGCATGTGTCGTGAAATTTGTTAACTTAGCAACAGCAGTGCAATGCAATATATAATATAGAAGAGAATCAATCAATCAATTACTATATATATATTGAATAGGTTAAAAATAATGCAAAAACAGAAATAATATGTATTTTAAAAAGTGAGGTAGTGTTCACAGGTTCAATGTCCATTTGGCAACTGGATGGCAGAGGGGAAGAAGCTGTTCCTGACTCACTGAGTGTGTGCCTTCAGGCTTCTGTACCTCCTACCTGATGGTAACAGTGAGAAAAGGGCATGTCCTGGGTGCTGGAGGTTAATAATGGACGCTGTCTTTCTGAGACACCGCTCCTTGAAGATGTCCTGGGTACTTTGCAGGCTAGTACCCAAGATGAAGCTGACTAAATCTACAACCCTCTGCAGCTTCTTTCAATCCTGTGCAGTGGCCTCCTCATAGCAGACAGTGATGCAGCCTGTCAGAATGCTCTCCATGGTACATTTATAGAGGTTTTTAAGTGTTTTTGTTGACATACCAAATCTCTTCAAATTCCTAATGAAGTATATTTTCTGTTTTGCCTTCTTTATAGCTGCATCAATATGTTGGGATCAGGTTCGATCCTCAGAGATCTTGACACCCAGGAACTTGAAACTGTTCACTCTCTCCATTTCTGATCTCTCAATGAGGATTGGTATGCGTTCCTTCATCTTACCCTTCCTGAAGTCCACAATCAGCTCTTTTGTTTTACTGACATTGAGTACAAGGTTGTTGCTGCGACACCACTCCACTGGTTGGCATATCTCGCTCCTGTACACCCTCTCGTCTCCATCTGAGATTCTACCAACAATGGTTGTATCATCAGCAAATTTATGGATTGTATTTGAGCTATGCCGAGCCACACAGTCATGTGTATATAGAGAGTAGAGCAGTGGGCTAAGCACACACCCCTGAGCTGCACCAGTGGGAATAGAATATCTGTCTCTCAGCTTTTATAGGAGGTAGATGTTCCCTTTAGCTGGGATTGATATTGAAGGAATGACAGAGATATATCGATAATTACATTGACTCCATGCCACTAGGTATTTAGATGATGTTATCAGGGATAATGAAGATGGATTCAAACACCGGGGTTCAATAGTGTAGTGATCAGAACTGCACTCATTGTTCACGTGTAGCCTAACCAACATCTTGTACATCTGCTTGTCCTCATCTAGGTGTAGGTGGGTTGATGGAAATTTGGACAAAATGCGTGATGGTAGGATTAGGGTGGTTAGGTGATGGAAACATGATGTGGGGTGATCAGTCAGGCTTGATGAGTTGAAGAGCCTGTGCTGGATCTCTGTAGCCGTATGGAAATCACTGCATGGGCAACACGGAGTGGAAGCAAGATGTTGGACTTATCAAAGGCAGCATATTCTGAAATCAAACACTTTTTTTCTTAAAGATCTATAACTGACTGTAGATTACAGAATCATAGTGTACCACAGCACAGTGACAGGCTCTTCGGCCCATCTAGACCATGCCGAGCTAGTAGTTTACCTAGTCCCATTGACCTGCACCTGAACCAAAGCCATTCGTATCTCCACTATTCATGTACTTACCTAAATTTCTCTTGAATGCTGTTTGTTCCACACTCAGTCCCCTCTCTGAATGAAGAAATTCCCCCTCATTTCCCCTCCACTTCCACTGGCAGCTCATTACACACTCTCACCACTCTGTGTGAAAAAGTGCCCCCTTAAATATTTCACCTTTCATCCCGGTAGCCACCCATTTCAACTCAGCTTCCCACTCCCATTCAGATATGTCCATACATGGCCTTCTCTACTGCCATGATGAGGCTAAACTCAGGTTGGAGGAACAACACTTCATATACTGTCTAGGTAGTCTCCAGCCCCTTGGTATGAACATAGAATTCTCCAACTTCCGGTAATTCCCTCCCCCTCCCCCTCCCTTCCCCTATCCCTATGTCACTCTGCCCCCTCCCCCAGCTGCCTACCACCTCCCTCATGGTTCCACCTCCTTCTACTCCCCATTGTGTTTTCCCCTATTCTTTCTTCACCTTTCCTGCTTATCACCTCCCTGCCTCCCTTCCCCCACCCCTTTATCTTTCCCCTTACTGGTTTTTCACCTGGAACCTACCAGCCTTCTCCTTCCCACCCTCCCCCCACCTTCTTTATAGGGCCTCTGCCCCTTCCCTCTTCAGTCCTGATGAAGGGTTCCAGCTCGAAACGTCGACCGATTTTTACCACGGTTGCTGCCCAACCTGCTGAGTTCCTCCAGCCTGTTGTGAGTGGTGCTTTGACCCCAGCATCTGCAGATTATTTTGTGTTCTGAGGCAGAAAAACCTGCTTGCATTTAACCTATCTATACCTTTCATAATTTTGTAAATCTCTAGCAAATCCCTGCTCATTCTCCTATGCTGCTAACTTATTCACCCTTTCCCTATAACTCATATATTACTTAGATTTATTAATAACTTATATTTCCAGACAGGCCTTAAAGAACAACACAGGTTCAGAATTCATGTTGAGGAAGTCCATTTACTTTCATTTGTATTTCACATGTTGATTTGCACTTAGTTGTCAGCAATGGTGCTATCGATCCAGTCCCTCAGCTCCGTCACGCGGGCATAGACACCAGGAGTGCTGGTGGAGCAATAGCCACTGCCCCAGGAAACGATGCCAACCAAGTTCCAGACGTTGTCCTTCTGACAGACAAGTGGGCCGCCAGAGTCACCCTGTAAACGAGTCACAGCCTCAGACTTGTTCTCATTGCCTTTTTGCAACTTGAAAGAGGTTGAAGTACTTTGAAAAGGTTTCATACCATGCAAGACGAGGCACCAGCTGCCCCCGCGCAGATCATGACATCGGTGACACTGCTACCCCAGTAGTTCCTGCAGTTCACGTTGGAGAGGAGAGGAAGAGGAGCTTGCTGAAGTTTGTTAGGTCGCTCAGCAGCTGTGGAAACGTTAGATGATACTTCAATCAGTTTTGCTTTTTTTTTAAGGGTCATATTCCAATGAAAGTAAAAGGGTATATTTTCAGCTATTAGAAACCTTTTATAAACCTACTGATTGACTATACCTCTTTCCGGCCTGTCTCCCTTTTCTCAGTTCTTGTGCTTCCACTGTATCTATTGCCAGGATAAGGCTTTTCTTTCCAGGACAGGGAGGAGGTGAACGGCGAGGTGTAGCATTTCTGTTGCATGCAGGGATATGTGAGAGAGACTAGTGGGGAGGGCTGAATGGACAAAGGAATCATGGAGGGAGCAATCCCTATGAAACGCGGATAGTGGGGGAGGCGGGGTAAAGATGTGTTTGGTGCTAGGATCCCACTGAAGGTGTGGAGAGTGGAGGGAAGGTAACGATGTGTTGGTGGTAGGATCTCTTTGCAGACGGCGGAAGTTGTGGAGAATGATGCGTTGGGTGCAGTGGCTCATGAGGTGACAGGTCAGGACAAGAGGAACTCTATCCCTGTTCAGGTGGCAGGAAGATGGGGTGGACGTGGATGTCCGGGAAATGGAGGAGATGCAGGTGAGGAAGAGAAACCGTTCTTTATCCTTATCCCTGGGACAGATGCGACAGAGGTGAAGGAACTGAGCAAAGGGAATGGCGTTTTTACAGGAGATCGGGTGGAAATAGTATCGTCAAGATGGCCGTGGGAATCAGTAGGTTTATAAAAGATGTCAGTAGATAGCTTGTCTTCAGAGATGGAGACAGAGAGAGATCGAGAAAGGAGAAGGAGGTATCAGAAATGGACCAAGTGAATTTAAGGGTAGGGTGGAAGTTGAAGGCAAAGTGTATGAAATTGATGAGCTCAGCATGTAGTTGTGAAGCAGCGTCTATGCAGTTGTCAATGTAGTGCAGAAAGAGTTGGGGAGTTTTATCAGAGAAGGGTTGGAACATGGACTGCTCTACGCAGCCAGTGAAAAGGTAGGTGTAGCTGGGGCCCATACAGGTAACCACGGCTACCTCTAGGGTTTGGAAAAAGTGAGAGAGACCAAAGGAGAAATTGTTCAGGGTGAGGACCAGGTCTGCCAGACAGGAGGGTATTGGTGGAAGGGAACTGGTTGGGTCTTTTGGAGGGAAAAATACAGAGAACTTTAAAGACTTCTTGATGGGGGATAGAAATGCATAGGGACTGGACATCCTGGTGAAAATGAGGCAGTCAGGGCAGGGAATTGAACATTATTGAGGAGGTCGAGAGCATGAGAAGTGTTGCTGTGTTGATCTGGGAAAGGACTGAACCAAGGGGGATATAATGGAGATGAGGTATGTGGACATGAGTTCAGTCGGGGCAGAGACAATGGTCTTACTCAGACAGTCACGTTTGTGGATCTTGGGTAGAAGGTAGAAACAAGCATTGCGGGATAAGGGAACTATGAGTTTGGTGACAGTGAATGGGAGTTCACAAGGTTGATGAGGTCAGTGATGGCAACGCTGAGGCTCCAGAATATGGTCCTTTTCAAGGAGGTGTCTTGAGAGTTTCTGACTGGCATCAGCAAGGTCGAGGTCAGTCCGCTACACAGCAATAGCACCCCCTTTGTCTGCAGGTTTGCTGGTAAGGTTGTGGTTGGTGTGGAGAGAGTGGCAGGCAGTGCATTCAGAGGGAATAAGGCTGTAGGAGGAGGAGAGGAATGCTGAAATTGTGGCGGTTGATGTTTCGTTGGGAATTAGAGATGAAAAGATCTGGAGGTGGCAGAGAACCAGAGCGGGATGTCCAAGAGGAGGTGTAGGATTGGATATGGGAGAAGGGGTCATTGGTGGAGGGAGGGGAAATCTTGCCAAAGAGGTGGGCTTGGAGATGAAGGCGACAAAAGAAGAGCTCAGCGTCCTGCCAGGCACAGAACTCACTCAGATGCAGGTGAAGGAGGACAGACATGAGACCTTTGCTGAGGACAGAATGTTCCAGCTCAGAGAGGGGAAGGTTGGAGGGAATGGAGAAGACACGGCAAGGATTCAAGCTGGGATTGGAAGGGGGAGGAGAGCAGGGTGAGGGTTAGGGTGTTCTGGGAAGGTAGGGTGGGAAGAAGATAGTTGCTCTGAGGGTAAGGCAGGCAGGAGTACGGAACTTTGGATAATGAGGGATATTGAGGCCCTGACCCTGGAGAAAAAGGAGGCATGGGTTAGGTACAAGCAGCTGGGATCAAGCAAATCTCTGGAGGGATATAGGGCAAACAGGGGGCTTGAGGGAACTTTGACAGAGAATATGGATAAAATTCTACAGAGATTGTATGTATATTAACGTAGAAACAGGTTAAGAGTGGAAAGATTTCAGAGAAACTTGAGGGACAACCTTTTTTGTTCCACAAACGGTGGTATCCATGCAGAATCAGCTACCAGAAGAAGTGGTAAGGCAAATATAATGACAACTTTTAAAAGACAGCTGGACAGGTGCATAGATTGGAAAGGATTAGAAAGTTATGACACATGGATTAAAGAGGATTTTAGGTTATGGGATCATGGATCGGAAAGGTTTAGAAGGTTATGGGTCCATGGATTGGAAAGAGTTAGATTATGGGTCTATGGTTTTGAAAGGTTTGGAAGGCTGTGGGTCTGTGGATTGGAAAGGTTTAGAAAGTTATGGGCCAACATTGGCAAATGGCACTAGATTGGATAGGGTACCTTAGTCTGCTTGGACCAATTAGGCAGAAGGACCCATTTCCAATCTATATGACACTATGAACACCCTATCGCTGGATCAGTTGTAGAAGCCCACAATATCCCTCTGATGAACAGAATTATCCTGTTCTTTGACCAGAGAAACTTGTTGCAGCCATGAAGTATTATTCACAGCATAACCTTCCAGATTGCCAATCATCTTGGGAATCTATCCACTGCTCCCTGTCAGGGTAAGGGTACAAAGGCACAGAGCTCGGAACTGCAACACTGTAATTTGTAAAGTTTTGAACTGACGTACGGTAAGCACGAGTCCTTCCCCATCCCGTTGTGACACACATCATGCCAGCAGGGTAGTTATCAGATACAGCGGCGAGACAGACTGGCGACACATGACTGTTGAACTGAACGGGGGTTGCAAGCTTCACCACAGAAACATCATAATTAATGGTGGATGGGTTCCACTTGGGGTGTGTAATGACCTGTAACAGAGAGAACATGGATGATGGCTGTGCCTAGTACTCATCTTTTACAGTTGGCACTTGCTTGAGACCAATAACTTCAGACTCTCCTGGATTTCATGTCAATGCAGCTGCACTCATGAATGGGGAATTGCTTATTCAAAATAGAATTCAAAAGCCCTTCATTAGAAAACAAAGTCAGCAATTTAAAGAAAAATAGATAGACTTACAAGCTGGAAGTGGAAATAAGTGGTTGCATTCTGTAGTTTACCATCACACTGGTGCTGTCGTCTTGTATAAAACATCTTCAGTTTTTACTTTCTGAATCTGATTAACTTTTCTGAGATAATTAGTTTTCTTTCAGTTGCCTAGACACTTCGATCAAGCCAGCAGTTCATGTGCTCATTTCTAAACTCTATATGAGCAAAACAGCAATCACCTCAGCACAATAGACAACAATTTCTCATTGCATGTACATCTGTCTCAAATGCTAATGAACTTCTTGCAAACCACTCGACACCAGGACACAACGATGGTCAGAAGACAAAAAGAAGATGCAAAAATCATTCAGAAGTGTCAGCAATCAATCCCAAATCATTGACTCAAAATGGCTTTGCTTGCAACGGATTAAGCAATCGTTGGTAATCTGTTGATACACCAACCTTATCTAGGACAAGGAGACAAAGGACGAATCATGTAGAGAAAAGGGTGCCAGTCCAGCTACCAGGCCAGAGAGGTTCAAACGTTACCATGTATGCAGCCATAGAGACACTGGCATTCTGGCATACAGCCCAAAGACTGGACCTTATACCAACCCACACATTATCATATTCCTTGATGGGCTTTACAGGCAACCCTTAGTGAACAGGACGCCAGGATCAATGGCCACTCTATGTCATCACGTGGGACAGTATACCTTTCCACCATTCATCTGCAGTGACTGGCTGGTTTCAGGCTTATCCATCCATGTCCGTGAAACTCTTTTCACCACACTCCCCATTCCTCAACCCTGCTGGGTTTTTCCCTTCCTGCAGATGGCAGGCGTCATTACAACCAAAGGCCACTGATGGACACTATGATTGAGGATCACCATGCAGACATCCAGGGCTAGATTTGGCATCCCGGGGGTGCATTGGTAGGTAGCATATTAGATGTGATGTTGTTGAAAACATGAGGCCAAACCGGGGACAAAATAGATCAGAGATGACCATTATTGTATGGCATTTCTGTTAGCAGAGATGAATGATTTTTTTCTCCTAAAGGTGTGGGCAATTTTGTCTTTGACTTTCATGTAACGACAGTTGAGATTCCAGACTGTGTGTGTAGGTTTGCATTCTTGCCTCTCATCCTGTTGATCCTTCAAAGTTCTTACTCAAGATTGGAGTTGTAATCATTGTATTTACAATAATAGACAAAGTGTCCTGATCTCTGGCGTTATACATAGTATGCACCAAGCATCACAATGTGCAACTGACTACACTGATCATGTTATGCCTCTTTGAGAAGGATGGCCAGTGTTTTGCCAGTGATTACCCAGTGATCACTGATATGTGTTAGTGATGTAATGCTGTGTGCTACTGTTTTAATTGAATTATTCACTTTTGCTGCAAATATTTATTGTTTTGATTTGTTGAGTGCAATTTGCAGTGAGAATGAGGAGTTTAGCACAATGGATTAGTCTTTTGCAGCCTGTGTCGACTGTTTAGAGAATGTGGGTCCTGTTTTGAACTGTGTGGTTAAGCGACTGAGAAAAACTGTAATAGGACTAATAGTATGTTCTCTTTTAATTTGATCTAAAATGGCCATGGTACCAAGCATTAATGACTTAAGTTATTTCTCACTTGATATAAGTGAGATAGGAATAAAACTTCAGTTTATTTTGTTGGTTCCAAGCTATAAGTATTCAACAGTCTTGAGACTGACCTCATTTTGTTCTGGTTGTGAGCCTAATGATTTGTCCGCATTGACATTTCCAGAGAGTCATGCATTCCAACGTGAAATGTCTAATTTACGTTGCTTCATGTTTGTACTTATGACTGAGTTTGTCTTTTCACTTACTACACTGCAAGTAACATTTATTGCTGGAAGGCCCATGTGTCAGGGTATTGGGGCTAGTGCAGAGGAAAATTAATCTGATTAAAACTGGGGCCCCAATGCCTGAGGGAAGTGACGTGTAATAATCTTTTATCATCTTCGTCAGCACCTGAAATAATTCTTGCTTTGCTTGTTATCAATATCTAGTGATTCTATTATTGGTGCTATGAAGTTTATCATGGCGAGGCATATTCATATTGGAGATTGAAACCACTTTTGGTGTTGGACACCCCTTACTAAGATCCTGTGTTCTGTCTGTATGGCATCCATCTCTGCACATCATTTTGGATCCCAACAGTACTGTAGCCCAAATTTGACCTGAATTCAAACAAATTCCTAGTTTTACAGGGAAATACGTACCTTAGCAATGGGCATGGATTTCTGGCTGGCTTCAGTTTTTGAGCTTTTGTCATAGGCACCAACAATAGCAAAGTCGTTCGTACTGTATGTGACAAAAGAAAAACAAAAGCAGTGACAGTGAGTTTGCTTGTTGCAAGATACCAGCAACTCCAAGCTTCATCGGTGGTAGGGTGGGTGGGGGGTGTGGAGGGAAAATTGTACTTTCCAGCCAACGATTTCCCAAACTATTCGTACCAGGATCTTCCCTCGTTAGGTCAGTGTTCATGCCCACAAGAGCAATTTTTCTTTGCCTCATATATCACTTTGAACAAAAATATCAGTTAAAGCTGCATCATCCCTCAGGAATTAGAGAAGGATTCGCCAGCACATTTCTTTCTCTCTTTGTAGGTGTTAAGACTTACCTCACTTCACAATGTGCAGCGGTGACAACCCAGTTTTCATTGATCAAGGAACCACCGCAGAAATGCCAACCAGAGTCAGTCTGTTACACGAGGAAAAAGGATGCTCAGTATTACCATAAAAACACCTTAAGTTTTTCCCCACCATACAGAAGTAGTTTTATTGAAAGTTGACAGTGACTCCAGATTGCAAATTGGGTAAAAGGAAGCAAGACTCATAATATAACAAGGAAGTTATCAAACATCATTGGATCATGAATTCAAAGAAATTCGTTGAAGAACAAAGTTCTAAAGATGCAATAAATAACTACTGTAAAACTAAACTTTAATTTTAAATGAAACATATGATGAGAAATAGGGCTAATACTGTAATACCAAGAACAGTTAAGTGGGATTTAGAAAATGATGTGGAAAACTGAAAAGTTGGATAAGAATTGCTTAAAGGGAGTCTGAAAAATGAATAAAAGATAATGTAAGGAAGTTTATGGGGATATAAGATATTTTCCTGAAGAATATTTAAAGTAAAGAGAGCCTGGAACCAATGTGAGAGGAGAGACGGAGATGAATTGTGCAAGATGAAATGGCAGCAAGATATTAAGCACTGGATTATATGATGCAAGTACTAATGGAATGAGAATCTGGATGCTACACAGAGGGATATGTCACTGCAGGAAGGGAGCAGTTCTAAAATGGAATCAAGAAGCTCCATGCAGTCGAAATAATTTGTAAAGGAGGATAATGTAATCTTAGTGTTCAAATTGCCATTTAGCACTGGAGAATTACTAATCAAAAGATAGAGAAAGATAGGCCAAGTAATCATAAACTAACTGGTATGAGGACATCTATGGATCAACTCTGAGAATCTATAATTTCCCACAATTAGTAAGAATTCAGACATACATTAATTCAGAATAACCAGTTTGGATTTGTTAAAGATAAATAGTGATTTAGTGGAGGATTGTAGAAAGTATATATTACATTAAGGTTTTAAGAAAGTAATTCACATGAAGCTTGTTAAATAAAAACAGACAAATGTATATTAGGACAGATAAAAAGTTGATTGACAGAAACAAGAGAGACAGAGAGAGAGGGTGAGAAAGAGAGTGTGAGAGAGTGATAGTGAGAGAGAGAGAGAGGGTGAGAAAGAGTGAGAGTGCGAGAGAGTGAGAGTGAGAGAGAGTGAGAGAGAGAGAGTGAAAGAGAGTAGACTGGGTAGGACAGCGAGGGAAACTGTGCACCCCAAAGAATGGTGCTGAGTTCACTTTCTGACAAATTAAAGACACTTCAGGAAAACCTCTGTAATATTCAAAATTAGGAAAATGGATAATTTTTTCGAGAGTTGTGGTGAGTAAAAGCAAAACAGGATTATTTAAAGAAATGCCACTGATTTACTTTTTAATCTGTCTAACAGGGATGAACAGAGAAATCTCTTTATATAACTTCATCTTTTGAGCAAAGAGCTGCAAATATTGTCCATTACTGTGTCTATTAACCAAACAGGATGCAATATAAATACAGAAGTATCTGGCCTTTTGTAGCAATTTCAACAGTTCTAAGGCTTTCGTATTTTTACGTGTCCGAGTTGCTAGCTCGATGTTCAACCCAGCACGGATGGAAAGTGTGCAAGAGAGCCGGCTGGATTCGAATTCAGGACCCTTCACGCTGAAGGCGGGCAGTGATGCCACTATGCCTCCAGCCAGCGAGTCTAGTGATTAGGTTAGGGTCAAATCGGTGGTTGATGGGCAATGTGGCTCGAAGGGCTGGAAGGGCCTATTCCGTGTTGTCTCTCTAAATACTGTAAGTAATAAATAACAAAATCAAATAACTTGCTGGATAACATTAACAAACCTGCAGGGAAATCTGCCAGGGCCAGGATCCTGGAACAGCCTCTTCACCATTGACAATTCGACTGTAGCCTGACAAAACCGGGGTGATGGCTGGAGATCCGCAGCCTGCACCTGGGTGGAGAGAAGCAGTTGTTCTATGTAAATGTTGCCAATTGCATTCAACATGGCACCCTCCGTTCCAATGGTTAAAAGTAGAATTCTAATTTCAAGTGATATTACCATAGGTGACTCCAAAGAAAGCGAAGCAGGAGAGAAGCCAGAGAAACGCCATGGTGAGCTTATAACATTCTTTAAGAGACTGATGATTGGTTTTATAGGGTCTAGTTGCCATGAACTTTAAACTTCAAAGTCATGAATAAAAAATGCTCTGTGTGCAAATGTTAATGACAGCATATGTTGCTTATTCCTTTTCCAAGTAAACAAACATTATACAAGGTTGTGCAAACTCTAGAAAAATGGCAATTATCCTAAACAAATGCAAATAAGGCACATATGGTCTTTGACGCATAACTTCTCAGTTCTCTGCATTCTAGCACTTGATCACAATGAGTTGCCGATTAACACTTGCACAGGTCAATGCAGTTCAGTGGCTGCTTTCCGAGCATCAGTGTCTTCACATTCAGTTGCTCTGATCCACCCCCATTTGTTGATCCAGTAAGAAAAATACAAAGTTTGTTCTGGAAGACCAAATCAGCTGGCCTCAGCCCTAGTAAGTGCTAAACTCTCCGGAGACATACAGTATACAGTCACCTAGCAACACACACAAAATGCTGGAGCATCTCAGTAGGTCAGGCAGCATCTATGGAGGGGAATAAAGAGTCGATCTTTCAGGCTGAGACTCTTCATCAGGATTGGAAAGGGAGGGGGAAGAAGCCAAATGAGAAGGTGGGGAAGGAGTACAAGCTTAATAAGGAGGTACACACTAATTTGCTAGATTATGTTTTAAAATTTAAGGAAAGATTATATAAAGCTTGTAGCTTGGCATAGGAACATTTGAAGTTGGCTCAAGTGAAGATGAAGACCTGGTATGATAAGGAAGCTAGAATGAGGTTATTTAAACCTGGAGATAAGGTGCTGGTTCTTTTCCCGCTGCAAACGAACCAATTACAAGCTAAATTTCATGGTCCTTATGAGATTAAATGTGAAGTAAATGATGTGGATTATGTGATAAAAACCCCAGATCGAAGAAAGACAACACAGCTGTGTCATATAAATATGATAAAACCATATTATGAGAGAGAAGCTTCTACTATGACTGATGTGATCAATAATGAGTTTGATCTTTCTAAAAACTTAATGGATGATTCATTTGAAACTCATTTTAATCCCAACATTATTTCAGCCAGGTTATCAAATTCAAAAATTCTAGAAAATATTGATGAAAAATTAGCTCATTTACAGCCAGAGCAGAGAGAGCAGATGAAACAGTTAATTTTTAAATATAGAGATTTATTTCCGAATGTTCCTAGAAGAACCACCGTAGCTACACATGATGTAGATGTTGGAGATGCAAAACCCATAAAACAACATCCATATCGAATGAACAGGGAAAAATGTGAACTTACCAAACAAGAAATTAAGTGTATGTCAGAGAATGATATTATTAGACGTTCTAATTCGAATTGGAGTTCACCGTGTGTTATGGTGCCTAAGCCAGACAATAGTGTTAGGTTTTGTACAGATTACAGGAAGGTGAGTGCTGTGACAAAAGCTGATGCATATCCGATCTCTAGGGTAGATGATTGTGTGGATAAAGTTGGACAAACCAAATTCCTTACAAAGATTGATTTGTTGAAAGGTTATTGGTGTGTTCCATTGACAGATAGAGGTAGAGAGATTTCAGCATTTGTAACCCCATTTGGGTTATATGAATATAATGTTCTTCCATTTGGGATGAAGAATGCAGCAGGTTCTTTTCAGAGGATGATTAATAGCGTAATTCATGGATTAAAAGATACAGATGCCTAAATTGATGATTTAGTTACAGGAAATAATACGTGGGAAGCACATATTACTGCAGTGGAGAAACTATTTGATAGACTTTCGAAAGCCAACTTAACTAATAACTTAGCTAAAAGTGAATTTGGTCATGCCACTGTGATTGTTAAGGAAAAGGGTTAAGGAAATCAAACAAATTTAATAACACAGTTTAATGTTACAGGAGTACGATATTTTGATCACTCATATTAAGGGTACAGGTAATGTGATTGCTGATTGTCTATCTAGATGTTAAATGTACAATGAAAATTTTTTTTATGGAGTGGTAATTTAACATTTGTAACACTCCTACTGTATATTAGTTTGTAAAGTGCTGAAAGATAAGACTGTATATATTGTGTGTGTTGTAAATTTTATACCTTTGTATATTTTTGTGTAAATTGTTAATTGTTAAAATTTTGTTCCTTAAGAGACCAATTCTTTTTTTTTGGAGGAGTTGTTACATACCTCAAGGAGATCTTGTGAGAATGATATAATGGTCTTTTGGAGGTCACCTGATGTAATTTTCCCGCTGATGTGAGGTCATGCGATGACATGTGCACCACGAGTATAAAAGGGAAGACCTCTAGTGACGCAGTTAGCTTTTAGTTTTCCAGCTAGAACGTTTGTCAATGTCTCCGTTCAGTTGCGTATTTGTTTTATGATGCAGTTTCATTTTTAAAACGGAGTTTTACATTCCATTATAAGGTACAATAGTGCTGGTTGGCAGTTTACTCTTTTTGCCAGGTTTGTTGATGTACCTTTTCAGTAGTATTGGAGAGTGAAGACTTTATCGAAGTATAGGATTGAAGGATTAAGAGAAGTTGGTGTCGTTCAGCAGTTTAATAAAGGATCAACCTTATTGAGTCTTTGTTGAAGAAGTAGCGACCTGCATCGAGGATAACTCTTGCCAAAAGAACAAGGTAGTTCATGCAGAATTTGCTCTCTAGAAATTAAGGTCAGTTGTTTTAAGCTGTTTATTTCCTTCCTCGTGAATCCTTTGGACAGAACCAGCAGGGAAGTCGTGTCTGTGAAGAAATTCTTCTCCAGAGAAGTCTCTCCCAATTGAATGTATAAATCTGTTGGACTTTCAAATTTACCATTTTAAGAACTGTGTTTGACTTTACCGCTTTAAGAACTGTTTTCGCATTTATTGCTTTAAGAACCAGCCTTGTTTATAAAACAGAAATGCACAGAACACAAAGGAGCACAAAGGATGGGTAAGACATTGGTTAAATGGCAGAAAACAAAGATGTTGATTTTTGGGTTTAAATGATAGTGTTGTCCCCTTTGCTGTCTCTTTCTCGGTCCTTTATGCCTGCAGGCATTCTGTCAAATAGCACTAGACAGAAACTGTAGTTCCTTTCTTTTTATCCATACTTTTAACCGGAGTACCAAGTGAGATTCAGAAACTGAAGGAAACAAATTTACTTTCACAAGTTTTGTTGTGGACCAGAAATTCTATAGAACTTTCTCAGGGGAGTGACCATAAACCCATAAGACACAGGAGCAGAATTAGGCTAATTCAGCCCAAATGGTCAGCTCCACCAGTCCATCATGGCTGATTTCATATCCCTTTCAACCCAGGAATTCTGCCAGTTTTCCACAGCAGACCTAAGGAAAACTCACATATGTACTGCATCAACTAATGTACACTATGGAAGTGTAAAAATACTGTCTCATTATTTGTCTTTAAATAATCAAAATATATAAGAAAAGAAGCAGATTAGCAACCTTCTGTTCGGAAAGGAACGACACTGTTCGTTAACAGCACAAGAGATTCAGTATCGTAGGTTATCAAATAGCTGCAGAGAGAAAGCTTCCAACAGGTAACTGGATACACGTGACCTTGTCTTATGTAAATCACCAGTTTCTTGCACAACAATTCAGCGAAGTGGAAAATAGGAAACTCTATTCTATTTGCTTCAGCAGAGCCCAACTCAGGTTTTCCTCTAATTATTAGAAGTTTTAAACAGCAACTTCCCTTCAACCATTCAGTTCTGGAACCAACCCATACAACCCTAATCACTACCACAGCAGAGAAATGCTAGCTATGACCACTTTGACCTGCAATTGCATTTTTGTTGTAGTTGTGATCTTTCCTGTATCATTTACGTTTTTCTTGTGAATGTTGTGTATGTCTCGCCTTGTCCCTTTGCTACCGTTGCAACCAAGTTTTCCATTGCACCTATGTTTGGTTTTTATTGAGAGACACAGCACGGTAACAGGTCCTTCTTGCGCTGCCCAACTGCACCCATGTGACCTGTTGAGCTAATGAACTGAATGTTGGAACGTGGGAGGAAATCAGAGCACCCAGAGGAAAGCCAAGCGGTGACGGGAAGAACATGCGAACTCCTTACAGACAGTGAGAGGAACATGCCCCGTATACATGCACTTGGGCATAAACTTAACTTCGACTTAGACCCACGTTAACTTACTTCAAGCGGCACACATCAAAGTTGCTGGTGATCGCAGCAGGCCAGGCAGCATCTCTAGGAAGAGGGACAGTCTACGTTTCAGGCTGAGACCCTTCGTCAGGAACTTACTTCATGTCATGAAGTAATCTCTGGACTGAAGAAGGATTTGAATAAAAACCGAACATGCTGGAATCTTGGGAAGTCAGGCCCCTTCCATGGAAAGGGGAACAGCTCACTCTCCATGGGTTTTTCCAACATTTTCCGCAATGATTTTGCCTTTCTATCTTCTGCAGTTCTTTTGATTTTCATCAAGCATTGGAATATATGCCTGTTTAAGTGCTGATGATAAAGCTACCAATAAGTGGGGTTGCTAATTAATAATTTTAATCAAATAGTGCATGAAGTAGAAATTCTGCTCTGTCAATAGCAGAAGGCAAACTGATTCACACACCATTGTTCTGGAATTCTGCAGCCCTTTTCAGATACCCACTCCACTGTTCAGCTGTGTGACGGCTGCATATGAAATAAGATAGTGGCTTCATTTCTAGTTTGCTTTTATTGACATTAGCCCAGGATTTTAGTTGGGCCTACACTCATCACCCCCTGCATTGGGGAGATTTGCTGTTTTCGACTGCAGGAATTCCGAAGCTCTGTTGCTAATCCCATGCCCTGTAGGCAGTAGAATAAAGTAAACTTCAAATCATTCAGTTGCTCTGAACTGAAATATTGCTTCCATCCGTTGGAGATAGAAGCAGGCATGGGTACTGTATGCACTTATTTTGGGAATTGCTCATGAAGCAGTGGAGGGGAGGAGAGGTGTTACAGCCCGGATCAGAAGTGTTTGGGATTTTCCAGTGCCTCTTTCAGTGCCTCGCTTCCCCAGAGCAGGACAAACCAGTAGCCTGGGCCTCCCTCAGTTTATCAAAGTTTATTTCTTTCAATATTCAAGATTGTTTATCGCCATTCTTTGGTACAAGTGTAAAGAAGAACAAGGTGATCTGGATCCAATACAGCTTTAAAAAGTACAGGAAGCATAAAGAACACAATAAAAACAAAAATAATCGCAATGTGTTATTTATTGATTAGTAAATATAAAAGCAATCCGAAATCACAATGTGTGAGTAACTGTTTGAGTGTGACCAATATGTACAGAAGATTATCGTACTGTATACACCGCATGGATGGGGACTAGCTCACCGTATATACCATACATACAGGAGATTAGCTTACTGTATATACTGCACGGATGGGGATTAGTTTACTGTATATACCATATGTATAGATTAGTTTACCATATACACCATATGTACAGGGGATTAGCTTACTGTATATACCATATGTATAGGGGATTAGTTTATCATGTATACCGTATGGACAGGAGATTAGTTTACTGTATATACCATAGGTATAGGGGATTAATTTACTGTATATACAGAGACTGACCGTATGCACATAAAGTGTATACATTGCATTGAGTGGCTAATGGGAATGTAGTGGTGATGTGTGGGTTAGTGTGAATGTAGTGGTGATGAGTGGGTTAATGTGAATGTAGTGGTGATGAGTGGGTTAATGTGAATGTAGTGGTGATGGTGGGTTAATGTGGATGTAGTGGTGATGTGTGGGTTAATGTGAATGTAGTGGTGATGAGTGGGTTAATGTGAATGTAGTGGTGATGAGTGGGTTAACCTGGATGTAGTCTGATGGGTGATTTAATGGGCGGAGGTGTTGATCAGTCTGATGACTTTGGAAAGTAATAGCTTTTTTTAGTTTTGGACCTGGTGTAAATGCTGCATAGCCTATTCAAAAGGCATCAGAGACAGCAATTTCCTCTAGTTCTATGCTGGGCATAGTGAGTCACTGCCTTTCAATCCCAAATCATTGAGTGCAGGGGACCACTCCATCTGGCATCTGCCCTGATGCCACACGCAGACTGTCGGTTTCACAGCGCTGTTCGGACAGAGTAAAGCCGAGTGCATCCATTTTGAGAAGCAGGAATTGTGTGGGGGCTCTGATCAAACTGTATAGGAGAACATGCTCCTCCATCATAATCCACTGACTGTGTCCCCCTTCACAAAAATCACAGTGGCCACACTCTTGATCAATGAGAGGGCTGTAAAAATCCCAGAGAATTGCCTTCGCGTGTCATTTGTAGAGGTGTAGTTCATAAAACATCCAAACCACTATGAATGGGGAAAAAAGCAGAGGGATTTACAGCACAAGAAGAGACTGATGTCTCCAGTTACTTCTTTAAACATGAGGTGGCTTCAGGTAATAAGTTCCAGACCCCAACCTCACTTCTGGTTCAGAAATTTTTTCTCAACTGCCCCCAGTTGTTCTTGTTACTAAACTCTGTCAAGGGAAATAGGGTCCTCACTGTTTATTCAGCCTGGGCCCCTCAGAATTTTATACATGTCAATTAAATCTCCCCTGGTCTGGAAATATCCTTGTAAATCTCTTCCACCCACATTGAGTGCTATCACAGTGTGTCTGTAGTGTACCAACCAGAAATGCTGACAGGTTTGCCTCTGCCATCTTATTCAGCATCATCTCCCTGCTCTTGTTCTTAGAGAATCAGCAAGAATCCGAAATGCCTTTTTTAACCACTTGATCTACTTGTCTACTCACATCCAGGGATTCGTGATTCCATGCTTCTTCCACGTTCTTAGCATCAAACCATTTCTGGTGCACCAGCCTCCCCCCCGCCCATTCCTCCCCCTCCCACCTAAATGGGAGGGAGGGAGAGGGGGAGAGAGAGGGAGAGGGAGAGATTGTCTTTATTCCCTAGACTCTTAACCCTCTTAACCCTGTCAGAAAATTTCTCTTTTTTCCCAGTCTTTGTTTTCTCTTCCATCCAGTTCTTGCCCCATTCCTCCCAGGCTTCTATGTACTGGAGAGGACCGCATAAAAAGTATCGGTGTCTCCGAAAGTTGGTAAAGAAATTGAAGCAAAATACATGGTGATGAAGCAGGAGTGATAAATGTGGGACGTGTTACCTTAGAAATGCTTTGATATGCCACCTACTGGAAACTTTAATTAACTACCACAGCCTGAAATTTCTACTGCAAAATACGTTAACTTTCACCAGAACAAGCTGCATATTTGTTCTTGGTTTTCAGTGTATTTGACAGAGAAACACGCAGCGGCTTACACACACGGGTGCAATGATGACATAAATTACACAATTTTATGTATCCTCGATTGGGACTAGTTGTTAAGCCTCAGAGTCGGGTTTAATTGGAAGTTTAAGGCCAATTGGCCTTTGTTAATGAGGGTTGAGCCGTTGAGAATCAGACAGGACTGTTGAGTCAGACACAAAATGCTGGATGATCTCAGCAGGTCGGGCAGCATTCACACACAAAATGCTGGTGGAACGCAGCAGGCCAGGCAGCATCTATAGGAAGAAGTACAGTCGATGATACAGGCCAAGACCCTTCGTCAGGACTAACTGAAAGAAGAGATAGTAACAGATTTGACAGTGGGAAGGGGAGAGAGAGATCCAAAATGATAGGAGAAGACAGGAGAGAGAGGGATGAAGCTAAGAGCTGGAAAGTTGATTGGCAAAAGGGATACAGAGCTGGAGAAGGGAGAGGATCATGGGACGGGAGGCCTAGGGGGAAAGAAAGGGGGAGGGGAGCCTAGAGGAAAATGGAGAGCAGGCAAGGAGTGATTGTGAGAGGGACAGAGAGAGAAAAAAGACCCAACGCAGACTGGGAGACCGTTTTGCAGAACACCTACCCTCTGTCCGCCAAAGAGAGCAGGATCTCCCAGTGACCACATATTTTAATTCCATGTCCCATTCCCATTCTGATATGTCAATCCATGGCCTCCTGTACTGTCAAGGTGAAGCCACACTCAGGTTGGAGGAACAGCACCTTATATTCTGTTTGGGTAGCCTCCAACCTGATGGCATGAACATAGATTTCTGTAAATTCTGTTAATGCCCCTGTTCCCCTTCTTACCCCGCTCCTTATTTATTTATTTATTTATCTATCTATCTATCTATCTATCTATCTATCTATCTATCTATCTATCTATCTATCTATCTATTTATTTATCTATTTATTTATCTATCTATTTATTTATTTATTTATCTATCTGCGTATTTATTTATTTGTTTGTTTATTTATTTATTTATTTATTTATTATTTCTCTCTCTCTCTCTCTCTCTCTCTCTCTCTCTCTCTCTCCCTTCCCTTTTTCTCTCTCTGTTCTTCTCACAATCACTCCTTGCCTGCTCTCTATCTTCCTCTGGGCTCCCCTCTCCCTTTCTTTCCCCCAAGGCCTCCCGTCCCATGATCCTCTCCCTTCCCCAGCTCTGTATCCCTGTTGCCAATCAACTATCCAGCTCTTAGCTCCATCCCTTCCCCTCCTGTCTTCTCCTATTATTTCCGATCTCCCTCTCTCCCTCCCACTTTCAAATCTCTTACTATCTCTTCTTTCAGTTAGTCCTGACGAACGGTCTTGGCCCGAAACATCGACTGTACCTCTTCCTATAGATGCTGCCTGGCCTGCTGCGTTCACCAGCACTTTGTGTGTGTTGCTTGAATTTTCAGAATCTGCAGATTTCTTCGTGTTTGCGGGCAGCGTTCACGTTCACTTCCATGAATGCTGCTGAGTTTCGACTGAGTTCCTTCAGCATTTTGTCTGTGTTACTTTGGACTTTCAGTATCTAGAGAATTCGTTGAATTTGCCGCGCTGTTCCTTCTTTGGCGCTCGTTCCCTCTCTCCACATGCCGCCACTGATCGTGAGCAAAAACTCATTCACACCGCTGCAAAATGTACAATGCGATGTTAAAAATCAGCGTAATCTCGAGGCAGCAATTTTGTGTTTATATCTCGGAGTTTTAGGGCCTGCTGGGTTTTCTGATCTCCCTAAAACTTTTTTTTCCCCAGTGTAAATTCTCTGGAGCTGTTGCACTTTATTCTGCATTCTGTTATTGTTTTCCCTCACTGTATTGTGTAATGACTTGGTTGGTATGAACAGTAGGCAAGGCAGACTTTTCACTGTACCGAGGTACATAAGACGATGTTAAACTAATTCCAATTCCAGTTTATTTGCAGTGAAAATTTTATTCACTCTGTTACATAAACGACAACAATGAATATCAATCGAGACAGGTTATATAAAAACAACCAAACATTTATTAAACACGGCTAAACAATAAAAAACAAATGAACACCTTAACTGGAAGTTAACTGCTGTGCGGCCGTTCAACGAACCGTCACTCGGTACTGATTCTTAAAGCGATAAATTCGAAAACAGTTCTTAAAGCGGTAAAGTCAAACACAGTTCTTAAAATGGTAAATTCGAAAGTCCAACAGATTTACACATTCAATTGGGAGAGATTTCTCCAGAGAAGGATTTCTTCATAGACGCGACTTTTCTGCTGGTTCTGTCCAAAGGATTCACACTGAAGGAAATAAACGGCTTAAAGCAACTGACCTTAATTTCTTCTAGAGAGAAACTTGCATGAACTACCTTGCTCTTTCGGCAAGAGTTATCCTCGATGCAGGTCGCTACTTCTTCAACAAAGACTCAATAAGATTGATCCTTTATTAAACTGTCGAACATTCCCGACTTATTTTAATCCTTCATATCCTGTACTTCGATAAAGTCTTCACTCTTCAATACTGCTGGAAAAAGGTACATCAACACATCTAGCAAAAATTGCCAGTCCAGCACTATTGTACCTTGCAACAGAATGTAACACTCCATTTTAAAAATGAAACTGCTTCATAAAATAAGTACGCAACAGAAACGGAGACAGACTAACGTTCTAGCTGGAAAACTAAACACTAAAGACTAAATGTGTCATTTGAGGTCTTCCCTTATATACCTGTGGTAAGCATGTCATCACGTGACCTCACATCGGTGGGAAAATTATATCAGGTGACCTCCACCAGACCATTACATCATTCTCACAAGATATACTTGAGGAATGTAACAACACTGACACCCGTACAAAAGAAACAGGATAGACCTGAACCCGAGGGAGACCAATATATTCACTAGAAGTGTTGGGAAGGGTTTAAACTCTTTGGGTAGAGGATGGGAAACTGAGTGATAGGGCCGTTGGTATACAAGCAGAGGTAGTGCGTAGTGAAACTGTGACGAAAGACAGGCAGATGAAAGAGCAAAATAGCCGGCAGTTGGATGAGTTGCAGTGTAACAGGGGACAAGTGCAGGGCATCAGAGCATTGAGCTCTGAGGTTTCTAAGAGCAACTGAATTTGCTAATTGTTGTTTAACAACAGTTATTGATGGTTTAAGAGTTCCTTGTGTTTTTCCCGAGCGACTCGCACTTTGTAATGCAGTTTCCTGGTGCTTTCTGTTTAAGTTTGTTAAGTTTATTTTGATAGGCTGAGATTCTGTGTTAGTTTTATTCTTGAAGCAGATGCCCGATTAGCTCCAATTGGGATGTCCTAGTTTTGAGAACGATTTGTCTCACTTGGTCCAGCTACCTCTGTATAAGCTCTCATTTCTGTCTCTACATGGAAGTCTTTGCCTCCGATATTGGCAGTGCACACCACGGCATTTATCTACCAGCATCACTGAAGGACATCTTGAACAAATCCCTCATTCGGGACTTCCAGTGGACACAGATCTGTGGTGCCTAGGGAGGGGGACCTGTCACAATCACGGATTCGGCAGCGCAGCAGATACGGCAATTGAGCTCGTGAATATGCACGTCTCAGCTAATTATTATTTCACTGTAATAGTATTTAACTCCATTCGTTCTGTCGTAATATTTGTCGTGACTTGGACACAGCAACACTTCGTTGCTTGCATTCTGCCTTCCCTGAGGAAATTGGACTGTTGATCCAACTCACCCTGAAAACTATCGGTATTCATTTACTGTTTAGTTGTTCTTTTCCAGCTGCAGTGTAGGCTTTGTTTTCCATTTGAGAGTTTCAGTTAATGTCCTTGTTTGGCCTAGCATTTATTGTTCTCTTATCCCTTCAACATCATTCACATTAAAGTCTGTGAACTATTGACCTGTTTCAGTGTCCCTCACTCCACACTTGGGGCACATCTGAACTCAGTGACAACAAGACTGAAAAGGGTGATGAATACAGGACTGAAGATGTTGTATTTGGATGCACTCAGTATGCTTAATAAGGTAGATGATCGTGTAGCATGGTTAGAGTTTGGTGGGTATGACGTCGTGGGCATCACTGAGTTGTGTGTGGAAGATTATAGTTGAGAGCTTAACAACCAATGATACACATTTAATCAAAAGGACAGGCAGGTGTCCCCCCACCCCGTTTTATTAAAACAAATCAAATCCTTAGAGGTGACATGGGATTGGAAGATGTGGAATCGTTGTGGGTAGAATTATGGAATTGCAAGGGCAAGAAGTCCCATATCAGAGTTATATACAGGTCTTCAAACAGTAGCCAAGATGTGGGCTTAAAATAACAATGGGAGATAGAAAATGCATGCCAAAGGTAATGTTATGATGGTCATGAAGGATTTCAATATGCAAGTAGGTTGGGGAAAATCAAGTTGGTACTGAATTTGGATCTCAAGAGAGAATTTGTAGAATGCCTATGAGGTGGCCTTTTAGAACAGTTTGTGGTTGAACCCACTAGGGGATAAGTTATTCTGCATTTGATGTTTTGTAATGATCCGGATTGAATTATGAAGCTTAAGGTTAAGTAACCCTTAGGAGACAGTGACCATAATATGATAGAATTCACCCTGGAATGTGAGAGGGAGATTCTAAAGTCAGATGTTTCCATATTGCAGTGGAGTAAAGGCAATTACAGAGGCTTGAGAGAGAAGCTTGCCAAAATCACTTGGAGGAGAACACTAGCAGGGATGATGGAAGAGCAGCAATGACTGGAGTTTCTGGAAGCAATTCAGAAGGCAAGGATAGATACATCCCTAAGAAGTATTCTGAAGGCAGGATGACACCACCGTGGTTGACAAGGGAAGTCAAAGCCAACATAAAAGCCAAAGAGAGGACAGTGTAATAGAGTTAAAATTAGTGGGAGGTCAGAGGATTGGGAAGCTTTTAAAAACCAACAGAAGGCAACTAAAAAGCCATAAGGAGGGAAAAGATGAAATATGGCTCTGGGCCTATACTCACTGGAATTTAGAAGAATAAGAGGGGATCTCATTGAAATCCATTGGATGTTGAAAGGCCTGGATAGAATGAATATGGAAAGGATGTTTCCTATAGTGGGGGAGTTTAGGACCAGAAGACAAAACCTCATAATAGAGAGGCATTGATTTGCAATGGAGATGAGGAGGACTTTCTTCAGCCAGTGAGTGGTGAATCTGTGTAATATGTTGCCACAGGCAGCTGAGGAGGCCAAGTCATTGGGTATATTTAAAGCAAAGGTTGATAGGTTCTGATTAGTCGGGGTGTGAAAGGTTATGGGGAGAAGGCAGGACAATGGGTTTGAGAGGGAAATGGATCAGCCATGATCAAATGGTGGAGCAGACTCAATGAGCTGAATGGCCTAATTCTGTTCCTGTATCTTATGGTGTTCAAAATGACAATTTTTTCCTCCTCATTGAATAATATTCAAGATCCATTTTTCACCCTGACTGGAATATTGATCATCTTCAACCTTCAATACAACTTCATAGATTTGCCCTGACTGCTTTATCCATCCAGGGTTATCGCAACTCTGGACCATTCCAGTCTGCGGCTGCAGATCTCTGCAACTTCACACAGTGCTGTTCTCTGCTTGAACACGGAGATCACCCTAACGCCCAGCTCAGAGAAAGAGATTTCATCTGTTTTCCCTTCAGCTCCCAAGAGCAGGCAGAGTGGACACAGACATGGTCTTTCCCTCCACCCATCCTCTTTATTCCCTCACTTCCTTCACTCCTCCTGCTTTGTCTCCCTTTGCTTTGTTTTTTGCTCCCCCTGTCCTCCCTTCATCTCTCCCTTCCTTCCCTCCCCTCGTTCATTTCGGCTTAAAGCTTCAGTGTGGGCTGATAAAAATTGTTGAGTGTCAAAACATTTCCTAATTCTCATTGACAGCTGCACTAACCGGAGCACTCAGATTGAGTATTGAACATTTAGAAAACAAACATCTGCATCTTAATTGGACAACCTTAGATCTGTATTACCAGCTGCCATTGGAAATCTGAGGAGAATTATGTCATGAAGTCAGTTATAATGCTGTGTTGACCTGACCCCAACAACACAATTACTGCTGTCCAGTTGGATACGTGTTAAAGAGCCTGATTGAAGCACTCTCCACGATAACGAAAGGAATTTCTTGCAGGTTGCTTGTTTTTTCTGGTGCCTTTCGCTCTGCAGTTCACAGAGCCCTCAGCATTGTCAAGGACACCTCCCATTCGTCCCAAAACCTCCTTGACCTCCTACCATCACATAGGAGGTAGCACAGAATTAGAACAAGGAATGTTTTGCTGGATAACAGCTTCTTTCCCCTGGCTGTAAGACTTCTGAACACCCTGCTACCACCTAGGATACGTGATCTGTGACAGTGGCAGAAGCACTGTACTGTTGTACGTTTAACCATATGTCATATACGCTATCTGTTAATATCAACTTTTGTGATGTATGTGATATATGTACTGTCTTTGGCATCTTCGTTCCAGAAGGACATTGTTTCATTTAGCACTATACGTGTGTACATTTGAGCGACAATAAACTTGATATTGAACTTGAAGCTGTAACTGTTTAGTGCTTCCTGGAGTTGCTTTGAATGAAGCAGCCTGCAGAGAAAGGTGTGCAAGTTCTGAAGGGCTCTCATCGCGAGTCGCTTGTAGACCAGGCGCTGGGGGGACATTGAACGGAGGCTGAGAGAATGAGGAGGGGTGAGGGTGGGACAGGCTGCCTGAAGAATAGGGAAAAGGTGGGGCACTCCACAGAAAGACGGAGCATCTGGTGAGTGCTTACTCTACCGTCACTTGGCAAAGAATCTCAAGATACCCAGAGTTCCATGAGGACATGGAAAAATGCCCTTTGTAGGACTCCACGTGAGAATGAACTGGTAACAGAGAGATAAATGGGGGACTGCTCTGATGGGAGCATCAGGAGAGCTGCTGAAGACTTGATGAACCAAATGGCCTCCTTCAATAGTGTAAAGTTGTATGAAAATTAAATGTTAAGCTTTTGATAACTTAGGAACCTTTGAAAATTAAACGACTAATGCCACCACTTTCCCACGACCAAAGAAACTTCAGAGATCATGGAGGGGTTACACTGAACATCAGGGGAAAACTGGTAATGCCAAACCCATGAGATAATCAATCTCAGGTCCTAAATTTGTACCAGACTGAGATTCTAGAAGCAGCTTCCGCAAGCAGAAGTATATTTCAGCAACATGAGTGCCCTCTAGGTCATCGCTATCAACTAAGGATGAACAATATTTAAACTTTTAATTGGTAAGATATTGCAGAATTGAAATTACCTTTCTTTGTTCTGTTTATTTGAGTAGACATGGTTAAAGTTTCTCTTCAAAGTGCAAAGAAAGACACTTCTGTGTAATACATTTGTATTCTACAAAATGTAACAAAGCCCTCCCCCTCACCCCAAATAACTGGTAGCAAATTTAAAGAATTTTTTAATTGCCCTTATGGTAAAAACTGAGCTGTCAATTAGCCAAATAATTCACCAAATTCTCTCTGTCATTAAAAATTTTGGGGCATTTGTGACAAATTACTGGTAGATCCATTATTTCCTATCACAACAGGAGTTTAAGAAAAGTTTGGATATGTACGTGGATGAGAGGGGTATAGAGGGCTATGGTTTAGGGACTAGGCAGAAGACCAGTTTGGCATGGAGTAGATGGGCTGAAGGGCCTAGTTCTGTGCTGTAGTGCTCTATGACTCTCTCACACTAAATTAAGAGCTGAGCTGGGCTGCACTCCACTGCAAGTTTGTCCTTCACATCTAAGTAAAACGTTTATTTCAACTGCAAACTTACAAGTTGCACATGGAAAGCAACATAACATAATATAAATCTGTTTACATCTAAAACAGAAAAGTTGTCAACAGAGAGGACATGTAAAAAGCTAGTTCTTGCCCTTGTCACAGTCACTACCAATTTTCCTGCAGTAACAAATAGCATTAAAGAATCTGCAGTAACAAATGGCGCATGGATCACAGCAAGGCAGAGCATGGCCAAAGCAGGACTCTAGGTGTCGAACGCATCTCCTGGGCGAACGCTCTGATCTATCCATCTCGACTGCATCGAACATCAGCTGTAAGAGAAAATGTTAAAGTTTACAGAATATGAAATGTCACATACCATTTTCAATTTCTCCAAATTTGCAACGAGAATAACTAGTTGCATTTAACATTTAAGCATGGGCTACAGACTATATATACTGTGGGTCAAATGGTCACCTAGTTCTTTAAGGAGATATGATGCCGTAAACCTGGAACTATGTAAACCAGCATTGCCTCTTCCTTATATAAGTCAGGGAGTGGTTAAACCAACCTGGGCTAGACCGGGTAAGGAGGGTGTCTTGGCATTCAGCAGAGCTAAGCCTGTCAATAGGCAGATGCCTCCAGCTTACTCTGCTTTAAGAAACACAAGGCAACAGAATTGACCTCATACAGATTAGCTGAGGCTGAAAAATGCAGGTCTTGTTGGTGCTGGAGAGGACAGAACATAATTGCAGAAACACCTAAGGTACCCCAATATCACAGTGCCGTTGGGATTAAAAATTGTGTGAGACTATTTCCTCATTCATAATTTTCTTTTATTTTAGCTAAGAAACAATTTTATATTAAATAAGCACAATTCATATTAAAGAATCCTAAATATTAAATAGCAGATGATTGTGTACTAATGTTGGGCCAGAACAGTGAATAACAGAATTTAATTGAACTGCTGATGCCTCACCTTGAAATCGTATTATATTTTATGATTTTTGTCATAAAAAGTCAAATTTGAAATGTAATTAAAACTTAATCAGTTTACCGGAATCAGTCACTCTGCCTTTGGAATGATAATATATAAAAACTGGATTTACCTTAGGATTGAGCATCATCTTTTCTGACATTTGATGTTCTTTTTCCAATGTGGGTTTAGTCAGTGGACCTGAATTCACAACATTAACAGAATTCGTCAAATGTCTATCCTGTTGTTCATGCAAACATTAAATTTCAGTGCATGAAATGGTGACTTGGTAGATGGCAATAATATTGACCTAAAATAAAGGCTGCCGCACAAACCATTATCTACCTTTCTCAAAGGATTTGTGTTCTACTGCATTAACATTCCCCAGAAGTTTGGAGAAGAACCAAGAGAATTAAGTGAGTAGTGACAAACAAAACTGACAGAGTGAACTGTAAGAACAAAGAATAAGAGACAATAGAAAGGCACTCAATCTCCAACAGACTCTCAGCCATACAGGAGACTCACTCAATGGTAAAGTGAGGTTTAAGAGTAAATTATTTCTAAAGGTGACAGAGCACAACAAAAGTATGTTCTGGGGGTAATGTCAGGGATATCCAAAATGAGTTTTACACTGCTAATTAGAGACTACTCCAACAAACTACCTATGTACATTGAATGAGAGTATTGGCTTCACGGTTAACAAGAGCTGGTCACTCAATTTTCTTCCAGTGAAATATATTTTTGTAGGTTTCCTATGCGGAACCTGTACGACGCTCTCCCACTAGAGTCATAAATCCATTCAATATTCTTGGATAAAATGCAACAGTCAACTGTGACTGAAGCAGTAGGTAATTAGTCACGCTGAGAGCCTCAGACCAGGATTAATGCAGAGAGTGCAGAATTAAATGGAGATGGTTAATACCCACCTGCAGCAGAAAATAGGGTCTTGCCCCTGCTCAGGGATGTAAAGTCGGCATTTGTGGTCACATCTCTAATGGTGTTGGAATCCAGTTCAGCTCTGATGGCACCGAAGCAGAGAATGAGCTGTAGAGCACAGCAGTAGAGCAGCATGGCATTAACCATGATACCTGCAGGATAATGGCACAACACTCAGCAGGGCAGCAACACCCCACCACAAGAAAAATAATCTGTTTCTATTAATACACTGAGCAATAACCCTACTCTCTCTATCATCAGCGTATAACGCATCTGCTGAAGTTGGATCTCAGAAATCACTTTGATTTAATAATCTCCATTTACCTGCAAGGAACAGCTCATGAAGTGAAAGTGAACTTTTTCCTTCCCCAGTCGGTGGTTGCTGAGAGCTGCTATTCTTTTTTGAACTCCTGTGTTCACACTTCCTGGTTTATATCGACTGGATTTATTAACTTCAACGTCACACTGACGCCATCACTGAAATGGGATTTGGATCCACCTCTAGCAATGTTTCTTTAAAGTCACCTAATTTAGTTTCATGTTAGTCCTGACTGAGTGAATAGCATTCTCAGTCAGAAAGCTGTACATTTGAGTCCTACTGCAGAGATCTGAGCACAAAATCCAGCGTGCCACTTTAGTACAATGCTGAAGAGCAGTGAACTATTAGAAGTCTTTTCTTTCCATAAGGCATTGATTAAAATTCCATTTCAGGTCACAGGGCATTATCTGATGTGCCCTTCCCAGGCTCCTGGCAATTATTTATCCCTCAGCCATCAGTACTGAAACAAATCAGATAGAAATTTGTCCTCAATTGATTGTGAATTACGGCATCTGATCTGCTGAAATAGTGTTGCAGACTAAGGACAAAGCTCAGAACCAATATTATCTGGAAATTGACTTTAATTAAATTTCCATATAGATTAATGACATTTGGTATGGCCTATTTTTGACCAAAAATTCAGCAATTTGACTCTTTTTTCATTATTGTGTTATTCTGGTTTTTTGTGCTGCATTGGATCTGGAGCAGAAATTATTCTGTTCTCCTTTGCCCGTGTGTACTGGAAATGACATTAAACAATCTTGAATCTTAAATGAGGCAGAACACTAACGTGCCTTTTCAACTTTACCCTCTGGTGCAATTCAAGGACCACCCACTTAATGAGTGTATATAATAAACCAGCCTCATTTTGTTTAACAATAGCTTGGGTTTTGTCTAATTCTTGATGTCTGCATGCAAGTTATTTGACAGTTAATTTATGATTTAGGAACCATCAGGTGATCTAATACCTTCCTGTTGGCTGGACAGGTAAAGCTTCTTTGCCATTTTAGAAACTTGTTATCCAGGAGAAAATTGTCCCCTTACCGGCAGCCATTAAATCAAATGGAACACGTGTGCTCTCACCAGCACCTACCGCTGGCTGAAGTTTGTGCCATCCACTGCGGTGTCCTTGACAGCTCCTTACAATACTGCAGTTTCCACCAACTACAATGATAAGGGTTTGGGACCACCCCAGTTCCAAAGCACAGTCTATTCTCACCAAGACAGGCTGATACATGGGGGTAATTTTGTAGAACACAGTGCTCTAAGAGAGCAAGTGCATGGTTCTCAGAGAGCGGGGTCACAGGCAGGCAAAACTGTGAAGATGGCTCTTTGCATGCTGGTCTTCATCATTCAGGGCACCGAGTGAAGAATTTGGGATGTTATGTCGCATTTGTACAAGATGTTTGTGATACCACTTTTGAAATATTGTAGTCATTTGTTTTGTTGTCCTTTTATAGGAAAGATGCTGTTAAGCTAGAAAGAGTACAGGGAAGATTTACAAGCATGTTGCCAAGGGACTGAGTTATGGAGGGAGGTTGAAAAGGTTGGGACTTTATTCACTGAAGCATAGAAGGATATGGGTTGATTTTATAGAGGTGTATAAAATAAGGGGGGGGGAGCATAGACAGGGTCAATAGTCATAGTCATACTTTATTGATCCCGGGGGAAATTGGTTTTCATTACAGTTGTGCCATAAATAATAAATAGTAATAAAACCATAAATAGTCAAATAGTAATATGTAAATTCTGCCAGTAAATTATGAAATAAGTCCAGGACCAGCCTATCGGCTCAGGGTGTCTGACCCTCCAAGGGAGGAGTTGTAAAGTTTGATGGTCACAGGCAGGAATGACTTCCTATGACGCTCAGTGTTGTATCTCGGTGGAATGAGTCTCTGGCTGAATGTAGTCCTGTGCCCACCCAGTACATTATGTAGTGGATGGGAGACATTGAACAAGATGGCATGCGTCTTAGACAGCACCCTCTTTTCAGACACCACCGTGAGAGAGCCCAGTTCCATCCCCACAACATCACTGGCCTTACGAATGATCCCCACAACATCACTGGCCTTACGAATGAACAATGAACAGTTCACCCCCCCCCCCCCACCGCCAAGGTTGGAGAATCAAGAACTAAAGACACAGTTTTAGAATGACAGGTGAGAACTTTAATAGGTAAATCAATCCTGAGGGGTAACTTTTTCGCCCCGGTGGAAGTCAGCACCTGGAATGAGCTGCTGAGGAAGTGGCCGAGGCAGGTACATTACCAACGCTTGGACAGGGAGAGGGATAGGAAGCATTTAGAGAAATGGGTGCCAAATGTAGGTAAATGGGACTGGCTTTGTCATGGTGTGCTCTCGGAGGACTGGACCCAGGTGCAGAGGAGTGGCAGGATCCCCAGGAAGAGACGGTTCAAGAGGTTAGACGTCAAAATACCGGCAGAGCCTTGGAGAGCTGCACCACAAGACAGTTCATTCTCTCTGACACAATGACCCCCACCCTCCCACAAGGCACTGAGAGTCCTCTTTAAATAATCATAGAAAGTGGGAAACATGCGCCAGCTGCAATGAACTTGACAAGACTAAACCAAAATCACCCGGGCTTAACAACTCTCGTTAAGATATTGATTAGTAAATATGGGTGCTCAAAAACCCTAGAAGCTCAACGTTCTACGGCAAGCCGCAGGGCTCATAGCAAGTTTAGATGTGAATCTTGGTTGGCATGGACCAACTGGGCCAAGGGATGTGTATCCCTGTTCTACTATTCTAGGTTAAAAATTAGCTTTATTTGTCACAAGTACATCAAAACGTACAGTGAAATGCATCACTTGTGCCAACGACCATCGCAGTCTGAGGATGTGCTGGGGGTAGTCCACAAATGTCGCCATGCTTCCGGCGCCAACGTAGCATGCCCACAAGTTATTGACCCTAACCTACATGTCATTGGACTGTGGGAGGAAACCGGAGCACCCAGAGGAAACCCACACACTCATGGAGAGAAGGTACAAATGACTTGTAGACAGTGACAGGAATTGGACCACGATGGCCGACCACTGGCCCTGCAAAGGATTGCACCAACCACTATGCCACCTTGCTGCCCCGAGACTCTATTGTAACCAATTATCAAAAGGACTTAATAGGCCAGGACAGATTTATTGCTCATGCTCGGCTGCGTTGCCACGTTGAGGTGACGGGGAGAGGAGTATCGCGTTCTGTGCGGTGAATGTAATCGTAACATCATTGGAGAAGAAGTTTTGTGACTCGCAATCCAGAATGCCTAGATGACCTGGCGAGGAATCCACATCCCACCCCAGAGGTGGAGACTTAAATTTAGTTAAATAAGCAAAAATGGAACAAGAAAGACCCAATTATACCAGAAACGTTGGTGATCAGGAAACTAGTGGATGATCAATAGAGCTCATATTGGTCATGAGTATGCTTTAGACAAGCAGATCTTCCAGTAGGTCATGCTGATTTAAACAAAAAGCCACAAATTCTCAGGAGATGACGACCTGAGTTATAGGGAAAGGTTGAATAGGTTAGGATTTTATTTCCCAGAGGTAGGATAACGAGGGGAGATTTGATAGAGGCAAACAAAGTTAAGAGGGGTATAGACAGGGTAAATGGAAGCAGGCTTTTCCCACTGAGGTTGGGTGAGACCAGAACTAGAGGTCATAGGTTAAGGGAGAAAGGTGAAATATTTAAGGGGAACATAAGGCGGCACTCTTTCGCACAGAGGGCGGTGAGAGTGTGGAATGAGCTGCCAGCGGGACTGGTGGATGCCGGTTTGATTTCAACACTTGAGAGAAATTTAGATAAGTACAGTACATGGATGGGGCTATGATTCAGGTGCACATCGATGGGCCTGGGGAGAATTATAGTTCATTATGGACTAGATGGTCTGCAAGGGCTGTTTCTGTGCTCTAGTGCTCTATAACTGCCCTTTGATCACTGGTGAGATCGCTCCGCTATGGATAGGGAGAATGTTGCCCAGATTTTCTGTGTTATGGATGTGGACTTGGACTATGGACTTTTTTTTCCAGGCTTACATTTTTTTTGTATTCTGTATTCTGTACTTTTCACCCGGTTTCTCTTCATTTTTTTGTGTGGGGGAGGGGGATTTGGAGGTCGATGTGCCTGTTCCATTTTTATTCATTTGCTTTGTACGGGGAGGAGGGATTTGGGGGTTGATGCTCGTGCTGCTTTCTTGGTTTTGTGGCTATCAGGAGAAGAAAGATTTCAGAGTTGTATACTTTGATAATAAATGAACCTTTGACTCTATGTCTCTAACAAGGAAGATAATCTAGACAATTTTATAGGCTGTAGTAGTCTGGGGCCACATGGAAGCTTAAAGGCATGTAAGGTCTTTCAAGGTAGAGGTGTTAAAACAGCATTCTCAGAACAAAAATCTGATATTATCTGAGCTCAGTATGAAAAGGGAAAGTGATCTAACAGTGGATGGCATCACATTTATTCATGTTACGCTGCAGGAGTTTAGAAGCTGTAATAGGTAGCCTAGATAGAATAGAATCCCTGGATGTAGTGTTCTTGGATTTTTGGAAGTCCTTGATAAAGTCATGCTTAAGGGCATCCCGATGGGTGGCATGACAGTGCAGCAGACAGAGCTGCCTCATACCTCCAGCGGCCCGGGACGGAGCTGCCTCATACCTCCAGCGACCCGGGACGGAGCTGCCTCATACCTCCAGCGACCCGGGACGGAGCTGCCTCATACCTCCAGCGACCCGGGACGGAGCTGCCTCATACCTCCAGCGACCCGGGACGGAGCTGCCTCATACCTCCAGCGACCCGGGACGGAGCTGCCTCATACCTCCAGCGACCCGGGACGGAGCTGCCTCATACCTCCAGCGACCCGGGACGGAGCTTCCTCATACCTCCAGCGACCCGGGACGGAGCTGCCTCATACCTCCAGCGACCCGGGACGGAGCTGCCTCATACCTCCAGCGACCCGGGACGGAGCTGCCTCATACCTCCAGCGACCCGGGACGGAGCTTCCTCATACCTCCAGCGACCCGGGACGGAGCTGCCTCATACCTCCAGCGACCCGGGACGGAGCTGCCTCATACCTCCAGCGACCCGGGACGGAGCTTCCTCATACCTCCAGCGACCCGGGACGGAGCTGCCTCATACCTCCAGCGACCCGGGACGGAGCTGCCTCATACCTCCAGCGACCCGGGACGGAGCTGCCTCATACCTCCAGCGACCCGGGACGGAGCTTCCTCATACCTCCAGCGACCCGGGACGGAGCTGCCTCATACCTCCAGCGACCTGGGACGGAGCTGCCTCATACCTCCAGCGACCCGGGACGGAGCTGCCTCATACCTCCAGCGACCCGGGACGGAGCTTCCTCATACCTCCAGCGACCCGGGACGGAGCTTCCTCATACCTCCAGCGACCCGGGACGGAGCTTCCTCATACCTCCAGCGACCCGGGACGGAGCTGCCTCATACCTCCAGCGACCCGGGATGGAGCTACCTGATGCCTCCAGCGACCCGGGACGGAGCTGCCTCATACCTCCAGCGACCCGGGATGGAGCTGCCTCATACCTCCAGCGACCCGGGACGGAGCTACCTGATGCCTCCAGCGACCCGGGACGGAGCTGCCTCATACCTCCAGCGACCCGGGACGGATCTTCCTCATGCCTCCAGCGACCCGGGACGGAGCTGCCTCATACCTCCAGTGACCCGGGACGGAGCTTCCTCATACCTCCAGCGACCCGGGATGGAGCTACCTGATGCCTCCAGCGACCCGGGACGGAGCTGCCTCATACCTCCAGCGACCCGGGACGGAGCTGCCTCATACCTCCAGCGACCCGGGACGGAGCTTCCTCATACCTCCAGCGACCCGGGACGGAGCTGCCTCATACCTCCAGCGACCCGGGTTCAATCCTGACTTTGGGTGGTGTTTATATGAAATCTGTACATTCTCTGTGTGACACCTACAACTATCTGTGCAAAACACTTGCCTCGTATATCTCCTTTCAGACTTTTCCTCTCTCAGCTTGCACTCAGTGTTTGACACTTCCACGTTATCATCTCATATCCCAAGGATATATTGGCTGGTATTGTGGCGACCCACTTACTAGCACACATGAACGGGTGCGCGCCGGCAGAGGGCCGGCCTCAAAAAGGGCGCCAGGCCATCTTCACCAGCAGGGGGAAAATCCTGCGCGCGGAAAGGGTCTGGGAATATGCATTCCCCACAGCAGTCCCACTCAGGGAGGGCGGGAACGGGAAGGTTTTAAAGCAGGCCGCGAAGTTTGAATAAATCTTTTTTATCGCAACTCCAACTCCCCGACTCCGTGTCGTTATTCTAGCGCTGTGTGTAGCACACCGCTACAATTGGTGACCCCGACGGCCCAAACGATATTTGGGCCAGAGATGACCGACGCCGCATCTGTTCACGAAGTTTCGTTGCAACTGCCAAGCTTTTGGCCGCTGATACCCCGTCTGTGGTTTGAACAGGCAGAAGCACAATTCCACATTTGGCAGATAACCTCGGAGTCCACTCGCTACTACTACGTGCTGAGCTCCCTCAACCAGGAGACTGCTGCACAAGTTGAGGAGTTTATACAGTCGCCCCCGGAGGATGGCAAATACACAGCATTCAAAGCCCTGCTCATAAGGACTTTCGGACTCTCACGGTGCGAACGAGCACGCCGCTTACTGCACCTGGATGGTTTGGGAGACAGGCCGCTGTCGGCATTAATGAACGAGATGCTGGCCCTGGCTGAAGGACACAAACCCTGCCTCATGTTTGAGCAGGCGTTCCTAGAGCAACTGCCCGAGGACATATGCCTGCTGCTGTCCGACGCAGATTTCAGCGATCCCCGGGAGGTGGCAGCCCAGGCAGATGCGTTGTGGAATGCCAGGAAGGAGAGAGGGGCATCCGTCGCCCAGTTCACCAAACCGTGTGCCCAATGGCAGACCAGACCAGGCCTGGCAGCAGAGCCAACAAAACCCAGCGATGGGAGTGAGGAGCCCAACGAACAATGGTGCTTCTACCACCAGCAGTGGGGCACAGAGGCCTGCCGCTGTAGACCGCCCTGCAAATTCCCGGGAAACGCCAGGGCCAGCCGCCACTAATCGCTACGGTGGCTGGCCATCAGGACAGCCTCCTGTACGTCTGGGACAAGCAGTCAGGACGCCGATTTTTGGTCGACACCGGAGCGGAGATCAGCGTTTTACCTCCAATGAGTTACGACACCCGCAACAGAGAACCCGGACCCACCCTGAGGGCTGCAAATGGCAGCACAATACGAACCTACGGCACCCGCACGGTGCGGCTACAGTTCAGCTCCAGCCAGTTCACGTGGGACTTCACACTGGCAGCCGTGGCCCAACTACTCCTGGGGGTGGATTTTCTGCGAGCCCACAGCCTGTTGGTCGACCTGCAAGGGAAGCGATTAGTCTATGCCAAGACTCTTCAAACGTTCTCCCTGGGTGAAGCACAGTTGCCAGCCCCAGACGCTGTCCGACGATGAATTCACCAGGGTCCTAGCGGATTTCCCATCAGTACTGACACCGCAGTTCACGGCAGCCATGCCCAGACACAGAGTACAGCACCACATCCCGACCCAGGGACCACCCCTCCACGTCCGTGCTCGAAGGCTTCCCCCGGACAAACTCCGACTGGCGAAGGAGGAGTTCAAGAAGATGGAGGAATTGGGGATCATACGACGGTCTGACAGCCCATCGGCCTCCCCACTGCACATGGTGCCCAAGGCAATGGGGGGGGGGGGCTGGAGACCATGCGGTGATTACCACAGACTGAACGAAGCTACAACACCAGACCGCTACCCTGTGCCGCACATTCAAGACTTTGCAGCAAACCTACACGGCGCAAGGATCTTTTCAAAGGTAGACCTCATCCGGACGACATCCCCAAAACAGCACTCATCACTTCGTTTGGACTTTTTGAATTCCTCCGAATGCCGTTCGGTCTAAAGAATGCCACACAGACGTTCCAGCGGCTAATGGGCGCAGTGGGACGCGACCTGGATTTTGCATTCGTCTATTTGGACGACATCCTCATAGCCAGCAGAAGTCCATTTCAAGCCCTATCTTCAGAATCTTTTCCATTTCACCCAAAATATCACTCCAGTTTGGGACAAGTCCAAAAACAATGGGTGAGAGTTCCAGCATTTACTTTACATTTAGAACGCTTTGGAGAAACCCCCGTCTCAAATTTCGAGAGACGATTTGGAGTCAGCTGGGCTCTATGCAGAATTTTGAGTTGCAATGCTTTAGTTCTATTACAGACTGAAATTTTCTTTGCATTATCACAGATGTCTTCCCATGTTTCAGCTGTAATTTCTACACCCAGCTCTTCCTCCCAGACCCTTCCCAGCTGCTCAGCCTCTCCACAAGAACATTCCCTCAGGATGCTGTAAAAAGTACTGATGGAAACTTCACCCTTAGAACAAAACACCCTCATTTCTATGTCAGAACTATAGAAATCAGTTAACAATGATGTTTTTTTCCTGTACATAATCTCTTACCTGAAAGAAACGAAAAAGAGCCTTGCTGGGTATGTTGAATTTCTGTACTATTTGACTAAAAGACATCATCATTCCCTCATCAAACAAATTTCCTAGATGGAAAATACCCTTAGAAATCCAAAGTTTCAATCCAGGATCCAGTATGCCTGCTGAAAATCTGGACTGCCGGTTACTGGAGTGAAGGGTGATATTTTTGCTGCGTTGCCGTCAATTTGTCGCACCACCCTCCAAGCCCTGACTGTATTCATTGTTATTGGATTGCAACAATGTTCCTTAACTAGTTTCATCTTATTGAGGAAAAGCAAATTAATAAGAGGGCATTTTGCTTGTGAAGCTTCAATGTCTAGCTAAATTGAGGAGGGGTCCCTGCAAACCCAGTCAACCACATAAGATAAAAAGGAACTTAATTGTTATTTTTTGATGTCTGGAAAATCCAGACCCCCTAGACTACTGGGAAGCTGTAACTTAGACATTTTAATACAGGGTCTTTTTTTGTTCCAAATGAAAGAAACAAACCAGCCATTTATTTTTTTAAGTGTTTGTTGGATAAAAATGACTGGAATCATTCATATTGGATAGAGCAGATGAGGAAGAATGGTCATTTTGAGCAAGGATATTCGGCCAAGCCAAGAAATGGGAAGAGCGCTCCATCGTTCAAGATCCTGTTTGATTTTGTCAAATAACTGTGTAAAGTTGGTTTTGAACAATTGATCAAATGTAGGTGTGATAAATATGCCTAAGTAAACAAAACCTGTCTGTGACCATTTAAAGGGGAAAAACACCCTGAGTGTCAGGTACCTGCTGCAGATTCCCCAGAGGCATAGCCTCTGATTTAGTGAAGTTGATTTTATAACCTGAAAAGGCACTAAATGAATTGATGCATTGGTAAGGTAGTGTACTGATATAGCAGGGTTTGATAAGAAAATTAGAATGTCATCCGCATACAATGTAGTTTTATGTGACTTTAATCCTATGTCTGGAGCAGATACTTTGGGGTCTTGCAGAACAGCCTTAGCCAGTGGCTTGATCAATCGTGTGAAAAGTAGTGGTGATAAAGGGCTGCCCCTCAGAATACTAAAATTATCCGACCTAATCCCATTAGTGAGATTCACAGCCAAAGGGTCATTATAAAGAACCTTCACCCACTTAATAAAATTATTGCCCAAACCAAATCGTTTTAAAGTGAAAAAAAGCTACAGCCATTTGACACGGTCAAAGGCCTTTTCTGCATCTAAGGAAACCACCAAGCCATCCACTGCCTGTTGCTGACACGCCTGAATCACATTAAGTAATCTTCTGATATTGTTAGATGATCTACGGCCTTTTACAAAACCCGTTTGATCCTCTTTTATGATAAAAGGTAACACAGTTTCTAATCCCAATGCTAACGTTTTAGATAAGATTTTAAAGTCAACATTTAACAATGAAATAGGCCTGAGGAGTGAAGCACCTTCAATAACTCCAAAAGACTGAGGTTTGCTAAAATACTGAAATGCTTTTATTCGCTGTACAATACGACCTCCACGGTGAGTATCTGCCCCCGGACTGAGGGGGAGGGGCAAGGCGAACACCTTTATACAGGACTCTGTGGGAGGAGCCACAGGGGCAGTCAGCAGAGGGGCGTTTCCAGACAGTTAACTCAGTTACAACATGGTTTACCACATTCACCCCTCCCTTTTTTAAAAAGAGTCCCGCAGGTGAAGTGACTGACAATATTTAAAACAAGTATATTTAAAGGTTAAGTCTATCAGGCGGTCGAGTCCGTCGCTGTGACCTACGTAGCACCGGCGATGGCGATTGTGCTGGCTCTGGCCTGACCTCAGTTGCCAGCATGTTAGGCATTGTTAATCCCTTGTGCGTGTGCACCACACCTGGTATGGGAGAGTTGTGTGGTGTCTGTGTAGGGTTTGGAGTGCGCGGTGTCTCATGGGTACATACATCAGTGGGTACGGGGTCAATAGTCACCACGGAGTGTTCAGGGTAGGGGCCCGGTGCTCCTGCGGGCGCCAGGTCACGGATGGAGACCGTGTCCTCCCGCCCATCAGGTAAAACCACATAGGCATGCTGAGGGTTCGCATGAAGTAAGTGAACCCTCTCCACCATCGGGGAGTATTTATTGCTCAGAGCAGCACTGGCCCCGGGAACGTCAGCCAAGTTCGTAGGGTGGTCCCAGTGGTCAACTTTCTGGGAAATGAAAAGAGCCACTCATGAGGGGTGGCATTGGTGGCCGTGCATAACAGGGAGCGGATGGAGTGGAGTGCCTCGGGAAGGACCTCCTGCCAGCGGGAGACCGGCAGTCCCTTTGACCTGAGGGCTAAGAGTGTGGCTTTCCACACCGTGGCATTCTCCTTCTCTACCTGTCCATTCCCCCGGGGATTACAGCTCGTGGTCCTACTAGTTGCAATTCCCCGAGCCAGCAGGTATTGGCACAGCTCGTCACTCATAAACGAGGACCCTCTGTCACTGTGAATATAGCATGGGTATCCGAACAGAGTGAAGAGCTTGCGCAGGGCTTTTATAACTGATGTGGTAGTGGTGTCGGGGCAGGGGATGGCGAAGGGGAACCGCGAGTACTCGTCAATTACGTTGCAGTAGGTGGAGGGAAGGGGGCCCTTAAAGTCAACACTCAGTCGCTCAAAGGGGCGGGTGGCCTTGATGAGTGGTGCCTTTTCGGGTCAGTCGATGTGCGGTTTGCACTCTGCGCAGACTTGGCAGTCCCTGGTCATCGTCCTGATCTCCTCAAGGGAGTAAGGCAGGTTCCGGGCTTTCACAAAGTGGAAAGCCGGGTGACCCCCAGGTGGCAAAAGTCTACATGTAGGGCGTACAGCCGGTCGATCTGCGCGCTGGCGCACGTTCCCCGGGATAGGGCATCGGAGGACTCGTTGAGCTTCCCAGGCCTGTACATGATGTCATAGTTGTAGGTGGAGAGTTCGATTCTCCACCTCAGAATTTTATCATTTTTGATTTTGCTCCGCTGCTGATTATTAAACATGAATGCGACTGAGCGCTGGTCAGTTAGCAGGGTGAACCTTTTGCCGGCAAGATAGTGCCTCCAGTGCCTTATAGCTTCCACTATGGCCTGGGCCTCTTTCTCCACTGCGGAGTGCTGAATTTCAGGGCCTTGAAGGGTATGGGAGAAGAACGCCACTAGTCTTCCTGCCTGGTTGAGGGTAGCAGCCAGCGCAAAGTCGGAGGTGTCACTCCCTACTTGGAAGGGAATAGCCTCGTCCACCACATGCATTGCTGCTTTGGCAATGTCCCCTTTAACGCAGCTGAAGGCCATGCGGGCCTTGGCTGAGAGGGGGAATGTGGTGGACTTGACCAGGGGGCGGGCCTTGTCTGCATAGTTAGAGACCCATTGGGCATAATATGAAAAGAAGCCCAGGCACCTTTTGAGGGCTCTGAGGGTGTTGGGAAGAGGGAGTTCCAACAGGGGGCACATACGGTCGGGGTCAGGGCCAATGACTCCATTCTCCACGACACACCCAAGGATAGCAAGTCGGGTGGTCCCAAATACACACTTGTCCTTGTTATAGGTGAGGTTGAAAGATTTGGCCGCTTGGAGAAATTTTTGGAGGTTGTTGTCGTGATCCTGCTGGTCGTGACCGCAGATGGTGATGTTATCCAGATATGGGAACGTGGCCTTCAGTTGGCACTGGTCCACCATCTGGTCCATCGCCCTCTGGAAGACAGATACACCATTCGTGACAACGAAGGGGATGCGCAGGAATTGATAAAGCCTGCCGTCCGCCTCGAAGGCAGTGTAAGGGCGGTCCTCCCGGCGGATGGGGAGCTGATGGTAAGCGGATTTTAGGTCTATGGTCGAGTACACCTTGTACTGTGCTATCTGATTGACCATATCCATGATGCGGGTTAGAGAGTACGCGTCGAGCTGCGTGAACCTACTGATGGTCTGGCTATAGTCCACGACCATCCTATTCTTCTCCCCGTTCTGAACAATGACCACCTGCGCCCTCCAAGGACTTGTGCTTGCCTCAATGACCCCCTCCCTGAGCAGTCGCTGCACCTCCGACTTAATGAAGGCTCTGTCCCCCGCGCTGTACCTCCTGCTTTTAGTTGCCACAGGTTTACAGTTGGGGGTCAGGTTGGCGAACAGTGGTGGGGGAGGGATCCTGAGGGTGGAGAGGCCGCAAGTGGTGTCGGTAGTGTGGCAGTTGGCATGGTGTTGGGTGGGATGTGCGGGTCGGTGTGTGTGTGTGGTCAGTAGTGGGGTACGTGATGTATTCCTACAAAACTGGGGATTTACGACAGTAATTGGTGGGAGGGGCCCATCATACTTCAGGTGGCTCTGGAAGTCCAAACCCAACAGCACAGGGGCACACAGTTGAGGCAAGACCAGTAACGTAAAGTCCCGATATTCTGTGCCCTGCACCACTAGTGTCGCTACACAACCCCCTCCCGAATGTCTCTTGTATGCGACCCTGAAACCATGATGACCCTCTGACCTACCGGCCGTATCATGAGTCCACAATGCTGCACCGTGTCCGGGTGGATAAAACTCTCCGTGCTGCCTGTGTCAAACAGGCAGCTTGTCCTGCGCCCCTCCACCAGGATGTCCATCATTGACCTTGCGAGCTGGTGGGGAGCGTTTTAGTTGAGGGTCACGGAGGCCAGGGTTGAGTCGCTGTCTTGGTCTGGTGTGGTGGGGCGCCCCGTGAGCACCCGTTGGTCGTAGGCGGTGGGAGGTGGCTCGCACGTGGTGGTGGCGTGCAGGGAAGATGGCGGCCCCCATGTCTCGCACGTGGTGGCGGCGTGCAGGGAAGATGGCGACCCCCATGTTTTGCCCACGGTGCCGCTCGCTGTTTTGACTTACAGACCTTTGCGAAGTGGCCCTTCTTTCCGCAGCTGGAACAGGTAGCTTGTCGGGCTGGGCAGCGTTTCCGGGGATGCTTCTCCAGTCCGCAGAAGTAGCACTTCGCAGACTCACAACTGGCAGCAGCCAAGGTCGATTCGCTAGCGGGTTGTGGGGTCTTGCGACTGGCGGCAGCCAAAGTCGATTCGCCGGCGGGTTGCGGGGTCTGCGGCGCCCATGAGGTCATCGGGGGATCGTGTGCCTGGAGAGCCTCGGAGTTATGCAGAGTGGCCTCCAGCATGTCAGCCAGCTCGATCGCCGAACTTAAGGTAAGATCGGCTTTTTCCAACAGCCGCTGGTGCACGTACACTGACCTGGTCCCCGTGACGAAGGCGTCCCTCACTAGGAGCTCTGCATGCTGCGCCGCCGTCAGCTCCTGGCAATTGCAGGCCCGCACGAGCGTCCGTAGGGCCCAGACAAACTCAGCACTCGATTCCCCGGACCGTTGTTGCTGTGTCGCTAAACGGTGCCGCGCATAGACAGCGTTTATAGGCCGCAGGTATTGTCTTTTGAGGGCGCTCATCGCGCCATCGTAGCTCGGCTGGTCTCTGATCAGCGAATAGACCCGTGGACTGACCCTGGGGAGTAGAACTCTGTGCTTCGCTGTGGGGTCGGTTGCTTTAATCTCCTGTAGGTACGCTTCGAAGCAAGCCAGCCAGAGTTCGAAAATGTTTCTAGCTTCAGGTGTTTGCAGATTGTGGTCTAATTTGTCTGGTCTCAGTGCATGTTCCATGCTTTAAAATGTACAGCAAATGAAATTGAAGCACCTTCAATAACTCCAAAAGACTGAGGTTTGGTAAGATACTGAGAGGCTTTTATTCGCTGTACAATACGACCTCCACGGTGAGTGTCTGCCCCCGGACTGAGGGGGAGGGGCAAGGCGAAGCACCTTTATACAGGACTCTGTGGGAGGAGCCACAGGGACAGTCAGAGGAGCCACAGGGGCAGTCAGCAGAGGGGCGTTTCCAGACAGTTAACCCAGTTACAACATATATACATGGTTTGCCACAAGGAGGCACAATCTTCAGGGCTCTTTCCTTTCTTAAGAGTTAGGGAGATATCAGCTTCTCTCAATGATGGTGGGAGGAGACCACAATTAAGTGCATGATTGAACATGTTTAGCATAGGCTCTGATAATAATCCTGTGAACTCTTCATAGAATTCAGGACCAGGGGCCTTCCCACTTTGGAGCTGTCTCACAGCTCTCTGTATGTCATGTATAGACAACGGAGCATTAAGGAGGGACTCTTGTTCAGAAGAAATGCCTAGGAGATCTAAATTCCTGAAAAAGGACTTCATCCTAGATTGTCCATCATTACATTGCTCAGATTGATACAGTTTAGAATAAAAATTCTTAAACACAACATTAATCATTTTAGAATTACTAGTGAGGGCTCCTGTCCCATTCCTAATTGAAGCAATAGTCTGAGAGGCATTTTTCTTTCTAGCTAAATAAGCCAAATACCTATCAGGTTTCTCACCATGTTCAAAGAACCTTTGTTTAGCAAATGTCAATTTTCTTTTGGCTGCTTGAGTAAGCAAAGAGTTTAGTGTACAGCGTAAGACTGTGATATTCTGCAACTTGGCTGCAGAAGGCTTATTAATATACAGGTGTCCCCCGCTTTTCAAACGTTCGCTTTACGAAACCTCGTTGTTACGAAAGACCTACATTAATACCCTGTTTTCGCTTTCAGAAGGTGTTTTCACTGTGACGAAAAAAAAGCAGCACGCAATAAAAGGCAGCGCGCGCCCCGAGCAGCCGCTCTCCCTGGATTCGGAACGGCATTCTCGCCAGCATTGCTTAAACACGTGCCTGTGAGCAGCCGTTTGCAAGATGAGTTCTATGGTGTCAGAAAAGCCTAAAAGAGCTCATAAGGGTGTTACACTTAGCGTAAAACTACACATAATTGAGCGTTTTGATCGTGATGAACGAAGTAAGGACAACGTGAGTTTGGCTTGTGGAAGCTGACGAACATGATGTTGAAGAGGTTTTGGCATCCCATGACCAAGAACTGACAGATGAAGAGCTGATGCAATTGGAAGGAAAAAGGATAACAATCGAAACCAAATGCGTAATGATAAAGTACGACTTTAATTTTGAAAGGGTACGTTGGTTTAGGAGATATTTGCAGGATGGTTTGAGTCCTTATTAAAGAACAGTGTGATAGAAAAATGCGCGAGGCTCAGCAGTCAAGCAAGCCTTCCACATCAGCCACAGCAGACAATGAACCTCGACCTTCGACATCGAGGCGGGCAGAGATAGAAGAAGATGAGCTGCCTGCTCTAATGGAAACAGACGATAACGAGATGACACCCCAGTGTCCCACCACCCCAACCCCCAGGCCACGGACAGATACCGATTCGTGGAGAATGCAACGGTAGCCGGGAGGCACACAGCACATCTTTAAGAAAAAAGCCGAAATAAGCATGCTAATTAATTATGTGTCGGGCGGCACCTAATTAATTAGCTTGTTTATTTCGGCTTTTTTCTTAAAGGTGTGCTGTGTACGTCCCGGCTACCGCTGCATTCCTGCATGCTTCGCGGCAATGTATCGCTCGGCGGCCTGGAGGGTGGGGGCCACTGCAACACCCAACCTGTGACGACTCAGTCTAACACATCATCATAAGTGTGCTCAGCAAGCTATCTTCCCGATTCCCGTAAGTGATGCTGCACTGTACATACATTATTCCTACTTTGTATAGGCTGTGTATTTTCACGTGTTATTTGGTATGATTTGGCAGCTTCATAGCTTAAAGGTTACTGGAGAGAGTGTTTCTGCCAACAGCGCTTGCGTGAGATTTTCTGCCAACGGCGCTTGCGTGAGATTTTCGCTACGGAGAACAGTGCAGTAATGATTGTGGAAAAGTATTTCTACTTTATATAGGTTGTGTATTTATCATATCATTCCTGCTTTTACTATATGTTACTGTTATTTTAGGTTTTATGTGTTATTTGGCATGATTTGGTAGGTTATTTTTGGGACTGCGAACGCTCACGAATTTTTCCCATATAATTAAATGGTAATTGCTTCTTCGCTTTACGACATTTCGGTTTATGAACCGTTTCATAGGAGCGCTCTACCTTCGGATGGCGGGGGAAATCTGTAATCCTTTGCAGCTGCCGCAAGCCTTGCTTCCGCTAGGCGCTGCTGTTCTGCAGCTTGTCGCTTCTTACTAGCAGAGTAGGAGATAATTAATCCCCTTGCATAGGCCTTAGCGGTTTCCCAGAGCATCGATGGACTACTAGCTGATTTGGAATTAATAGATAGGAAAGTTTTGAATTCGGAAGTAAAGTAGTCTATTAATTTATTATCTTTTAGAATAAAAGGATTCAGCCTCCACTGTTTAGATCATGCTGAATTATCTTTGGGCTTAATATTTAAATATACAGCTGCATAGCCAGAATCAGCGATATTTCCAATTGTGCAGGATACAACTAAATCTAGGAGCATTTGGGGGTTAGAAAAATGTCTATTCTGGTTTAACACTTGTGTGGATTAGAAAAAAAAGTGAAGTCTTTGTCTGAGTGATATAACAACCTCCAGGCATCCACAAGTCCTGGTTCTCCACATAAGCTCATGATTTGTTTGGACTGTAAGGAGAGCAATGGGGGACCTCTAGGCACTCTGTCCATCAATGGGTCCATGAGACAATTAAAATCCCCACCTACAATAATGTTTTGTATTGAAAGGCTTGTAAGTTTGGAAAAAGCATCTGTTAGGAATTTGAGAGGATGAGCTGGAGGGCAGTAAACATTGAGAATACCATATTCCTCTCCATATATTGAAGCCTTAACAATCACAAATCTCCCATACTTATCCTTAATGCAGTCTAATAACTTAAAAGGTAAATTCTTCTGAATTAAAATAGCCAACCCCCTATTCCTGGTATTAAAAGATGAAAAATAGGCTTGATCAAATCCACTCTGTTGCAGTTTTAGATGTTCTTTATCATTTAAATGTGTCTCCTGCAATAAGGCTATGTCCACCCTTTCCTTTTTCAGGTTTAATAGGATTTTCTTTCTCTTGATTGGTGAATGACTCCCCTTAACGTTGCAAGTGCACGGTTTTCATATATTACTAGTCATAACCTTTATAACAATCATGTGACTCCGGAGAAGAAACTCGACTTAAGATCAGCTGAGCAGCAATAACTGAATAAAAAAAAACATACACAAAAAAACAAAGTGCCAACAGCATTGAACAAGAGGACTTACCCCACACTTAAAGGGGATATCTGAACCTTCTAGCACCCCATATTCTGCCCCACTGCCAATATGGCATTTAACGTAATCAAAAATGAAAACAGGGCATAATTTATCAATCCACTGATTTGTTACCGTCGTGTTTAAACTCCTTCAGGTTGGAGCTGCACCGCTAATTTAAACAAATAATGAAACTGTATTAATCAAAACAAACATGTTACCCATCCTATAAGATATCTTGCCGTCGGGTAATGAAAAGGTAAAATAAAGTGACCATCGAGCATGTTATCGTCAATAACCAAGGCTACACAATTTATGCATTCTTTAGCCCAACGTGTCCACAAAAGTTTTAGCTTTGCCAGGAGAATCAAATATCTTGGTGGTCCCATTGTAGGTGACTTTCAGCACCGCTGGGTACAGCATAAAGTACTGGATTCTGGATCCTCTCAGCCGCTTCTTCACTTGGTTGAATTCCTTGCGCTTCTGAATAATGGCTGCTGAAAAATCTTTGTAACGTTCCGTTATTTTGGCTCGTGTATGTCTAGGGGAAATCCCGCCCAGCACCTGCTTCAGCAGTCCCCTCAGGGTCAATCGTCGCCCGAATCAATCACAAACATCAATCATCAGCCAGCACACCCAGTAAATTTTAACACATACACTTTATAGATATTACTAATTCTAGGGCATTAATATACATGTGATACAGAGAGGAAAGTAATGAAAAAAAAGGCGCCAACACTTATTCAAAGTCCAAGTTCTTCGCGCGCTACCGTTGGAGCTCAAGTTCGACGTCAGACGACCACCCGAATTCCGTCGACCCACGGCTCGGGACCACCCGAAGTGATCGACCGGAGCCTCTCCGCACGTCCGCCGTCCTCCTCGTCTCTCCTCCCGACTCCCCCCCAAAACTCAGTCCACAGTCATATCATACAGCATGGCATCCGAAAACAAAACGATACATAACCACCCATTGGCTAATAGCACCCTCTTATCACCCTCTAAACCACAATAAACTGCTAGCGCAAACTCTCTGCAGCGTTAAAACACAACAAAGCCGCATTCCACAGATTAACATAACAAAAATCGCCATTTTAAATGTAACAAAAGAAAGACCCCGTACACTCTCCCCCCACCTAAAAAAAGTCATGCCCTCATGACGTTAACAGAATTCACTAGTACTCCTTGTAAAACACAAAACCCAACCCAGGTGCATAAAGCAGTGACATAACTTTGCAGGGCAGTAGAGATTACACCCTGCTCTCCCGGCGCTATATAAGTGAGTCTTTCCGGGGGATGCCTACTCCTCTGAGGCCTCAGGACTTCCTCTGTGGACTCTCCCTGTTCAGACACCCCAGGTGACCCCTCGAGCCGATCTGTCGGACCTTCCCCTTCACCGGGATCCCTCTGCCCCGGTGAGCCCTCTGGCTCGGGTTCTGCCTCCACCCTCTCCTCCCCCAATGCTGGCTGTAATACAGGCGGCTCTGCAACACCCTCCCTCGGTCCCCCTGACTCAGTGATGGAAGGGCCAAGAGTCTCTTCTCCCCGCACCGGGGAATCAGCGAACGGAAGCAGGTACCACACGTCCGAATCATCATCTTCCGATGACGTATCCCTTCTCGAGGTGGGGACCGGCCCCGTTTTCTTCGCAGCGGCCTCTTCCCGCGCCCCGCGCCCTCGCAGAGTCCTCGTACTAGGAGTAAACTCCCATTCGGACTCTAGGTCCATCTTCACCTCTCGACCCAGAGGCAACAGGTGGTTCCGATGGAGTACCTTGACAGGCCCCTGCCCGCCCTCAGGTCTCACCCGGTAAACCGGGAGATTCGGCATCTGACTCTCCACCACATATGGGGTGGCTGCCCAACGGTCCGCCAACTTGTGCTTACCCTGTAGTCCTAAATTCCGGATGAGGACTCGGTCTCCCGGCAATAGCTGGACGAACTTTACCTTCTGATCATACCTCCTTTTATTCCGCTGGTTCTGCTTGGTGGCTGCCGCCTCAGCCAACTCGTACGCCCTTTTCAACTCTCTCCTCATATCGGACACGTACTTCAGACATGGCTTCGAAGGTATTTCCCCCGCTTCAGTCCCAAAACACAGATCAATGGGCAACCTCGCTTCCCGTCCGAACATCAGATAGTAGGGCGAGTACCCCGTAGCATCATTGCGAGTACAATTGTAACAATGAACCAAATGGGCGATGTGCTGACTCCACTTACTCTTCCGTCCAATCTCCAAGGTGCCGAGCATGTCCAGCAGGGTCCGGTTAAACCTCTCGGGCTGAGGATCACCCTGAGGGTGATAGGGGGTGGTTCTGGACTTTTCAACCCCAAGCATATCCAGCAATTCATGGATAAGCCTGCTCTCGAAGTCCCGTCCCTGATCACTGTGGATCCGCCGGGGAAGGCCATAATGAACAAAGTACTTCTCCCATAACACCTTCGCCACTGTAGTCGCTTTCTGATCCTTAGTAGGAAAAGCCTGCGCATATCTAGTGTAGTGATCCGTGAGGACCAAAACATTCGCGGTATTGCTGGTGTCCGGCTCAATACACAGGAAATCCATACACACCAGGTCCATGGGTCCTGCACTCTGCAAGTGGGATAACGGAGCCGCCTGCGCAGGCAAGGTCTTCCTCCTGACGCAACGGCTACAGGTCTTACAGTATTCTTCCACCTCCCCCCTCATCCGGGGCCAGTAAAACCGGTCCTTGACTAATCCATAGGTCTTCTCTACCCCTAAGTGCCCGGAATCATCATGTAGAGCCTGAAGCACAGCCTTTCGATACTTCTCGGGCATGACCAGCTGCCAGCGCCGGGGGTGGTCCGGAGGCGAAGTGACTCGGTACAGGACGTGGTTCTTCAGCTTCAACCGGGGCCACTCCTTCAGTAGTAGAGGAACGGAGGCATGTTTCGCCTTCTCCACCTGCCCCATATCACCCTGGCTAACCGCGTACCAGATAGTGCCAAGGCTTGGGTCATCACGCTGAGCCGCCTGTACTTCCTGGTGACTCAACTCCGGCAGCTGCCGGTTCCTCAGAGCAGTCACATTACAGTAACCAGTGGGCAGCGCGTCACCGTCAGCCCCCAGTTGATCTACTGCCCGATCCGTTCCCATCTGTGCTCCTACTTCCCCGTCGCTCCCAACTTGACACATGGCCTTTACTCCCTGGGCAGGGACACTCTTCCACTCCTCGGCCGTGCCCGACTCGTCGTGCGCCCGACGAGACAGGGCATCTGCATCGATGTTCCGACTCCCCGGGCGGTACTTCAGGCTGAACTCATAGGCAGACAAGGCTGCTACCCACCGGTGCCCAGTAGCGTCCAGCTTCGCCGAAGTCAGGATATAAGTGAGGGGGTTGTTATCAGTTCTCACTTCAAACTGGGCCCCGTATAGGTAGTCACTCAACTTGTCTACCACCGCCCATTTCAATGCCAAGAACTCCAGCTTGTGAGTGGGATAGTTTCTCTCAGATGGCGACAAGCTCCGACTGACAAACGCCACTGGCCTCAATCCGTTTCCCTGTTCCTGGTACAGAACAGCCCCAAGACCCTCGTGACTGGCATCAGTGTGTAGAACATACGGCTTCCGGGGATCAGCAAAAGCCAACACTGGGGCCTGTGTCAGCGCCCTTTTTAGAGATTGGAACGCCTCCTCACATTGAGCATCCCACCTCACTCCAAAAGGCTCCCCCGGGTTCAAGTATCCTCCTACCTCCGACCCTCGGTCTCCCTTCCTCCTCCTCCCCCCCATAGGTGGATAGCCACACAACAGCTGGTTCAATGGATGACTCATTTTCGCATATCCTTTCACGAATCGCCGGTAATATCCGCAAAACCCCAAAAACGAGCGTAAGGCGCTCACCTTCTGAGGTCTCGGCCAGGTGGTGACTGCGGCTATCTTATCCGGATCGGTGGCCACTCCATTTCGCGAGATTATGTGCCCAACATAACTGACTGACGTCTTACAGAACTGGCATTTATCCAGGGAAAGTTTTAACCCTTCCTCTTTCAGCCGACTCAGCACCTTCAGCAGCCGCTCCTCATGTTCCTCCAACGTAGATCCGAACACTATCAGGTCGTCCAGGTACACCAATACCTCCAGCAGGTTCATGTCCCCCACTGTCCGCTCCATGAGCCGCTGAAAGGTGGCTGGGGCCCCCGAGATACCTTGGGGCATTCGTTCGAACTGGAAAAACCCCAGGGGACAGATAAAGGCTGTCTTCTCCTTATCAGTCTCGCTCATCGGAATCTGGTAATACCCACTCCGCAAATCCAATACACTGAACCACTGTGCACCACTTAGACAGGCCAATGCATCTTCCACCCTCGGGACCGTATATTGGTCGGGAACAGTGCGGCGGTTCAGGGTCCTATAGTCCACGCACATGCGTACCTTCCCATTTTTCTTCCTTGCCACCACTATGGGGGACGCATATGGGCTTCGGGCCTCCGCAATAATCCCGGCATCTTTCAACTGCCGCAAGTGCTGCCGCACATCCTCCACATCTGCTGGGGCCAACCGCCGCGACCTCTCCCTAAACGGGGTGTCATTTGTTACCCGAATGGTGTGCCGAGTGCTCTTGGAAAACCCTACATCAAACTCGCCCTGAGAAAAGACATCCCCTAACTTCAGCATCTTCTCCACCAGCCTGCTCTTATACGCCAGCGGTACAGGGGAGTTTTCAAAATTAAAGGCCTCCTCGGTCAGCCGCCCCCCGTCTCCCAATAGTTCTCTTCCAGTGGGCTTCACAGGGGCGCTGGACATCACCGTCACCGGGAACAAGTGCGCGAGGGGCATCCCGCGCTTAAAGGTGATCTCCCTCTCCGTTATGTTCCGTATCATCACCCCCATCCGCCGTGCCTGTACAGCTGAGGGCCTCTGCAATTCAGGTCTCACCAGCGCCCCAGCCGGGAACCAGAACTCCCTTTCCAGGTCGTCGGGGGCGTCTACTAGCAGGGCCTCTCCCGGCGGCAATCCGGGGAATCTGGGGGTTCCCATCACTAATGCCGCCTCCCCTGGCTGTATCACCTTAGGCCTCGCCTGAGTGCACCACACCGTCCCTCGTTTGCACTCCGGGTCCAGCCCCTGGGGGTCACTCACTCCTTCGTACACTCCTCGGAACACGGGGTGTACCGAGAGGGTCTCCAAAAAGTTCTCCCCCCCCTTCTTCTTACAGGCTCCCAAGAGCCGTCGCACCAGAGGGGAGTTAGTCCCCACCAACAGGGCAGCACCACCGGTCTCCACCGGATCCGGACAAACCAACACCAGCGTCTCAAAGGCTTCCGATACTCCCACATCTCCCTCTGAAAATTCCACTCTCACTGACAAGTATCCATCGTACGGGTAATCACCATCACTTATGCCCCAAATCTCCAATGCGTTAAACGGAGTTACTGCCAAATGCTTCAGATATTGGTTGTAGAACGACCGGTACAGTAAGGTAACCTGCGACCCGGTGTCAAGGATGGCTTTCGCAAAGATCCCCTCTATCCGTAGGGACACGCTGGAACGGGGTCCCACCAGCCCATCAGGAATTTGGGCTTGTTTGTTCCGGGGTTCCATAGGGGTTTTCTGGGAACGTGTTCCTCCCGAGACTCCAGTCCGTTCCCTCACTGAGCCTCTCTTAAGTTTCCCGACACCTCTCCCTTCTTGGTGGCCTGGGGGCCCTCCCCCCTCGGCGCATTTCGTCTCTCACAATCCTTCCGTAAGTGGCCAGCTTCCCCACAGTGGTAGCACGCCCCCGGCCACTCACATTCCCGGCGGAAATGCCCCTCTCTCCCACAGTTATAGCACCCACTACTCGCCGCCTCTCTCCTCCCGATACGGGCCCCCGAGGACCCCTTGGATTTCTCTGGTCTCATCCCGGCTACCACCTCCTGAACCGCTGAAAACCGTCCCTGAGGGTCCGAGCCCCCTGGTCGGCCCAAAGCACACTCCTCGGCCCGTACCTCTCGGATCAGCCGTCCGAATGATGGAGGGGAGCTCTGCTTAAATGACTGCCGTACACTCCAAGCCACCCTGTCATCCTCCCGGGAACCGCTACATATCTGGCTCATCCTTAACTCCGCCACATCGTCCTCCCTCACTATACCTCGTCGCAGCAACCCCGTAAGCTTTCCTTCCAGCCTGAAAGCATAGTCGGAGAGCTTTTCCCCTCTTCTCTGCCCCATCCGTTGAAACTCTGCTAAATGCCGCCAGGGATCCCCTGACAGTCCAAACACTTCCTCCAAAGCGTCTAAACACTCCGATAGGGAAGCCAAGGGGCGTGCCGCTCTCAGATCGCGGACCACCCGGGCTGCCCCGCCCCTTAAGCTTTCCACCAATCGCTGTCTCTTTTCCTCATCCGAAACTGGCCACACCTCTAACAATTGGGATGTATCTTCAACCCAGGTCTCATAGTCATCCTCCCCTTCCGGGGTGGGCTTGGCTCCCGAGAAAATTCTCAGCTTCGGGCGGTGCACCTCAACCCTTCTCGCCAGGGAGATAATGGCAGCCGTTAACTCGGCAGTCTCCTCAAGCCCATGGGGGCGAGGCCTGGCCAAACCTTCCCACTCCGCACCTCTACCTCTTGCTACGGGCACCCGGCCGGGGGCCTCAACTAGCTCCTCCGGCACCTCCTCACTTGCGTCCTCGGGGAGGGTATGGAGACCCCACGGCCCCGCCTCCCCCTGGACATGGACTGTCGCTGGTAATTCTAAAGCCATGACGTCGGCACTCGCCCACACCAACATCCAGCAAGCCTCCAGTTCTTTCCCACCCCTTCTAGCTACAAGTTCTACCTGCCCGATACCTTTAATCAAACTCAACCCTCGCACCAGTACCTCTGCCGGAATGCGATAATCGACCCCGCTTACCACACACGCATGATTCACCGGTACCTCCTCCATTTCACACCAACTTACAATCTTATCTCGCTCCATCTTCACACCACTTACCGCAACCACAAGTACAACTTTCCCGAAAAAAAAATCCAAATCCCTGACGGTAGCCCCCACTTGTAACGTTCCGTTATTTTGGCTCGTGTATGTCTAGGGGAAATCCCGCCCAGCACCTGCTTCAGCAGTCCCCTCAGGGTCAATCGTCGCCCGAATCAATCACAAACATCAATCATCAGCCAGCACACCCAGTAAATTTTAACACATACACTTTATAGATATTACTAATTCTAGGGCATTAATATACATGTGATACAGAGAGGAAAGTAATGAAAAAAAAGGCGCCAACACTTATTCAAAGTCCAAGTTCTTCGCGCGCTACCGTTGGAGCTCAAGTTCGACGTCAGACGACCACCCGAATTCCGTCGACCCACGGCTCGGGACCACCCGAAGTGATCGACCGGAGCCTCTCCGCACGTCCGCCGTCCTCCTCGTCTCTCCTCCCGACTCCCCCCCAAAACTCAGTCCACAGTCATATCATACAGCATGGCATCCGAAAACAAAACGATACATAACCACCCATTGGCTAATAGCACCCTCTTATCACCCTCTAAACCACAATAAACTGCTAGCGCAAACTCTCTGCAGCGTTAAAACACAACAAAGCCGCATTCCACAGATTAACATAACAAAAATCGCCATTTTAAATGTAACAAAAGAAAGACCCCGTACATCTTGAAGAAACATAAGCCTGGATCCCTCATATATTAAAGCCTGGGCATCAGTCCCGTGGCGCCTGGAAGCTTCCATCACTCTTTGCTTATCACCGAAATTATGGAACCGCACGAGGATGGGTCGAAGGCGTTGGCCTGGGCCTGGTTTTGGCACTAGCGTACGGTGAGCTCTTTCCACTTTAATCCGTCCAGCCTTGGTTTCCAAATCAAGGGAATTGGGCAGCCAGCCCTCAAAAAACTTCGCCGGTTGGCTGTCTTCTGTATCTTCAGGTAGACCAATGATTCGCATATTCTTTCTCCTACCTCTATTCTCAAGATCATCGATATGGTCAGACAGGCTTTGAACTTGCTTTTCTAGCGCCCAGATGCGGCTCTGGGCCTAATCACTTACAGTCTCTACCGTGGAGACTTGGCCCTCGGCTTCATTTGTTCTTGTATCAAGATTTTTAAGTTCCAATGTGTGGTTTAGGAGTGTTAGAGAGAGTGGAGCCAGCTTCTTGTCCATCATTTTGGATATGTTCTCCATAATTTCCTGAATTACTTGATGAAAAGCAGGGTCCAACGTGCTAGCATAGCTAGCAGTAGCTAGCTCCTCAGCCCCGGGCGAGCACTCTGTGCAGCCCATCCTGGCCGCTTTTCTAGTACCTTTCGATGGCATGGTGTTGAAGCAGCTCAAAAATATACTCATCAATGTTCATGCCATTAAATCTGACACTTGGGCATTTAAAAAAAGTTGAAACGGATAGGTTTATATGCAAAATTATCAGTGTTGCGGTGCTGAGCTCAGCAAAGCAGGCTTTTCACTGCGCTGCTACCTTGAAAAACCCACCCCTCCACTAATCTTGATGTCATCCACATATTTATTAACCTACCCATCTATCTACATTTTCATCCTGGTCATTTATATATATCACAAACAGCAGAGGTCCCAGCACAGATCCTTGTGAAACTCCACTAATTACAGGTCTCCAGTTCGAATAAGTCCCTTCGACCACTACCCTTTGTCTTCTTTGCGCAAGCCAATTGTGAATCCAAACAGCCAATTTGCCCACAGACTTAATCTTCTGGATTAGCCTCCCATGAGGGACTTTGTCAAACATCTTGCGAAAATCCATGTAGACAATATCCACTGTCCTGCCCTCATCAATCTCTCTCGTCACCTTGTCAAAAAACTCAGTCATGTTGGTAAGATTCAACCTGCCACTCACACAACCATTCTGGCTCGCCCTAATTGGGCCATGGGTTTCCAAATGCTCATATCCCGAAAAATTTTCTCCAGCAATTTCCCTACAGCTGAACTGAGACTCATTGGTCTATAGTTCGCAGGATTTTCCCTGGTTCCCTTGTTAAATAGAGGTACGATATTAGCCATTTGCCAGTCCTCCAGGACCTTGGCTGTGGCTAGAGAGAACACAAAAATACTAGTAAAGGGCCCAACAATCTCATCTCCTGCCTCCTTCAATAGCCTGGGGTAAATCCCATCAGGCCCTGGGGACATATCCACCTTTATACTCATTATGAGACCCAACACTTTCTCCTCGATCTTTAAGCACCCTAATGTATTTATAGACTCAGCACTGATCTCTTGGTCCTCCATGTCCCTTTCCTTAGTAAACACTGAAGCAAAGTACTCATTAAGTCTCTCACTCACATTCTCTGCATCCAAGGAAATGTTGCCCCCTTTATCCCTGAGTAGGTTAACCCTCTTGCTCTTGCTCTTGAGGTATGTATAGAATGCCTTGGGATTCATCTTAATCCTACTGTTACATGCTCAAGGAGATCTGTTTTTTTTTGTGAGAATGCTGTGATGGTCTTTTGGAGGTCACCTGATGTGATTTTCCCGCCGATGTGAGGTCACGTGATGACATGTGCCCCGTGACTATATAAGGGTTGACTCAGGTGACGCAGTGGGTTTTTGGGTTTGTAGATTTCCAGGTAGAACGTGTTGTGCCTCCGTTTCTGTTGAGTGTTTGTTTTTGTGACGCAGTTTCATTTTTAAAATGGAAGATGCATTCTTTACAAGATATTGCATTTGGACTGGAAATTTGTGGCTGGAAGTGCCAATTTACTCAATTGCGACAGTTTTGAAGGGAGAGTGAAGAATTCATTGAAGTGAAGGATTGAGAGAAGTCGGCATCGGTTGGCAGTTTAATAAAGGATCGACCTTATTGAGTCTTTGTTGGAGAGAAGCTGCATTGAGATAACTTTTGCAATAGCGCAATGAGTTCATGTACAAAGGCTCTCTCTCTCTAAAAGGAATTTTAAGGTCAGTTGATTTAAACTGTTTATTTTCGGCATCGGGAATCCCGTGGACAGAACCGGCAGTAAAGGTGCATCGGTGAAGAAATCCTTCTCCAGAGAAGTCTCTCCCAATTGAATGTGTAAAACTGTTGGACTTTCGAAGTTATTGCTTTAAGAACTATATCTGACTGTATCACTTCAAGAACTGTTTTCGCATTTAATGCTATAAGAACCAGAGCCGAGTGGAGTTGATGAACGGCTGCTTGCTGAGCAAGCACTGGATTATGATATTGTTAAAGAGAATATATTAAAAGTTTTCCTTTTTGTTTTTTTTTCCTTATCGCTTATGTGTGTTTAATAAATGTTTGGTTGTTTTTTCATAAAACCTGTCTCGATTAATATTCATTGTTGCCGGTTACGTAACATAATTTTGTGGGGGCTCGTCCGGGATATGTTCCAATTTTGAGTTTAAGTGCTGGTAATTGCCATTTTGATTTGGTAAAAGGGAATACCCGATTTTTTTTTTTTTTTGGTTTGATTGGTGTGTGTGTTGTATTCAGCAACAATGGATATTGATGAGTTTTTGAAGATGCCTGACTCGGGATTTTTAGAGAATGCGAGAAAACCTGTAGTATTGGAGATTGCTAAGAAGTTGGATATTAAAGGAATTGTGAGAAATTCTACCAAGGCTTTCATACAAAGGAAAATTGCTGAACATTGTATTAATTTGGAAGGTTTTGAGGAGGAGGTGTTAGAGAAGTTTCCAATGAGTAATCTGGAAATGCAGTTGCATCTTGAACAGTTAAAGTTTGAAAGATTTAAAGTGGAAATGAGAGAAAGAGAAGCTGAAAACCAGAGGAAATTTGAGCTAGGGATGGAGAAAATAAGGTCTGGGAATCAGACTTCTGGTTCTACAAGACAATTTATTGCTAGTCATGAGGTTGTTTTGGCTCCTCCATTTAATGAAGCTGATGTGGATGCATATTTTCAGCATTTCGAAACAATTGCTCTGAGTTTAAAGTGGCCGAAGGACCAATGGCCAGTGATGTTACAAAGTGTAATTAAAGGCAAGGCACAACAAGTTTATACAGCTTTAAATGCTGAGCAAGCACTGGATTATGATATTGTTAAAGAGAATATATTAAAAGCATACGAGATGGTTCCGGAAGCATATAGAGAAAGATTTAGAAGTTTAAAGAAATCGGTGGAAAAACCTTATGTGGAATTTGCCTATGAGAAATCTGTGTGTTTTGAGAGATGGGTTTCCTCTAAAAATGTGAATGAGGAGTATAATAAATTGAAAGAGCTGATTTTGCAGGAGGAATTTAAAAGAAGCATTCCTGTTGAAGTGAGAACATACTTATATGAACGGAACACTGCTACATTGCAGGAGATTGCTAAATTGGCTGATGAGTATGTTTTAATTCACAAGAATAAATTTTTTCCAGGTAAATTTTTTAAAAGGAAAACTAGCACTGAGAGTCAAGGTAAATCAGACATTAAATCTGAAGTTAGTGAGAAAAGTAAGGATGAAGGGAGACATGTGAAGGAAAGACATTTTGGTATTATTTGTAATTATTGTAAGAAACCTGGACATGTAGTGGCTAACTGCTTCCGATTGAACCAGAAAGAGAAAGAAGTGGCCCCAGATGCTTGTGTGCAGCATATTGGAAAACCTGTAAAACCAGAGGGTTTAGAAAATACTAATGAAGATGTGTCAGAGTCTGACCAAGTTAAGAAGGGATATGAGCCTTTTATAACAGGAGGGTTTGTATCCTTGAAAGAAGGATCCAATGCAGTACTGATAAGGATACTTAGAGATACTGGAGCTTCTCAGTCACTAATATTAGACAGTGTGCTAAAGTTTAGTGATGAGTCTGACAGTGCTGAGGTATAAGAGGAGTTGGGAATGTCCTTATTCCAGTACATTTATATAGAGTAAATTTAAGGTCAGGATTAGTTACAGGGGTTGTTAAGGTAGGACTACAATCCAGTTTACCTGTGAATGATGTTTCTCTTTTGTTAGGGAATGATTTAGCAGGTGGACAAGTTTTTCCTGAAGTGCATTTGACAATAAATTCAAATTCTGAGGAACCACAGAGGGATTCTAACACAGATTCTTCCTGTGTTGTAACAAGAGGTATGGCTAAAAAGACTGATGTAAAGGATGTGGTTGTTACGCATGACAGTTCAAATCTGACAGTTCAAATCAAGATTTGAATTTTGACGATGTATCAGAAACTTTCTTACCTACCTTATTTGATCAGGATTTTGGTGGTAAGTCTGATCAGGAAGATTTGTCTTTATCTCAGAAGGAGATGATAGCAGAGCACGGTAGGTATCCTGAGATAGTTAAATTAAAAGAACAAGCTCTTCCAGATAGTGAAATTGGAAAAGTACCAGTTGGATATTATTTTGAAAAGGGGGTATTAATGAGAAAGTGGAGATCGCCTACAATTCTTGCTAGTGAGGAATGGGAAGTTAATCATCAGGTTGTTGTTCCTAAAATTTACCGAAATGAGATTTTGACTATGGCTCGTAGTATTCCTTTGGGTGGTCATTTAGGAGTAAAGAAAACTATGAACGAAGTTTCTAAACATCTTTATTGACCTAGTTTAAGACAAGATGTGGCAACATTTTGTAGAACATGTCATACATGTCAAATTGTTGGTAAACCTAATCAGGTTACTCCAGTGGCTCCACTGCAACCAATTCCTGTGTTTGGTGAGCCATTTTCAAAAATCATTGTAGACTGTGTAGGTCCTTTGCCAGAAACTGAAACTGGACATCAATATTTATTAACTATTATGTGCACAGCATCTAGGTTTCCAGAGGCAGTACCTCTTAGGAATATAACAGCCAAAACTGTGACAAAAGCTCTTATAAAATTCTTCACTTAATTTGGGTTGCCTAAGGAAATACGATCAGATCAAGGAAGTAATCTTATGTCTGGGTTGTTTCAGCAGATAGTTTATAAACTGGGAGCAAAGCAGATTATTTCCTCAGCCTGTCATCCAGAATCACAAGGAGCCTTGGAGAGATTTCACTCTACGCTAAAAACTATGATTAGGACATATTGTGTAGAAAATGAAAAGGATTGGGATGAAGGTATACATTTACTACTTTTTGCAGTAAGGGAGGCAGTACAGGAATCATTAGATTTTAGTCCTTTTGAAATTGTGTTTGGACACAGAGTTCGAGGACCTTTGGCTTTGTTGAAGGAACAGTGGATTAATAAAGAAGTACACACTAGTTTGTTAGATTATGTTTTGAAACTTAAAGACAGATTGTACAAAGCTTGTAGTTTGGCCAAGGAAAATTTAAAGTTAGCTCAAGAGAAGATGAAGATGTGGTATGAGAAGGAAGCTAGGATGAGGTCATTTAAGCCTGGAGATAAGGTGTTGGTTCTTTCCCCAGTGCAAACAAACCCATTACAAGCAAAATTCCATGGTCCTTATGAGATTAAATCTAAAGTAAATGAGGTGGATTATGTGGTAAAAACCCCAGATAGGAGAAAGACAACACAGTTATGTCATATAAATATGATAGAACCATATTATGAGAGAGAAGTTACCACTGTGACTGTTAAGGAAAAGGGTTAAGGAAATTAAACTCCAATTTAATAATCCAGTTTAATGTTACAGGAGTACAATATTTTGATTACTCATATCAAGGGTAAAGATAATGTGATCACTGACTGTTTGTCTAGATGTTAAATGTACAATGAAAATTTGTTTTTTTTTGGAGTGATATTTTATCATTTGTAAAGGGCTGAAAGATAAGATTGTATATATTGTGTATTTTGTAAATTTTATACCTTTGTGTTTTTTTTGTATAAATTGTTAAATTTTTGTTCTTCAAGAGACCAAACATTTTTTTTGTGGAGGGAGGTGTTACATGCTCAAGGAGATCTGTTTTTTTTTTGTGAGAATGCTGTGATGGTCTTTTGGAGGTCACCTGATGTGATTTTCCCACCGATGTGAGGTCACGTGAAGACATGTGCCCCCCCCCCCCCCCGTGACTGTATAAGGGTCGACTCAGGTGACGCAGTGGGTTTTTGAGTTTGTTGATTTCCAGGTAGAACGTGTTGTGCCTCCGTTTCTATTGCGTGTTTGTTTTTGTGACGCAGTTTCATTTTTAAAATGGAAGGTGCATTCTCTTACAGGATACTGCATTTGGACTGGAAATTTGTGGCTGGAAGTGCCAATTTACTCAATTGCGACAGTTTTGAAGGGAGAGTGAAGAATTCATCGAAGTGAAGGATCGAGAGAAGTCGGCATCGGTTGGCAGTTTAATAAAGGATCGACCTTATTGAGTCTTCGTTGAAGAGAAGCTGCATTGAGATAACTTTTGCAATAGCGCAATGAGTTCATGCACAAAGGCTCTCTCTCTCTAAAAGGAATTTTAAGGTCAGTTTATTTAAACTGTTTATTTTCGGCATCGGGAATCTTGTGGACAGAACCGGCAATAAAGGTGCGTCGGTGAAGAAATCCTTCTCCAGAGAAGTCTCTCCCAATTGAATGTGTAAAACTGTTGGACTTTCGAAGTTATCGCTTTAAGAACTATATCTGACTGTATCGCTTTAAGAACTGTTTTCGCATTTAACGCTTTAAGAACCAGAGCCGAGTGGAGTTGATGAATGGCTGCGTACCTGTTTAACCTCCGGTTAAAGTTTTCCTTTTTGTTTTTTTTTTCCTTCTCACTTATATGTGTTTAATAAATGTTTGGTCGTTTTCATAAAATCTGTCTCGATTAATATTCATTGTTGCCGGTTACGTAACACTACATGCCGATGACTTTTCATGGCCATTCCTGGCTTTCCTAATTCCCTTTAGTTCTTTATAATCCTCATGTGCTTCATTTGGTCCTAACTTCCAAAGCTTTATATGCTTTTCCTTTTTTCTTCTTGACTAAATTCATTACCTCGCTGGACATCCAAGGTTCTCTTATCTTTCCATCCCTGTCCTTCCTTCTAACAGGAACATAGCTTTCCTGTACTCTGTGCAATTGATCTTTAAACACCTCCCACATGTCTGGTATGGGCTTGCCAGAAAAAACTTTTTTCCCAATTAACCCTCCTTAGTTCCTGCCTAATGCCCTCGTAATTTGCCCTAGTCCAATTTAAAACTCTCCCACAAGGACCATACTTATCCTTACCTATGGCTATCCTGAAGGTTAAGGAGTTGTGGTCACTGTTCCCTAACTGTTCACCCACTGAAAGGTCAGTCGTTGGGCAGTTTACATATTGATTTCAGAAACCTTCCTGGATGCACTTAACAAATTCTGCCCCATCTAAACCCTTTGCACTAAGAAGGGTTATATTAGGGAAGTTGATTTATATTAGGGAAGTTGAAATCCATCATGACAACAACTCTATTATTTATACACCTTTCTTTAATTTGATTACATATCTGATTACAAATTTAATCAAATTTAATTTGATTACATATCTGTTCCTCAATGATTCCTGGTGGCTATTGGGTGGTCTGTAGTACAAACCCACAGAGTGATTCCATCCTTCCTTTTCCTGAGTCCTACCCAAATGGACTCAGTGTCTGATCCTGCTGTCTGTCTCCCCTGAGTGAAGCTGTGATATTGTCCCTGATTAGGAGTGCAACTGCTCCTCCCCATTTATTTCCTTCTCCATCTTTTCTGAAACTTTGAGAACCTAGTACATTAATCACTCATTCTTGCTCTTCTCTCAACCAAGTTTCAGTAATGGCTATAACATTGCAGTTCCATGCTCTGACCCATGCCCTACATTCATCATCCTTACCCATATTCCTCTAGCATTAAAATATTATCATTGTTGTTCCTCTCCACGCCTTGTGATGCGTTGGGCAACAACCCTACCGTTTCTTTAGCATTTGTCTGGGATTTTTTAATGAGGCCAAGTTGCCAGCTTGATGCTCAACCCAGCACTGGTGTGAAGTGTGCAAGGAGCCGGCCAGATTCGAACCAGGGACCACTCGCCTTGACGTCTGGCACAGATGCCACTACATCACTGGCCAGCCAGCATTAAAATATAGACACTTCAAACTGCCCAACTCTGTTCGTTCAATTTTGCCTTTCAATATTTTCCCTGACATTAACCTTCTGGTCTGACCCTTCCCTTACTGACCTTGCAAAACTAATTTAAACTCTCTCGAGTAGCATCAGCAAACCTCCCGGCCAGGATATTGGTTCCCCTGCAGTTCAGGTGTAATCCGTCCCTCTAGTACAGGTCGCCCAGAAAAGGTTCCAATGATCCAAGAACTTGAAACCCTGCTTCCTGCACATCTCAGCCACTTGTTCATCCATGCTATCACCCCATTCCTACCTGCACAAGCCCATGGCACTGGGAGTAATCTGTAGTTTACAACCTTCGAGGTCCTTCTCTCCAGCCTCTTTCCTAACCCTAGATACTCACTGCGTAGGACATCTGCTTTTCTGCCTATGTCATGATTGCTAATATGCACTACGACCTCTGGCTGTTCCTCCTCCCCCTTGAGAATATCCTGCAGTCGTTCTGATACATCCCTCTCCTTGATGATCCCGAGTCATCAGGGAAACCGTCAGGTATCCTGAATTCCCACATCTGACAGGAGGAGCATTCCATCCTGACCTCTCTATACTAAAAAAGAAAAAAGCTTACCTCTTCTGAACTATGCCTTTGCCCGTTTATGTCTAAGCCTGTTAAGCCAAAGCCTTCCCACTCTATCACTGACACACTCCAACAATGGCTGCTCCACTTGAGCCTATCCTCCTTGTCATAGTCATACTTTATTAATCCCCGGGGAAATTGGTTTTCATTACAGTTGCTCCACAAATAATAAATAGAAATAGAACCATAAATAGTTAAATAGTAATATGTAAATTATGCCAGGAAATAAGTCCAGGACCAGCCTATTGGCTCATGGTGTCTGACTCCAAGGGAGGAGTTGTAAAGTTTGATGGCCATAGGCAGGAATGACTTCCTATGACGCTCTGTGTTGCATCTCGGTGGAATGAGTCTCTGGCTGAATGTACTCCTGTGCCCACCCAGTACATTATGTAGTGGATGGGAGACATTGACCAAGATGGCATGCAACTTAGACAGCATCCTCTTTTCAGACACCACCGTGAGAGAGTCCAGTTCCATCCCCACAACATCACTGGCCTTACGAATGAGTTTGTTGATTCTGTTGGTGTCTGCCACCCTCAGCCTGCTGCTCCAGCAAGCAACAGCAAACATGATAGTACTGGCCACCACAGACTCGTAGAACATCCTCAGCATCGTCTGGCAGATTTTAAAGGACCTCACTCTCCTCAGGAAATAGAGTCGGCTCTGACCCTTCTTGTAGACAGCCTCAGTGTTCTTTGACCAGTCCAGTTTATTGTCAATTTGTATCCCCAGGTATCTGTAATCCTCCACCATGTCCACACTGACCCCCGGATGGAAACAGGGGTCAGCGGTACCTTAGCTCTCCTCAGGTCTACCACCAGCTCCTTAGTCTTTTTCACATTAAGCTGCAGATAATTCTGCTCACACCATGTGACATGTAAACTCAGCTTTTATTTGCAGCTGAGTTTGTCTATGATGCCAACACATTCTGTCCCTAAGCATCCTCAAAAGATTAGCCTTGGCCAAATCTGCTTATTTTGTCCTCCCTCTCCCAACTTCTGCAGGGCTCTGACACCAACAGTCACACTCCTCCCGCCTGAGCCGCTGAAAAAAGGTGCATTTATGAGAAGTTAGAAAGCAAACAGTATAACTGTATGCTGACACTTCATACATGATGAGACCTGGGTGGTAACAGGAAGTTCAGTAGTCTTATGGTATGAGGGAAGAAGATGTTTCCTATCTGAACAGTTCTTGTCTCCAATAACCTCAGACGCCTCCAAAGTGCCAATTGCGCAACCTCCAACTCAGACTCCAGCCTTGACTTCCAGGCCGGGTCATCATGCACTGCTGCTGAAACCCGTCTCCTCTTCCCCCACCACCACTCTGCAGTCCCGTCTCTCTCAGGTCCCATCGGCCAGCTCTTGGATCCTCAGAGACTCCATCTTCCTCTCACACCACTATTCCTGAACACCCTAAACCTCCCTCTCTTCCCCCCTCCCCCCCCACCGATCTCAGCTCTCATCCATGTCGGGTCTTCACCAACCCCTCCAGCCTTCCCCTCTCTGGGGCAGAACCTTTTGTCCATAAGCCCATAAGACATAGGAGCAGAAGTAGGCCATTCAGCCCATCGAATCTGCTCTGCCATTCAATTATGGGCTGATCCAATTCTTCCAGTCATCCCCACTCCCCTGCCTTCTCCCCATACCTTTTGCTGCCCTGACTAATCAAGAACCTATCTATCTCTGCTTTTAATGCACCCAATGACTTGGCCTCCACAGCCACTCGTGACAACAAATTCCATAGATTTACCACCCTCTTGACTAAAGTAATTTCTCCGCATCTCTGTTCTAAATGGATATCCTTCAATCCTGAAGTCGTGCCCTCTTGTCCTAGATTCCCCTACCATGAGAAATAACTTCGCCATATCTAATCTGTTCAGGCCTTTTAACATTCGGAATGTTACTATGAGATCCCCCCTCATTCCCCTGAACTCCAGGGAATACAGCCCAAGAACTGTCAGACATTCCTCATACAGTAACCCTTTCATTCCTGGAATCATTCTCGTGAATCTTCTCTGAACTGTCTCCAATATCAGTATATCCTTTCTAAAATAAGGAGCTCAAAACTGCACACAATACTCCAAGTGTGGTCTCATGAGTGCCTTATAGAGCCTCAACATCACATCCCTGCTCTTATATTCTATACCTCTAGAAATGAAGGCCAACCTTGCATTCGCCTTCTTCACCACCAATTCGACTTAGAGGTTAACCTTTAGGGTATCTTGCACAAGGACTCCCAAAACATTTTGCATCTCTGTATTTTGAATTCTCTCCCCATCTAAATAATAGCCTGCCTGTTTATTTCTTCCACCAAAGTGCATGACCATACATTTGCCAACATTGTATTTTATTTGCCACTTCTTTGCCCATTCCCCTAAACTATCTAAGTCTCCCTGCAGGCTCTCTGTTTCCTCAACAGTACCCGCTCCTCCACCTATCTTTGTATCATTGGCAAATTTAGCCACAAATCCATTAATCCCATAGTCCAAATCATTGACATTCATCATAAAAAGCACTGACCCCTGTGGAACTCCACTGGTAACTGGCAGCCAGCCAGAATAGGATCCCTTTATTCCCACTCTCTGTTTTCTGCCAATCAGCCAATGCTCTACCCACGCTAGTAACTTCCCTGTAATTCCATGGGCTCTTATCTTGCTAAGCAGCCTCATGTTTGGCACCTTGTCAAAGGCCTCACCTTTGTCTCCCCGTGCCCACACCTCAGTGAGTTCATTTCTGGCCATGACACTGTGAGCTCTTCTTCCACTGCCTCCATCTCCGGGCGTACTTCTTTGGCAAGGACTCTCCACCCAACACCACTGACCATTTCTCCCGTTTTCAACCTCCTACTCTTACTGGACACCCCACCATTGTCTTCTGCCTGCTCTGGACCTTTTCATTGCCAACTGCTGATGGGACATTAACCACCCAGACTCTCTCTCCTATTATAACCTCACTCTTTCTGAACGCTCTGCTCTCCACTCCCTCCGCGCCAATCCTAACCTCACCATCAAACCCACAGATAAGGGAGGTGCTGTAGTAGTCTGGCGTACTGACCTCTACCTTGCTGAGGCCCAGCGACAACTCTCAGACACCTCCTCTTACTTGTCCCTCGAACAGGACCCCACTAAGAAACACCAGGCCATTGTCTCCCACACCATCACTGACCTTATTAGCTCTGGGGATCTCCCATCTACTGCCACCATTCTCATAGTTCCCACACCCCGCACCTCCTGTTTCTACCTCCTACACAGGATCCACAAACCTGCTTGTCCAGGAAGACCCATTGTTTCAGCTTGTTCCTGCCCCACTGAACTCATATCGGCATACCTCGACTCTGTTTTATCCCCCGCCAGTTCAGACTCTTCCCACCTACATCTGTGACACTTCACACACTCCTAACCTTTTCAATGATTTCAGGTTCCCTGGCCCCCATCATCTTATTTTTACTAAGGATGTCCAGTCCCTATACACCTCCATCACCAACCAGGAAGGCCTCAAAGCTTTCCGTTTCTTTCTGGACACCAGACTTAACCAGTTCCTCTCCTCCACCTAGCAGAACTTGTCCTCACTCTCAATAATTTCTCCTTTGGCTCCTCTCACTTTCTTCAAACAAAAGGTGAGTAATGGGTACTTGCATGGGTCCCAGCTATGCCTGCCTGTTTGTAGGCTACGTGGAACAGTCTATGTTCCAAGCCTACACTGGTGACTGTCCCGCACTCTTCCTATGCTACATCGAAGACTGCATTGGTGCTGTTTCCTGCACCCATGTGGAACTCATCGACTTCATCCACTTGTTTCCAACTTCCACCCTGCCCTGTTGGGGTGATATATTGGTCCATTTCCTTGTCTCCTGGCTCCCTTGTCCATTCGTCCCTCCTCACTAATCACCCTCCTGGCACTTATCCTTGCAAGCGGAACAAGTGCTACACCTGCCCCTAAACCTCCTCCCTCACTACCATTCAGGGCCTCATACAGTCCTTCCAGGTGAGGCAACACTTCACCTGTGAGTCTGTTGGGGTCATATACCATGTTCGGTGCTCCCAGTGTGGCCTCCCATATATCAGTGAGACCCAATGTAGGTTGGGAGACCACTTTGCTGAACACCTATTCTCCATCCCCCAGAACAAACAGGATCTCCCAGTGGCCACCCATTTTAATTCCACTTCCCATTCCCATATGTCTATACACGGCCTCCACAACTTTTGTGATGAGGCCACATTTAGGTTGGAGGAACAACACCTTATATTCATTCTGGGTAGCCTCCAACCTGAAGGCATGAACATCAATTTCTCAAACTATTGGAAATGGCCCACCCCCACCTTCACCGTTCCCCATCCCTTTTTCCCTCTCTTACCTTATCACCTTTTCTGCCCTTCACCTCCCTCTGGTGCTCCTCCCCCTTTTTCTTTCTTCCATGGCCTTCTGTTCTCTCCTATCAGATTCTCTGCTTCTCCAGCCCTGTATCTCTTTCATCAATGAACTTCCCAGCTCGGTACTTCACCCCCTCCCCCTCCTGGTTTCATCTATCACCTTGTGTTTCTCCATCCCCTCCTCCCACCTTTTTAACTCTACTCCTCAGTTTTCTTTCTCCAGTCCTGCTGAAGGGTCTCAGCCTGAAACGTCGACTGTACTCTTTTCCATAGGTGCTGCCTGGCCTGCTGAGTTCCTCCAGAGTTTTATGTGAGCTCTCGTCCCAGTGCTATGGTACCTCCTGCCTGATGGTAGATGAATAATTATGAAGTTATCCACTTTAGCAGGAGAAACAGAAAAGTATTTTTACGTAAAGATATATTGGAAGATACTGATGTATAGATGGATCTGGGTGTCTTTTACACTGGGTATTGACAGTAAACAAGGTGTGGCAAGGAATTAAGAAAGCAAGTGGGGTGTTGGCAAGTATCGCAGTGAACATTGAATACTGGACAGAGTGTAACAGTCTTACTGCAATTATGTAGAGGCTGATCGAGACTGCAATTGGAGTATTGCATACAGTTTTGGTCTCATGTGAGAGAAGGTATATTTGCCATTGAGGTTCATTACACTGATTCTTTTGATGCAGGGGTGCACTCACACAATCCATTCTGTAGCAATACCGGTGACAAGCAGGTTCTGTAGTTCAGTGACCAGCTTGGCACTGCAGCACAATCTAAGGGTTGGTCCACTCGCTCAGAGGGAAGTGGGCTTGGTGTGAGGCAAAATGTACGGCAGATTCTGTGTCCTCCATTTTATTTGTGGAGAGGAATTACCAGGTTAAATTGTCATATTGCCTGTGTTGTGTCTTCACTAGGACAGCTTGTAGCTGATTATGGAGTATGGATCTTTGGCTAGTACGTTGTCAGAACGTGAAGACTTTGTGTATCGAGTGCTCTTGCATATTTCCTGATGTGATGCTGAGTGAATCAAATTGGCTGAAGATTAATCTCCCTGCTGCTGGAGACCTCCAGAGGGCAGCAAAGAAGGATCATTCGCCCAGCTCTGTTGGTGAAGATGATTGAAAATGTGTCACTATTGACCTTTGCATTCCTTAGGTGGGTTCCACTATCACTGGGAAGAGACTTATGCTTCTTGTGAATAGTTCTGTTTTAACAAGCACAATACAGTACCTGCTTATTCACAGAATATATTTTATTTATTTGCCTTGATAACAGCATATCAATGGAGAAATTGTGTTCCAACATTAAAAAAGTTTAAGTCCAAACATCCAACTTCATGCTTAGGGTTTTACATGTCTGCACAACACAGGTTAGGAAGGTGCTCGTAAACAAGCTGTCATGGCTTGCTGTAGTGTATTTTGTAAATTGTATGCAACACAGCCAATACGGAGTTTACTGAATTAATACTTCATGTTATTCTAGTCAGTGTAGTCATACGCTTGCTGAGTGTATGTTTTTGGTCTTCTGCTGCTGTAGCCATCCATTTTAAGGTTCGACATGTGCATTCAGAGATGGTCTTCTGCCCACTACTGTTGTAACATATGGTTATTTGAGTTACTGTAGCCTTCCTGTCAGCTTGAACCAGTCTGGCCATTCTCCTCTGACCTCTCTCATTCAGAAGATGGTTTCACTGCCACTCACTGGATGTTTTCTTGTTTCTCGCTCCACTCTCTGTCACCTCTAGAGACTGTTGTGCACGAAAATCTCAGGAGATACTCAAATCACCTTATCTGGCACCAACAATCATTCCATGGTCAAAGTCACTTAGATCACATTTCTTCCCCATTCTGATGTTTCGTTTGAACAATAACTGAACCTCTTGACTATGTTTTCATGCTTTTATCCATTGAATTGCTGCCGCACGATTGGCTGATTAGATATTTGCATTAATGAGCAGGTGTACAGGTGTACCTAATAAAATGGGAACTAAGTGACATTTCATTTACCACTGCCACATAATTTTTAGTATAAAGTGTCATCAATTACCGAGGTGACTATATTTTGAGCAGACTAAAGTGCACTTTATAAATTCAAGGGAAGTATATCTATAAAAAATTAGCTGTATGAAAGAAATAAGAGATCCCGCTACTCCTGCTTTTTGAACAGTTCAACAAGATCAAATTGAAATGATCAGAAATCCATTTGAAATTAAAAAAGGGGTTTGTTTTCTTTGGCATGTGACTGAGGTAATTATTTTTCCTTGCAAGATATGGATTTGCAAGTGAGTGTTTAATAACAGAAAAGCTTAAAAGTACTTATAGCTCCCATACCATCTAATTCAAAATCCATTAATGGAAATGCTGTATGTCTGATTCACCCTTTCAAATATTATGTCTTGTACACAGGAAGTGACCACCACTAGCAAAGACAGGGTTTATTGCTTATTCCTGACTGTTTCTGAGAAGATAGCGGTGAGCTGTTTTTTTTAACCCGTATTCCATATGGAAATGATGCATTCACACTATTACTTGGTGGAGAGTTCCAGGAGTTTGGCAATTTGCCAATAAAGGAAAAGCAATATATTCCCAAGCCTGTATGGAGTGAAGGGGTTAGAGGTCACAAATTTAGGGTTGGGTTGGGGTGGGGAAGCTGTTAAGGAAGACTTCTCAAGCTGCTGCAAGACATCCTGTACATCCGATTGGATTTTTAAGATGTGGACTGATGAAAATAAAGCAGGCTATTGTGATTGGCTTTGAACTTCTTGAATGCCTTTGGAGTAGTACTCACTCAGGCAAGTCCATATTCCTATTTGTAACTTTGAAAAGCTTTGTCACAACAGGGCACTCAGATTAAATGTGTTCTGGTAGTCACCATATTTATATAGTTGGTATTGTTATGTATGTGTCACTTGCGGGTGCTGGGAACGGACCCAAATGCAAGTCACAGACACTGAAGTACAAGGAACAGGACTTGACTAGAGTAGAGACGTGACAGGATTCAGACCAGGAGCAGGGACAAGAACGCAGACTAGGGCTAGGGAAAATGGGACCAGGACTAGAAACCATAGACCAGGAGACAAAGCTTGGACTCCGAGCCCGAGACTGGACAAGGACCCAGAACCTGGGTCTTGCCTTGGGCTCGGACCCCAGAACCAGGCAAGGACATGACTTGGCTGCTGGCTGGGGTCTGGGGTCTAGAGCTTGGCTGCAGGATCGGCGAGGCTAGGGTTCTTGGAGCTTGGCTGTGGGATCCTCGAGGCTTGAGTTCTTGGAGCTTGACTGTGGGATCCTCGTCTTGAAATGCGGAGGCTGATAACTCAGAGGCTGGAGCTGAGAGACAGACTGGGAACTGAACATCAACATAGAGCCGGGACTTATCCTTTGACAAGCCAGGACTCAACTTCATCTCCACACCAAGGTGGGACAGGTCCACCTGTTGGGTAATGGCAGGACGGCCAGACTTACCCAACGGAGGCAAAGACAAGACAAGATCCCCCGCAGGGCAACAGCAAGACAGCCTGACTTACCCCACGGAGGCGAGGACAAGACAAGATCCCCCGCAGGGCAACAGCAAAACAGCCTGACTTACCCCACGGAGGCGAGGACAAGACAAGACATGATCCCCCACGGGGCAACGGCAAGACAGCCTGACTTACCCCACAGAGGCAAGGACAAGACATGACCTCCCACGGGGCAACAGCAAGACAGCCTGACTTACCCCACAGAGGCAAGGACAAGAGGAGACAAACACCAAAGAACAATAGACAGTTCCATCTCTGCCCAGGGTAGCTCCAAGTCTCAGTTCAGCCAGCAACTTCAGCTGGCCCAGGAAACAGCCAAATCCATACCACAAAGACTACTCCTACAAGTGGCAACAAGGCTTCATGAAGCAGTGGTCCTCCAACCAGGCCTAGAGATCACAAATGGTTTCATCAGCAGGTTGCTCCAAAGGGGACTGACAAGACAAACCAGCAGCCCACACTCAATCCCAAGCCCAAAGATGGGAATCAGGTGCCTTTGATTTAGTCAAACAAGGGACAGCTGGAAGACCTGGAGTCCTGAGTCCATGGACCGGACTGTGAACCGGAATGCGGACTTTACGGACTGGACCATGACAGTATGTGATTCATGGTTTCCACTGAGAATGAAGATCAGTCAATAGATTGAAAGGTAGAGGATTTGAAGATGTTAATCCCATGTATCCTGCCAACACTCTGGACCCTCAACTCACATTCCAGATAAATGAGTAAGGCAGGTGCCTGACCATCTGACTTCCAAGTATCAGATGTAGGATGGTCAGAATTTATATTGTACTTGGAAACAGACCCACCACGGCCATAACCTGAAGATCTCCCAGTGTAACACCAACCTCTCCTACCAACTCTAAAACTTGCTGCAAAATCCGTCTCCACTAAGAGGAGCTCCACACGCACAATGTTTCACTCCTGCTGCACACCAAGGAGCCTTATATTTATCCTCCACAAATCGTACCTCTTGATCCACAATGAAGATCAGTCAATAGATCAAAAGATTGATAAGAATAAAGAGTAATCTGCCGAAAGAGGGTATTATGATGCCACAGCAGTAAATAGCGCTGACTCAGCTCCAGGGATGTGTCTTTGGTCCAGACTTTGCACATTAGAATGTGTAGAGTTACATCTCTTCACTGTGACTACATGGGTTGTGTGCAGAGAACCCCTAGAGTTCCCTGGGTGCTGGCATGGAGCTGGTTTGCTGAATGGCTTCTTTCTGTTTCATTGAAGTGAAAGAAATTAAGAAAAATCACAGATCATTATTAATTCTAGTTTCCTGGGGGGCGTCACGTGATGACGTGGGATTGAGATGTGTAAATCCAGCTCTCCCGTAAAAAATTAACAAAGTACCATTTAACCAAAACAAAGTTAATAAATACTTTCCGAAAACTATTTATAATTTTGCAAGACTACTTTACGATATGCCTCCTAAACCGCAACAGAAGAAGTCTGTTGTTGCGAAGCTGCCGCGAGATGGGAAGAAAAAAGGGCCTACTGCAGCGATGGAGCCTCGGACTCAAGTTGGATCTCTTTTGGAGGAGATGCATTCTATCTCCGGCGAAGAACAGGGAGCAATGGTGGCGGTAGCAGTCTCTCGGAAGAAGGTGCCAGAAATGTGCATGCGCAAAGAAGAGCGCATGCGCAAATTGATACAACTCAAACTACAAGAACCGACAGCCACTGCAACTGAAAGTGACTCAGAGTCAGAATCGGATACCGCAGAGAATACAGATGAAGAAGAGGAGGAAGAACTGGAAGAGATTGGAACTAAAGGAGATGATGGAGACATAAGAGAGGCTTTATTGCAATTAACGACTGAAGTAAGAAAAGTAAGAGCAGAGCTTAGAGACATGAAGATGTGCTATAATAAAGCTATGAAAAGACAGGATAAAATGGATAAGAAGCTTCAGAAGATGGAAAGAAAAATGGAGCATATTAATGATAGAGTGGAAAAAACAGAAAATGATCTGCTTGTCTGGAACACGGAAAGAAATCGACTCTTGGAGAAAGTGGACATGTTGGAAAATTTTAGTAGACGTAATAATATTAAAATTGTTGGTCTTAAAGAAGGTATGGAGGGAGGAAATCCAATAAAATTTTTTCAAAGATGGATCACGAAAGTTTTGCAAATGAAAGAGGAGGACCGTTTAATTGAAATTGAGCAGGCACATAGAGCTCTAAGACCAAAACCACAAGATGACCAATATCCACGAGCAATTTTAATAAAATTCTTAAGATTTCAAGACAAGGAAAGGATTCTACAGGCAGCTGCCCAAGCTGCCAAGAATAGAAAAGGGCCATTGATGATTCAAGGGAACAAAATTTTTTTCTACCCTGACATAAGTTATGAACTTTTGAAGAGAAGGAAGAAATTTAATCCAGTGAAAAAAATCCTATGGGATCATGGTTGTCATTTTATATTGTGTTACCCTGCAACCTTGAAGATTTTTTTGACTGGTGGAGAAAAAAGATTTTTTGATGATTACCGGAAAGCGCAGCAGTTTGTGCAAGACTCTCTGAATATTCACCAGGTAAAAGAACAAAACCAGGGGAGCGAGATGGATTGAAGAAGAAGACTGGGTCAAAGAATGGACTTGTTGGATTTTTGAAGGCGGATGAATATATAAATATATTACTAATTATATGAGGGAGGGGAAGTAAGGTTAAAATTTGAGGAATACTAGTTGGGAATAGTAACATTAATTTTTTTATATATATATAATTTTTTTTGTTACGGGGGAGCTGGAAGAAGCACTGATCAATTGCTATGCTAATCATGTGTGCAACCGTGGCTCTAGCCACGACCCGCAAAATGGAGGGGGGTAGTGTTGTGTATCCTTTCATTCACAACATTAGTGGGGGGGTATTTTGTTTTTTTCTTTTTTTTATATCTCATCTATCTTTTTTTTTCTTTTTGCCTGGATGATTTGGGGGGGGGGAACGCATAGCAACATGGTGAAGTTCAAAGAGATTCCCCAAGGAACTATGAGAGTTGAGCAGTTAAGTAATGTTTTAGATTGGAGTAACTTTGTTAAAAATAATGACTAATTTATTGAATTTTTTGAGTTTTAATGTTAATGGGCTTAATGGACCAGTGAAAAGAAAAAGAATCTTAACACATATTAAAATGAAGATAGATTCAGCCTTTTTACAGGAAACGCATTTAACAGAAACAGAACATCAGAAATTAAAGAGAGATTGGGTGGGTAGTGTTGTTGTAGCGGGGAGCAGCAATTTTTAAGTCAAAACAAGAATGGGAAACAGATCTGAATATTGATATTGATGAAACAAATTGGTCAAGACTGTGCCTTGACAGTATGACAAATACAATAAATGTTCGACTTAGATTAGTATAATATAACTTTTTACACCAATTATATATTACACCACAAAAAGTAAATAGATTAAATTCAAACCTATCTGATAAATGCTTTCAGTGTAATCAAGAAATTGGTACTTTTTTACATTCTACTTGATCTTGTTTTAAAATTCAACCCTTTTGGATAAATTTAAGAATCTTATTGGGACAAATTACTGGAATTCAACTTCCACATAACCCTGTATTATTTCTACTAGGTGATATTGAAGGGATAAAGCCAAAACTTAAATGGAATAAGTATCAGAAAGAATTTATAAAAATTGCATTGGCAGTAGCTAAGAAGACTATAGTTGTTACTTGGAAATCTGATTCGTATTTAAGTATGAATCGTTGGAACAATGAAATGGCTAGTTCTATTCCACTCGAAAAAATTACTTATAATTTAAGAGATAAATATGGAACATTTTTGAATATCTGGCGCCCTTATTTACAAAAGTTAGGATGGCATATTTAATTGCTCTGATAAAGATCTTGGTCCCTTGGGGAAACTAACGAATAAGTATATTAAATTTATTTTGAATCCCATGGAGCATGTGGAAACCTTCCAACACCCAGGCAGTTCTTTTTTTTTTCTTTCTTTTCTTTTTAGGTAGGACTATATATGGGGGGGGGCGAGGGAGGGTTAAGGGAAGGGGAAAGGGTAGATTTTATTTTCTATGTATTCATTTTGAAAATTTAATAAAAATTATATTAAAAAAAATACTAGTTTCCTGTGTAATGCCCTGGTTCATGTTTTTACTGTTATGCTGTATGCATTTCATTTAGCAGTTCTGTAAGAGCAGTCTGTTCTGCTTTCAGCATGTTTGGGTTATTGTTGAAGATAAGAGACGGAGGAATATGTGCCATCAAATTAGGATGGCCGGATTAAGGGGAGGTTTCTCTGATGAGAGACACCAAGGCTGGAGTTGGGGCTTTTGTTCAAGGGGAGATGAAGAGGGAAGATGCAGGAGAGCAGAGGTTGTAGGATTTGACCCGGAGTGCAACCATGGTTCGACGAAACCAGGGGCGAGATCAATTGAGGATCGGTGACTATGGAGAACCTTTGAGCTTCAACTTGTGCACATTTGACTGTTTCATTAAAATGGGTCCTTTTCTTTTTTTTTGGTTCTTTTCTTTACTCACCCTTTTGTTAAATTAAGATTCATAAATATAATCTTTTAATCGTATGCGGTGTACTGTATGTTATTTTGTGGCACTGATTTGTTACAGGTTTGCAAATTACTCAGCATCCACACAAACCGGGGTTTGGGGTGGGAGAGCACCTCAACCTCACGAGTTTGGCGGGGCCGGAGATTGTTTTCCCTAGACTAATGTAACCGAGGAAACCAAGGGGTTTCACCTGTTAATGAAGCAAATTTACTCCCTACACAAAATCAGACATCCCACCCTGCAAAAGCTCATTTCAGGGAGGTAGCACCATCAATTTGCGGGAGACTCCCGGAACTTCCGGGAGGGGTGGGATGTCTGCAATAGAGTAGCTCCTTAGCAGCTCGCCAGCTAGTTTAAATAACGTTAGCTATGCTAATGAATGAATGACACCTGTTAAACTCACCTCAACGTGTCTTTTACAGTCTTAACCCACCATGGGCAATAGAAAAGTCACTGTTGCAAACAGTGCAGCGAGCGACACTGTCATTATTTTTGAACCCTATTAGGCAGGGGTACACTTTAGTGTAGTCTGGGGTGACATACATTTTATATTTTCTTTTTTTGGAGCACTCTGACTTTTTTTGGAACTCTCTCACTTGTGGTTGCTCTCACTCATGCTTGCTTTCTTGCTCTCTCTCTCACGCGCGTGCTCTCTCGCTCTCTCTCTCTCTCTCGTGGTCACTCTCACTCGCGCTCACTTTCTTGCTCTTGTGCTCTCTCTCTCTCTCGCGCATTCTCTCATGCTCACTCTGAAAAAAAAAATTTCCGGGACATTGTATATAATTTGTGGGCATCAGGGAGCCACTATTAATTTGCGGGAGACTCCCGGAACTTCCAGGAGAGGTGGGATGTCTGCAAAATGCTGGAGGAACTCAGCAGGGCAGGAATCTATGGAAAGGAAAAAAAAACAGTCAACATTTTGGATTGGGACACTTCATCAGGAACTAATTGCTGAGTTTTTTTTTCGCAACATAGCTACTTGCAAGACTCAAACATGTGGCACTTTATTCAATATCTATTAAAACATGAATCATGTTGACAGACTAACTACATTTAAACCACAGCAGTGTTTTTTACTTAATTCATGTAGTTGATCTTATTGGTAACAGATCATGATGTTCTTTTTTGTGCATCTTTGCATCACAGATTGCCTGTATATTAACAATAATCTCATAGTTCCAGAACATTGCTAATCATTATGGACAGTTGGCATGTCAACACTAAATGAATATTTCATTCAACATTTGATGACATTTTATGTAACAAATGTGCTAATGCACAGTGAACACCGAGTCCTTGGTGCAATTAATTATCTTGGACCTTTTACTACAGTATCTGGCCGTAGATGGGAAACCTTAATTTATAAATGTAACAGAAAAGAACTACAAACAACGAGTGTTTTCATGCTTTTATTTATTGCAAAATACTGTATGTTGCTAAATTAGGGCTTTTTTTTAGTTTTAAATTTACGCAGGAAATGAAAGTAATCCGCTTTCATTTGTGTGTTGATCTGGGATGTCAGCTGAGAATTGCACAATTAGCAGGATTTGGGGATAATTTGCACAATAGATGATCATAGAAGTCTAGCTTGGTCTTAAATCCACAAATCATCTGCTGAAGTTACAGAAACTGGTCAAGATAATCCTTTAAGAAACATCAGCCCTGCTTGATATAGTTGACCAGGAGAATGTTCAAAGATGCAGGTGACTAAATGTACTTGATTTATGGGAGGCAGCTATTGAAGAAATTGTGAGAATGGACAACAGTGTAAGTGTACTTTTTGTCAATACCCCAGAGTGAATTTTAGTGTGAAAAGGAATGAGTTATTTGAGGTGAGGTGGAACAGTAAGTTGTTACACCAGATGGAATATCAACAATGAGATTGTTTTACCAAACAGAGGCAAAGTACTGCATACCATTAAAAATGGAAACTTCAGAATCTTTAAAAATAAAATAAAATAAAATAAATTGAATGCTATGGAATAATTCAGGAACTTCTCCCCAGGAAGGAGCTTAAGGATGAAATTAGGAGAGCCAGAAGGGGCCATGAGAAGGCCTTGGCAGACAGGAATAAGGAAAACCCCAAGGCATTCTACAAGTATGTGAAGAGCAAGAGGATAAGATGTGAGAAAATATGACCAATCAAGTGTGACAGTGGAAAAATGTGTATGGAACCGGAGGAGATTGCAGAGGTACTTAATGAATACTTTGCTTCAGTATTCGCTACGGAAAAGGATTTTGGTGATTGTAGGGATGATTTGCAGCGGACTGAAAAGTTTGAGCATGTAGATATTAAGGAAGAGGATGTGCTGGAGCTTTTGGAAAGGATCAGGTTGGATAAGTCACTGGGACTGGACGGGATGTACCCCAGGCTACTGTGGGAGGCGAGGGAGGAGATTGCTGAGCCTCTGGCAATTATCTTTGCATCATCAATGACAATAGGAGAGGTTCTGGAGGATTGGAGGCTGGCAGATGTTGTTCCCTTATTTAAGAACGGGAGTAGAGATAGCCCAGGAAATTATAGACCAGTGAGTCTTACTTCAGTGGTTGGCAAGTTGATGAAGAAGATCCTGAGAGGCAGGATTTATGAACATTTGGAGAGGCATCATATGATTAGAAATAGTCAGCATGGCTTTATCAAGGGCAGGTAGTGCCTTACAAGCCTGAATGAACTTTTTGAGGATGTGACTAAACACATTGATGAAGGTAGAGCTGTAGATGTAGTATATATGGATTTTAGCAAGGCATTTGATAAGGTACGCCATGGAAGGCTTATTGAGAAAGTAAGGAGGCATGGGATCCAAGGGGACATTGCTTTGTGGATCCAGAACCGGCTTGCCCACAGAAGGCAGAGTGGTTGTAGATGGGTCATATTCTGCATGGAGGTCAGTAACCAGTGGTGTGCCTCAGGGATCTGTTCTGGGACCCCTACTCTTTGTGAATTTTATAAATGATCTAGATGAGGAAGTGTAGGGATGGGTTCGTAGATTTGCTGATGACACAAAGGTTTGGGGTGTTGTGGAGGGCTGTCAGAGGTTACAGCAGGACATTGATAGGATGCAAAACTGGGCTGAGAAGTGGCAGATGGAGTTCATCCCAGATAAATGTGAGGTGGTTCATTTTGGTAGGTCAAATATGATGGCAGAATATAGTATTAACGGCAAGACTCTTGCCAGTGTGGAAGGTCAGAGGGATCTTGGGGTCTGAGTCCATAGGACACTCAAAGCTGCTACGCAGGTTGACTCTGTCATTCAGAAGGCATACAGTGCATTGGCCTTCATCAACCATGGGATTGAGTTTAAGAGCCAAGAGGTAATGTTGCAGCTATGTAGGACCTTGGTCAGACCCCACTTGGAGTACTGTACTCAGATCTGGTTATCTCACTACAGGAAGGATATGGAAACCATAGAAAGGGTGCAGAGGAGAGTTACAAGGACGTTGCCTGGATTGGGATGCATGCTTTATGAGAATAGATTGAGTGAACTTGGCCTTTTCTCCTTGGAGCGTCAGAGGATGCGAGGTGACCTGACAGAGGTGTACAAGATAATGAGAGGCATTGATCGTGTGGATATTAGGAGACTTTTTCCCAGGGCTGAAATGGTTAGCACGAGAGGGCATATTTCTAAGGTGCTTGGATGTAGGTACAGAGGAGATGTCAGGGGTAAGTTTTTTTTACACAGAGAGTGGTGAGTGCGTGGAATGGGCTGCCGGTGGTGGCGGTGGAGGTGGAAAAAATAGGGTCTTTTAAGAGACTCCTGGATGCATACGTGGAGCTTAGAAAAATAGAGGGCTATGGGTAAGTCTAGGTAGTTCTAAGGTAAGGACGTGTTCGGCACAGCTCTGTGGGCCAAAGGGCTTGTATTGTGCTGTAGGTTTTCTATGTTTCTAAAACTCTGATTTCCTCAAAATTCCAGCAAACTGGAAGATAGCACATTCAACACCACCTTTTATGAAAGGAAGGAGAGATAAAAATGAATATCAACTATGAGCACATTAATTTCATACCAATTACCAGAAAAAAATGGTCCAATCAGGAGCAAGGTAACAAGAAAGTAGAAACTTTTTGGTTAGAATTAATGTGGCTCCTTTGTTAAAGCACAGATGATTACTAACAATCTTTTTTCTTTTTTTTCTATCAATCAGCTTTGGTTTTGGTAGTATGTTAGATTTTTTTATATAAAATATAGTATTTTTCAATGTTACAACCTAATTGACTTGTACGAACATAGGGTAAGGAGTTCTTAGGTTTTTTTCCTGTACACTGTATTCTTATATATAAATTAATAAAAATATTGGAAAGAATTAATGTGGCTCCTTGAGAGAAAATTATGTTTGACAAATCTAATTGAGTTTATTGCAGTTGTACTGAAAGGAAGGGAACTCTAGAATTTAGACTCAGTAGTAATGAAAGAGTCATTCTAATTTCCTTCAGTTCCTTGATCTCACCTTATCCTTGATTCTCAAATACGCCTGATAGTTTCTCAAGCCTTTTTCTGAGAAGATACACATAAAGTATCTGTTTGATGTTTCTTCCAGCTTCTCACAGCCAGTTCAGTGCTATTTAGGAAGGTACACACTATTTGACTGGTGCCCCACCAACCACCCTAAGCATTCATTTCCTCCATTATCAGGTACAGAACCTTCAGTGTGTATGGAAATGATCATTCAATGAATTGCAATGCACTTTTTTAAAATTCCAACCGTGTTATTTATTGTATTATTTATGTTAATTTATGGTTCTCTTGTGAACGCTGTATTTCTGATACCATGCGCCTGTGGTGCTACTGCAAGCAGGTTTTGCATTGCAGGTGTGCATACATGCACTTGTGCATATGACAATAGGCTTGACTCTGAGCAGGATGGTTGCAGCTTGAAGGGGAACATACTGGTAGAGCTGGTTCCAAGCTGCACTTGTCCGTCTTGGTAGCAGAGGTCATAAACGTGCTCGGAGCTTTCAGCGTATTCTAAGTGAGTATCTGCAGTGCATTTTATAGACACTGAAGGTTTTGCACCCTGAGGGATGGTCAGAATCAGGTTCATTCTCACTGGCATGTGATGTGAAATTTGTTAACTTAGCAGCAGCAGTTCAATGCAGTACATAATCTAGCAGAGAGAGAAAAATAAAAATAATAATAAACAAACAAGTAAATCAATTACATATTGAATAGGTTAAACATATGCAAAAACAAAAATACTGTATATTAAAAAAAAGTGAGGTAGTGTCCAAAGGTTCAATGTCCATTTAGGAATCGGATGGCAGCAGAGAAGAAGCTGTTCCTGAATCACTGAGTGTGTGCCTTCAGGCTTCTGTACCTCCTACTTGATGGTAAAAGTGAGAAAAGGGCATGCCCTGGGTGCTGGAGGTCCTTAATAATGGACGCTGCCTTTCTGAGGCACTGCTCCCTAAAGGTGTGCTGGGTACTTTGTAGGCTAGTAGCCAAGATGGAGCTGACTAGATTTACAACCTTCTGCAGCTTCTTTCGGTCCTGTGCAGTAGCCCCTCCATACCAGACAGTGATGCAGCCTGTCAGAATGCTCTCCACGGTGCAACTATAATAGTTTTTGAATGTATTTGTTGACATGCCAAAGTTCTTCAAACTCTTAATAATGTATAGCCGCTGTCTTGCCTTCTTTATAACTGCATTGATATGTTGGGATCAGGTTAGATCCTCAGAGATCTTGATACCCAGGGGTTTGAAGCTGCTCACTCTCTCCACTTCTGATCTCTCTATGAAGATTGGTATGTCTTCCTTCGTCTTACCCTTCCTGAAGTCCACAATCAGCTCTTTCGTCTTACTGATGTTGAGTGCCAGGTTGTTGCTGCGACACCACTCCACTAGTTGCCATATCTCACTCCTGTGCGCCCTCTCGTCACCACCTGAGATTCTACCAACAATGGTTGTATCATCAGCAAATTTATAGATGGTATTTGAGCTATGCCTAGCGACACAGTCATGTATATATAGAGAGTAGACAAGTGGGCTAAGCACACACCCCTGAGGTGCACCAGTGTTGATTGTCAGTGAGGAGGAGATGTTATCACTAATCCGCACAGGTTGTGGTCACCGGTTAGGAAGTCAAGGATCCAATTGCAGAGGGACATACAGAGGCCCAGGTTCTGCAACTTCTCAATCAGGATTGAGGGAATGATGGTATTAAATGCTGAGCTATAGTCAATGAACAGCATCCTGACATAGGTGTTTGTGTTGTCCAGGTGGTCTAAAGCCGCGTGAAGAGCCTTTGAGATTGCGCTTGCCATTGACCTATTGTGGAGAAAGGCAAATTGCAATGGGTCCAGGTCCTTGCTGAGGCAGGAGTTCAGTCTAGTCATGACCAACCTCTCAAAGCATTTCATCACTGTTGATGCGAGTGCTTCTGGGCGATAGTCATTAAAGCAGCCCACATTATTCTTCTTAGGCATTGATATAATTGTTGCCTTTTGAAGCAAGTGGGAAGTTCCGCCCATTACAGTGAGAGGTTGAAAATGTCCTTGAATACGGGTTGGTACAGGTTTTCAGAGCCTTACCAGGTACTCCATTGGGACCTTCCGCCTTGCAAGGGATCACTCTCTTTAAAGATGGTCTAACATTGGCCTCTGATACGGAGATCACAGGGTCATCAGGTGCAGCAGAGATTTTCACAGCTGTAGTTGTGTTCTCCCTTTCAAAGAATGCATAGAAGGCATTGAGTTCATCTGGTAGTGAAGCATCGCTGCTATTCATGCTGTTGGGTTTCGCTTTGTAGGAAGTAATGTCTTGCAGACCCTGCCAGAGTTGCCGTGCATCCTGATGTCACCTCCAACCCTGTTCGCAATTGTCTCTTTGCTCTTGAAATAGCTCTCCACAAATCATACCTGGTTTTCTGATACAGGCCTGGATCGCCAGACTTGACTGCCACAAAGCTAGCCTTCAGCGGACGACATACCCTCTGGTTCATCCACGACTTATGGTTTGGGAATGTACAGTAAGTCTTTGTGGGCGCACACTCATCCACACAGGTTTTAATGAAGTTGGTAACAACTGCAGCGTACTCATCCAAGCTCGAAGATGAATCCCTGAATACAGTCCAATCCACCGATTCAAAGCAGTCCTGTAGGTGCTCCTGTGCTTCCCTTGTCCATACCTTCTTGGTCCTCACTACTGGTGCTGCAGTCTTCAGTCTCTGCCTGTACTCAGGGAGTAGAAGTACAGCCAGGTGATCAGATTTCCCGAAGTGAGGGCGTGGAATAGTGCGGTAGACATTCTTGATGGTGGTGTAGCAATGGTCCAGTATGTTGTTTCCTCTGGTATTGCAAGTGATCTGTTTTTGGTAATTGTTTAGTGATTTTTTTTCAGACTGGCCTGATTAAAATCTCCCAAAACTATGGTGAAGGTGCTAGGGTGTGCTGTTCCATGCATGTTGATCCTATTACTCAGATCATGCTTGACATTGGCCTGAGGTAGAATGTAAACTGCTACCAAAATGACCCCAGAGAACTCCCGTGGTAGTTAAAAAGGACGGCACTTTATTGCTAGATAGTCCAGGTCTGGTGGGCAGAATTGGGACAGCACCAAGAAGAGTTGATCATGAGGCGTACTCCTCCACCTCTGCTTTTGAGAGACTCTATAGATCTATCCTGATGGTGTGTAGTAAACCCATTGATCTGGATCGCTGCATCCAGTACAGAAGGAGTTAACCAGGATTCCATGAAACAAAGGACACACGTGGTCCTAATGTCCCTCTTATTCAGCATTGTAGCTCTGAGATCATTGATTTTATTCACCAGAGACTGTACGTTCGCCAGCAAGATGATCGGTATAGGGAGTTTAAAACCCCGTTTCCTTAAACGCATTTGTAACCCAGATCTACACTCGTGCTTCTTCCGAGGTGTCCTCCGTGGGCACTTCTGACCACAATCGGTGTTGTTTCCGTCGGTTTTAAGCAGCAATAGTTCATTCAAATGCATTAATACATCTTTGTTGACTGTACTGACTTTGGAAGCAGTTGTGCTTTTCAGCTGCATCGGGCTGAAATGGGAATATTTAATCGTATCCATTGAGAGTACTGCTGCTACTTGAGTTGCGCCTAGGTTGGTTGATGGGGAGCTAATCCACTGGCATGTTCCTTCCTGCATGGTGAGGCTCCTGGAGAAGCTGGCAGATACATTAAACAAATACTTCACGGTTATCTTCTTGGAGGAAGGCTCAAAAACCTACCTAATATATTAAAGAACCAAAGTTGAGGTGAGATTGGAGAAATGAAAAAAATCGGAACGCGTAAAGTTATAGAACCAAACTATCTGATAAAATAGAAAACCAATAATCACCAAGAATATGATAATTTACATCCCAGAATTTTGAAAGAGTTGGCAATACATATGTATTGGACATCATCTTTCAAACTTCTTTATCGATTCTGGAATGATTCTTGTAGATTGGATGCCAGCAAGTGTGACCTCACTAGTTAAGAAAGGAGGGAGGGAAAACAGGGAATATAACATGTAAGCCTAACACCAGTCATAAATACTGGAATCTTAGATGAAGGATGCAATGACAAAATAATAATAGGACTGGGCAGAGTCAGCGTGGACTTATCAAAGGAAAATCATGTTTAAATAATCTAGCAAAGCTCGCGGAGGATGTGACCCATAGAATGGATAAAGACAACTCAGTTGATATGGCATATTTGAACTTCCAGAAACCGTTTGATAAGATCCCACACAGGAAGTTGGACAGTGTGCAGGCTTGACTGAGAAATGGGTTAGAAGAGAAGAAAAAAAACAGAGCATTCCAGCTGTAATTAGTGAAGATGCATTGGGAACAGTACTTAGGCTGTAGCCATTGACAGTCATTATCAATATCCTATCCTTATTAGTCCTAAAATGCATCACCACACACTTATCAGGGTTAGTCGGATATTCTTATTATTGGGTCAGGGTAATGGGTTGTCACGAGGATCTGAGGCTCTGTCATTCACAATCAATGCCTTAGGCTTAAGGTTATGCAGGTATCTTTGAACATCAACATTTCACAATCTATATCAATGACCTAGATGAGAGGATCAGGTACAATATAGCTATGTTTGTTGGCACAACAATATGGTCAGTGAAGAGGATGCAGAGGAGTCTCAGGAGGACATGGACAAACTGTCAGAAAAGTGAAGGGCATGGCAGATGGAATACAATACAATATCTACTATGTTAGAAAAAATCAGAAGTGTGTAACCTTCTAAAAAATGGCTAGAGAATGGTATTAAGGGGGTCCTGTTTGAACTTTTTTTTTTAAATGTTATGAATGAAAAGGGAAGTTTCAGGTTTCTTTTTCAAACAAAGACTAGAAATCACTATGTGATGTATTGTACCTGGTGGTGGAGGGAATAAATGTTTAGGGTAATTGATGTGGTGCCAACCAAGCGGGATGTTCCTTCCTGATAGCACTGAGCTTCTTGGGAGAAGAGTGGAAATACAGGGTGGTGAAAGCAGATACCCCAGCAAATTTTAAATAAAGTACTTGTAAAATCTGTTAGGAATTCCAATAATTACCAGTTGAGAGTTGTGCTGTGAGAAAAGCTCCAAAGTTCAAAGCAAAGTTTTAACAATGTCATCATTAATAACAACCCTCAGATTCGTCTTCTTGCAGGCAAGACCACACCCAACAGGATAGACAAACAGCCAAGGTGCAAAAAAAAACAAAAAGCTGTACAAATACAAAAAAAGAGAAAAAAAGGAATAATGCTAATAAGAAATAAACAATTTATTAATAAATAAGCAATAAATATCGGGAACATGAGATGAAGGGTCCTTGAAAGCGAGTCCATGGGCTAAGTGAAGTTATCTCCTCTGGTTCAAGAGCCTGAGGGTTGAGGGGTAATAGCTGTTCCTGAACCTGGTGGTTCAAGTCCTGAGAGTATCCTGATGTATGCATCTTCACTGTCCAGGTGTTCCAGGATTGAGCGAAGAGCCGATGAAATGGCCGTTGCTGTGGACCTGTTTGCCAGGAGGCAAATTGGAGAGGATCCAAGTCATTTCTCAGGCAGAAAATGATATGTTTTATCACCAACTTCTCAAAGCACCTCAGCACAGTGGATGTAGGTGCTACTGGATGATAGTCATCGAGGCAGGTTGCCACCTTCTTCGTAGACACCAGTAGAATTGAAGCCTGCTTGAAGCAGGTGGGTACCTCGGACTGCCGAAGCTAGAGGTTAAAGATATCGGTGAACACTCCAGCCAACTGACCAGCACAGGCACTTAGTACTCGGCCAGGTACACCATCTGGGCCGGATGCTTTCCGTGGGTTCACCTTCCTGAAAGATGCTCTCACATTGGCCTCAGAGATTGAAATCACAGGATCATTGGTGGCTCCGGCAGTTTGTAAAAGTGCCTCCATGTTATGATGATCAAGGCAAGCATAAAAGGCATTGAGCTCATCTGCCAGCGAAGTCTTGTTGTTGGCTTCATGTTGTAGGAGGTGATAGCATCAAGCCCTGCCACTGCTTCGAGCATCCTTCAGTGATTAGAGTTTGCAGTCTGGAATTGCCATGAGAGATGGCTTTGCGGAGATCATACCTGTCCCTCTTGTATTTAACTTGGTTGCCAGACCTGAAAGCTTGGCTTTTTTGGGAGAGACTTTTTTGGCTATCCAGCAGGTCAGGCAGCAGCTGTGGAGAAAGAAACAGAGCTTTTGTATAAATATTTCCCTCTTCACATAGGTTGTGTAACTTGCTAAATATTTCAGTCCTTTATGGATCAAGTACTCCCCTGTGTTATGGTAAATGGTTTTCAAATAAATTAATACCCGCTTTAGAACACAGAATAGTACAGCACAGTAGCTCACAATGTTGTGTCAACCTTTAAACCTATTCCAACCTTTCACTCCCACATAGCCCTCCATTTTTCTTTTATTCATGTACCGAAGAGTCTCTTAAATCCCAAAATAAGATAAATAAGTCCTTAATGTATCTGCCTCTTCCTCTGTCCCCGACAGTGTTTCCCATATACTTACCACTCTATGTATATAAAACCAGCCGCTGACATTCCTCCAGTCACCATGAATGTACGCCCTCTCCTATTACCCATTGCCTCCCTGGACAGAAGGCACTGGCTGCCCACTCCAGCTCTGCCTCTTATCGTGTTATATACTTATATCAGAGTGCCTCTCATTCTTCTTCACTTCAAAGAGAAAAGCTTGCTCAATCCAGGCTGCATCCTAGTAAATCTTGTCCGTATCATAAGACATGGGAGCAGAATCAGGCCATTTGGCCCATCGTCTGCTCTGCCATTCAATCATGCCTGATCCTTTTTTTTCTCCTCCTCAACCCCAGTTCCCGGCCTTCTCCCCGTAACCTTTGATGCTGTGTCCAATCAAGAACCTATCAATTTCTGCCTTAAATACACCCAAAGACCTGGCCTCCACAGCTGCATGTGGCAACAAATTCCACAAACTCATTACCCTTTGACTGAATAAATTTCTTCTCATCTCTGTTTTGAAAGGGTGCCCTCTATCCCGAGGCTGTGCCCTCTTGTCCTGGACTCTCCCACCATGGGAAACATCCATTCCACATCTACTCTGTCTAGGGCTTTCAACATGCGAAAGGTTTCAATGAGATCCCCCTCATCCTTCTGAATTCCTGCAAGTACAGACCCAGAGCCATCAAGCGTTCCTCGTATGGTAACCCTTTCATTCCTGGAATCATCCTTGTGAACATCCTCTGAACCCTCTCCAATGCCAGCACATCTTTTCTAAGATGAGAGGCCCAAAACTATTCACAATACTCAAGGTGAGGTCTCACCAGTGCCTAATAAAGCCTCAGGATCACACCTTTGCTCTTGTATTCTAGACCTTTTGAAGTGAATACTAACATGGCATTTGCCTTCCTCACCACCGACTCAACCTGCAAGTTAACCTTTAAGGTGTTCTGCACAAGGACTCTCAAGTCCCTCCGCATCTCAGAGTTTTGGATTTTCTCCCCGTTTAGAAAATAGCCCGCACATTTATTTCTACTACTAAAGTGCATGGCCATGCATTTTCTAACATTGTGTATTTCATTTACCACTTTCTTGCCCATTCTCCTAATCTAAGCCCTTCTGCATCTTACCTGTTTCCTCAACACTACCTGCCCCTCCACCAATCTTTGTATCATCTGCAAACTTGGCAACAGAGCCATCTATTCCATCATCTAAATCATTTATATACAGCATAAAAAGAAGTGGTCCCAACACCGACTCCCACGGAACACCACTAGTCACTGGCAGCTGACCAGAAAAGGATACTTTTATTCCCACTCACTGCCTCCTACCAATCAGCCAATGCTCTAACCATGTTAGTAACTTTCCTGTAATACCATGGGCTCTTAACTTGGTAAGCAGCCTCATGTGTGGCACCTTGTTAAAGGCCTTCTGAAAGTCCAAATATACAACATCCACTACATCTCCTTTATCTATCCTACTTGTAATCTCCTCAAAGAATTCCAGCAGGTTCGTCAGGCAGGATTTTCGCCGAAGGAAACCATGCTAACTTTGTACTATTTTGTCCTGTGTCACCAAGTACTCCATCACCTCATCCTTAACAATTGACTCTAACATCTTCCCAACCACTGAGGTCAGGCTAACTGGTCTATGATTTCCTTTCTGCTCCCTTCCTCCTTTCTTAAAGGGTGGAGTGCCATTTGCAATTTTTAGTCCTCTGGCACCATGCCAGAATCCAATGATTTTTGAAAGATCATTTCTAATGCCAGCACAATCTCTAATGCTACCTCTTTCAGAACCCTAGGGTGCAGTTTATCTGGTCTGGGTGACTTATTGTATGTACCTTTTGGACTTTCATCTTTTTAAGCAACTTCTCTCTTGTAACAGTAACTGAACCCACTTCTCTTCCTTCACACACTGCAACATCAGGCATACTGCTAGTGTCCTCCACAGTGAAGACTGACGCAAACTGAAAATTGAAGACTATGAAGTACATCACTTCATACTTTTCTCAACTGAACTCCATCTGCCACTTCCCAGTCCAGCTCTACACCCTATTAGTGTCCTGTTGTAATCTATGATGACTCACACTACCCACAATACCACCAAACTTTGTGTCAACTGCACACTTAATAACCCACCCTTCTACTTCCTCATCCAATTAACTTACTTTTAAAAAATCACAAAAAGCAGGGCTCCCAGAACAGATCCCTGTAGAACACCACTAGTCATGGACTTCCAGCCAAAATACACTCCATCTGCTACCGTCACCAGAGCCTATCTGGCCCATTAAATACTATATTTCAGATTTTCAACACTTGCTTTTCACAAAAAAAAATTCATTTTAACTGATGATGGGCAAGTCAAGTTGAGTGAAGTTATCCCCTCTTGTTCAAGAGCCTGATGGTTGAGGGATAATAACTGTTCCTGAACCTGGTGGTGTGAGTCCATCAGGAAGGTGGTACAGGAGCCTCAGGACTCACACCACCAGGTTCAGGAACAGTTATCAGGCTCTTGAACCAAAGAGAATAAATTCACTCAACTACACTTGCCCCATCACTGAATTGTTCCCACAGCCTATGGCCTCACTTTGAAGGACTCTTAACCTCATGTTTTCAACATTTATTTCTTATCGTTATTTCTTTTTTTTCTTTCTTTTTGCATTTGCACAGTTGTTGTCTTTTGCACACTGGCTGTCCGCCCTGTTGGTGTGGTCTTTCATTGATTCTATTATGGTTATTGGATTTATTGAGTATACCCGTGTATCTCAGGGTTGTATATGGTGACATATGTACTTCGATAATAAATTTACTTTGAACTTTGATTTGCTTTATTTTTACTGAAACAAAACTTTCATTTCTAACATTACAAGCTAGTGATATTTCTAAGGATTCACTCTGTGGGCAGATTCTGTCCCAACTCATCTCTAGAGCATCTAGACATAAATAAAAACACCCACGTTAGACTATTGTTTATAAACTGCATCTCTCCTTCCATAATATCATTCCAAGCAAACATCGCCAAACTCTTAGAATTGGGACTTCCCTTTGCAACTGGATCCTTGACTTCCCAACGAACAGACCACAATCAGTAAAGATAGTGTGACGAGAATACACATAGATTAAGATGTAGCTGTCCTGTGCTGGCACCAGTGGGATCAGCAGTTGGTCTGCCACCTGTCTTCAGGAGAGAGAGATAAGGAAAACAATGGAGCAGCATTTGGAGATGTTAATGAAGGGACAGGAGAGTTTAACGGAAGGAGAGCTGTCAAGATCGGCTCCCCCTTTGAACCCTGAACTGTTTGAAGTGATGGACAGGTGATACCCCAGCAGGGGGATAAAAAGGGACAGGTTCGCTAGGGCAACACACACGACACCACGAGGTAACGAGACCCTGGAAGCGGTGCGCCTCCCATAAGGCGGTGGGAAGTTTTGGAGGGCTGGTCGCGGGACCAAGCCATAGACGCACAGGGTGGAAAGGCACGATCGGCGGGAACCTGGTGTGTGTCTGCCTTTGCCTGGGTGCCAGGTTCACCGCAGAGAAATGATCGTATCTGGAAACGGAGGGGTTACGGTCAGTGACCTCAGGAGACATCACAAAGGGCTCGCCCGAAAGCTGACTGCGAAGAATATCGAAGGTCTGTGTGGAAGCCGTTTGAATATACATTCGTTTTTGCTCTCTCTCTCCTTCCCCCCACTGTCCATCTCCCACGGCAGTGATTACTGTGAACTGAACTGAATTCAATTGAACTGAACTTTGCGTCACTTTGAAACTGGTCATTTACCCCTAGACAACGATAGAGCTTGATTGATCCTGTTATCCTAATTCTGTGTGCCTGTGTGTTTATCATTGCTGAACTGTTGCATTTATTATCCTTTTGATTAGAGTACTGTGTTGCTTGTTTCTTTAATAAAACTTTCTTAGTTCTAGTAATCCAGACTCCAACTGAGTGATCCATTTCTGCTGGTTTGGCAACCCAGTTACGGGGTACGTAACAATAGGCAGCAACACCTCTGCCACTACTATGCTCAACACTAGTGCTGCACGAGCTGCATCATCAGCCCCCTACTCCATTCTGTATACCCTCAGGACCGCACGGCCAGGTCCTGCTCGAACTCCATCTACAAATTTGTGAATTACACTATCACAGCGGCCAAATCTCAAATAATGATGAGCTGTAATATGAGAAAGAGATAGAGAACCAGGTGACATAGTTGTATAACAGCAACCTTTCACTCAATGTCAGCAGATGAAAGAGCTGGTTGTTGACTTCAGCAAGAGGCAGTACACATTGGCCGGTTTACATCAGTGGTGCTGAGGTTCAAAGGGTTGAAAATTTCAAACTTTTAGGAGTGAATATCACAAACATCCTGTTCTGGTCCAACCACGTACATACCACAGTGAAGAAAATGGACTTGCACCTCTATTTCCTCAGGAGGCTAAAAAAAACTTACCAATTTTTTTGATGTGCCATAGAGAGACATCCCCCCCCCCGCCCCCCCCCCCCCCCCCGGGTCGACCTCCAAGGGGGTATGTATACAGGACATTTGATAATGAAAGAACACAATTTATTTGATTACATATTGAAACTATTTACACACAGACATATATATTCCTTGTTGAGTATTTTGTTGGCAGTCTCAATGCCAATAGCTAAATGCTAATGCAAATGGCTTTTCTATTTCTTTTGCAAACTTTCCTTGTACTGTGACATGACTTGCTTGGCAGATTTGAGCATTTTGCCGGAAGTCTCAACCTCATAGCAGTCTGTGTCAATGAATTTGTTAACTTTGCAAGACATCAGATTCACGAGTGTTTTATGAGACAGCTGACTTCTGAATTCTGTCTTAATGTGACGCACCATGCTGAATGCCCTTTCTACATCACAATTATGCTAATGAACAAATGACACCTGTTAAATTCACCTCAACATGTCTTTTACAGTCATTTAACCCACCACGGGCAATAGAAAAGTCACTGTTGCAAACAGTGCAGCAAGAAACACTGTCATTATTTTTGACCCCTGTTAGGCAGGGGTACACTTTAATGTAGTCTGGGGTGAAGTACGTTTTATATTTTCTTTTTTTGGAACACTCTGCCGTGGTGTTGCAGGACACAAAACTGAACTGATGGACAATGAAAGAAAGAGAGGGGTCGAACATAAAGCCCGCCCACAGAGAAAACTGATAGGTCTACTTAGCACAAAGAGAGACCAATCAGGATGCTCCCTCTGTAACCCTCTTGCCACATCTGTCACTTGCTCTGTCTCTCTCTCACTCTCAAAAAAATCAATTTCCGGGATATCGTATATAATTTACAGGCATCAGGGAGCTGCTATCAATATGAGGGAGACTCCCGGAACTTCCGGGAGAGGTGGGATGTCTGCATAGAAGTGTCAATTCTATTTTGTTTCTATAGATGCCGCCTGGCCTGCTGAGTTCCTGCGGCATTTTGTGTGCATTGCTTGGATTTCCAGCATCTGTAGATTTTCTCTTGTTAGTGAAAGAATCCTATTAGGGTGTGTCACTGCTTGGCCTGCCAACCACTTTCCCAGAAGATTGTCAAAAAGTGCAGTTGTGGACATGGTTCAGTGCCCTTCATCGACTCTATCCATACTTCTCGCTGCCTTGTTAAAGCAGCTGATCAGTCAGAGCCCCACCCACCTCAGACGCTGCCTGGCCTGCCGAGTTCCTCCAGCATTTTGTGTATGTTGCTTACTTTCTTCCCTGCCTTTCTGTCAGGACGAAGACATAAAAGGCTTGAAACCAAGGCCAGCTTCTATCCTGATGTTGTAAGACTAATGAACTGACCTCTTGCGTGATAATGTGGACACTTTACCTCTCAACCTACCTCCTTACAGCCATGCACCATACTGTCAAGCTGCACTGCACTTTCTCAGTGCTACCTCAATGTGTTGGAATCAAGCAGCTTTTCAATAAATCAGTTCATTAATTTAAGGTAACTGTCTCCAATCACAAAATGGTCACACATAAATTAAATAGATACTTTGTTGCAACAGCAGACCAATCACCATGGACATAAACTGCCGTAAGGAAATGAAGGAGCGTCTGATTCAGGACGACATGGGGCGCAGAGCTGGATGATGAGGGTGAGGAAGGATAATAGGGGGCACAGAGAGTTGGATGAGGAGTGGGGAAGGATAATAGGGGGCACAGAGAGTTGGATGAGGAGTGGGGAAGGATAATGGGGGCACAGGGAGTTGGATGAGGAGTGGGGAAGGATAATGGGGGCACAGAGTGTTGAATGTGGAGTGGGGAAGGATAATGGGGGGATGAGGAGTGAGGAAGGATAATGGGGAGCACAGAGAGTTGGATGAGGAGTGGGGAAGGATAATAGGGGGGCACAGAGTGTTGGATAAGGAGTGAGGAAGGATAATGGGGGCACAGAGTGTTGAATGTGGAGTGGGGAAGGATAATACGGGGGCACAGGGTGTTGGATGAGGAGGGAGGAAGGATAATGGGGAGCACAGAGAGTTGGATGAGGAGTGGGGAAAGATAATGGGGGGCACAGAGAGTTGGATGAGGAGTAAGGAAGGATAATGGGGGGCACAGAGAGTTGGATGAGGAGTGGGGAAGGATAATGGAGGGCACAGAGAGTTGGACGAGGAGTGGGAAAGGATAATGGGAAGCACAGAGAGTTGGATGAGGAATGGGGAAGGATAATCGGGGACGGCGCCGCGCACGCTCAGTGTACGCTGGTCCGACCAAACGCGAATCTTACCACTGCGCATGCTCTGCCTGCCGGGTGTCTCCGAGCGGCTTAGCGCCACGGCGCATGCCCGCGGTGGTGGGGATCAGCTGACTGATCAGGTGGTGTTCGGAGTGGTTGTGTCACCGATTCCCGGCACGGTACCTTTTGGTCCGGAGACATGGGCTCGTTCAACGAACTCTACTTTAATGTGGATGACGGTTACCTGGAGGGGTTGGTGAGAGGTTTCAAGGCTGGCATATTGTCGCAGGGCGACTACCTGAACCTGGTGCAGTGTGAGACCTTGGAAGGTGAGAGAGTCAGACTGTCTCCCGGGCCTGCCACTCTGTTGGAGAATGGGGGCTGCCCGCACGCCGTCTCTGTGATATTGCGGCGAGAACGATTGCCACATCTCTCCTTTCCTCTGTCCAGTTCGCGTAAAGCCCTACGTATTTCCCCCGTGTGCGTCGGTTATGTGTTGGACTGTACCTCGTTCCTCGGCCTCTTTGAGAAGGCCTGGCTATCTGTCAACTCCAGGAACTGGGAATGGTGTTTGTAGTCTGATGAAAAGGCCGAATAATTTACGCGTAGTTTCCAGTTTGGCGTATGACTGTGTTAAAGCTCAAAATACGGTCATCTAGAGTCTATTCTGTTGTTAACATTTTCATTTTAGTGGTATTCTCAGTGGTAGAGCAACGTTGCTTATTGTGCATTGTACCCGGGAATGGCTTGAAGAAAAATGTTAATTTTCAAATAGTACTGATTTAGGAAGCGATAGGCAGAGGGAAATGAGGTAAGGAAAGAAGTTGATTCAACGATTAGAAATGCAGGAGACATGAAAGTGAAAATAGCCTTCTATTTTGCTTATATAATCAAGGTTTGTTCTTAAAAAATGATTCACAATAATAAAAGCAGAATGACATGAGTAGTCACTGTTTCAGGATTTATTAGCGATTTGTAATGAGGTGAGAGAAGAGATGGAAAAAATGCTTTAAGATGGCATGTTGTCACGGTGTGACTAACTGAACCTGGTTCAGATTGTGACCAAGGAAAGTGAGACAGTCATTTCTGCTTTTGGGCTTTGCATTTTGTTGGGGAATGAGGAGAGGGTGTAACATTCTATCCCTAAATCCGTCTGCCCCATAATATGCTAATTTAATTGTACTGCTTATTGAAACTGAAATAGACAATCCTTTTTCTGGCTGTGTAAGTTGTATGTTAAATCCTGATCTTTAATGGCAGTAATGTTTTCCCCTCTTTACAGTTAAATGCTAATGTGTCCTTCTCCATGTGAAACTTGCTCTCTCTTCCTTTTCTGAAAATGGCAACTGAATTTGTAAATTGTATGTCGTGCTTAAGTGCATTTTATTATGTTTAAGCACAATTAATTTTATTTGAAGGATTTTGTCAATATAAATTCTCATTAGTTTTGAATCTGAAATGTTAACTAATGGAGTTTGAAAGGAAATCTGTGGCCACTGTTGTTATATACAAACGTAGATTAGACTATATGGTTCCTTTGCGAGTGATGAGAAACTAACTGTTTTGTCACCTTGTCCTCTTCATTTGCCATATAGCACCCTACTTTTGGTAAATAGTTGGGACTTGAGTTGATGCAATTGTGGGAGGAAGTGAGATTGTGTGTTTGGGCCTTTACCAATCTCAGTAGAAACTTGAGTCAGATTGAATCTCCTATATTGTTATGAATGTGGAGTAAAGTTTCGAAATTGAAGGCAGACTATACTGTAGTGGATCGGAATTGGGTTTAATATCACTGTCCTGTGTGTGGAATTTGTTTTGTGCAAGCAGCACAGTGAAAAGGCATAAATTTACTATAAATTACAAAATAAATAATGCAAAAAAGGAATAATGAGGTGTTTGTGTACTGTTCAGGAATCTAATGGTGGAGAGGATGAATCATTGAGTGTGTTTACTCAGGCTCCTGTCCTTCCTCCCTGGTGGTGCTAATACGAAGTAATATTTCTGGATGTTCAGAGTCCTTGATGATGGATGCCATTGCCTTGAGGCACTGCTTCTTGAAGATGTCGATGGTGGGGAGGGTTGTGTCCATGATGGTTCTTGTGTTCCCTGTACTGGAGCCTCCAGACCAGATGTGATGCAACCATTCAGAATGCTCTGCACTGTATGTCTATAGAAATCTGCAAGAGTCTTTAACATGCCAGATCTCATCACTCCAAATGATGTAGTGCCACTGACAGGACAGTGATATTAAACCCAATTCTGATCCACTACAGTATAGTCTGCCTTCAATTTCTAAACTTTACTCCACGTTCATAATAATAGAGGAGATTCAATCTGACTCAAGTTTCTACCGAGATTGGTAAAGGCCCAAACACACACAATCTCACTTATCACGCTCTTAAACTTTTCGATGATTTTAAGTTCCCTGGCCCCCACCACTTTATTTTCACCATGGATGTCCAGTCCCCATATACTTCCATCCCCCATCAGGAAGGTCTCAAAGCTCTCCACTTCTTTTTGGGTTCCAGACCTAACCAGTTTCCCTCTACCACCACTCTGCTCCGTCTAGCGGAATTAGTCCTTACTCTTAATAATTTCTCCTTTGGCTCCTCACACTTCCTCTGAACTAAAGGTGTAGCTATGGGCACCCGTATGGGTCCTAGCTATGCCTGCCTTTTTGTTGGCTTTGTGGAACAATCTATGTTCCGTACCTATTCTGGTATCTGTCCCCCACTTTTCCTTCGCTACATCAATGACTGCGTTGGCGCTGCTTCCTGCACGCATGCTGAGCTCGTTGACTTCATTAACTTTGCCTCCAACTTTCACCCTGCCCTCAAGTTTACCTGGTCCATTTCTGACACCTCCCTCGCCTTTCTAGATCTTTCTGTCTCTATCTCTGGAGACAGCTTATCTACTGATGTCTACTATAAGCCTACTGACTCTCACAGCTATCTGAACTATACCTCTTCTCACCCTGTCTCTTGCAAAAATGCCATCCCCTTCTCGCAATTTCTCCACCTCCACCGCATCTGCTCTCAGGATGAGACTTTTCATTCCAGGACAAGGGAGATGTCCTTTTTTTTTAAAGAAAGGGGCTTCCCTTCCTCCACTATCAACTCTGCTCTCAAACGCATCTCCCCCATTTCATGCACGTCTGCTCTCACTCCATCCTCCTGCCACCCCACTAGGAATAGGGTTCCCCTGGTCCTCACCTACCACCCCACCAGCCCCCGGGTCCAACGTATTATTCTCCGTAACTTCCGCCACCTCCAATGGGATCCCACCACTGAGCACATCTTTCCCTCCCCCCCCCCCCCCCCGCTTTCCGCAGGGATCACTCCCTACGCGACTCCCTTGTCCATTCGTTCCCCCCCCTCCATCCCTCCCCACCGATTTCCCTTCTGGCACTTATCCTTGTAAGCGGAACAAGTGCTACACATGCCCTTACACTTCCTCCCTCACCACCATTCAGGGCCCCAGACAGTCCTTCCAGGTGAGGCAACACTTCACCTGTGATTCGGCTGGGGTGATATACTGCGTCCGGTGGTCCCGATGTGGCCTTCTATATATTGGCGAGACCCGACGCAGACTGGGAGATGGTTTCGCTGAGCACCTACGCTCTGTCCGCCAGAGAAAGCAGGATCTCCCAGTGGCCACACATTTCAATTCCACGTCCCATTCCCATTCTGATATGTCTATCCACGGCCTCCTCTACTGTAAAGATGAAGCCACACTCAGGTTGGAGGAACAACACCTTATATTCCGTCTGGGTAGCCTCCAACCTGATGGCATGAACATTGACTTCTCTAACTTCTGCTAATGCCCCACCTCCCCCTCGTACCCCATCCGTTATTTATTTATATACACACATTCTTTTTCTTTTTCTCTCTTTCCTTTTTCTCCCTCTGACTATACCCCTTGCCCATCCTCTGGGTTTCCCCCCTCCCCTTTTCTTTCTCCCTGGGCTCCTGTCCCATTATCCTCTCATATCCCTTTTGCCAATCAACTGTCCAGCTCTTGGCTCCATCCCTCCCCCTCCTGTCTTCTCCTATCATTTTGGATCTCCCCCTCCCCCTCCCCCTCCCACGTTCAAATCTCTTACTAGCTCTTCTTTCAGTTAGTCCTGACGAAGGGTCTCGGCCCGAAACGTCAACTGTACCTCTTCCTAGAGATGCTGCCTGGCCTGCTGCGTTCAGCAGCAACTTTGATGTGTGTTGCTAGTGCCACTGACCTGTCGTCTTTGAGGTTGCATCATTGTGTTGGGACTAGGACAGATCCTCTGCAATATTGACAGCTAGGAACTTGAAACACTCTTTCTACTGTCCACCCCTGAATGAGGATGGGTGCCTGCTCTTCCAACTTCCCCTTCTAAAGTCTCTAATTAATTCCTTCGTCTTGCTGATGTTGAGTGCGAGGTTATTGTTGCAACACTGCTCAATCAGCTGATCTGCCTTACCAGCTGCAATTTTTACCTGCAGCAGAGATGTCATTTGCAAATTTATAAATGATTTTTGAGCTGTGCTTTGCCACTCAGTCGTGTGTAGAGCAGTGGGCTAAGCATGCATCCTTGTGGTGCCAGGGTCAAGGATGTCTCTGATCGCTTGCATGACATTCTGAAGTGGGAGGGTGATCAGCCAGATGTCGTGGTGCACATCGGTACCAATGGCATAGCAAGGAAGAGTAAGGAGGTCCTGGAGAGTGAGTGTAGAGAGCTTGGTAGGAAGTTGAAAAGCAGGACCTTGAGGGTGGTAATCTCAGGATTGCTACCTGTGCTACGTGCCAGTGGGGGTAAGAATAGGATGCTCTGGAGGACGAACTGGTGTAAGGGGCAGGGTTTCGGATTTCAGGATCATTGGGACCTCTTCTGGGGCAGGTGGGACCTGTACAAGAGAGATGGGTTACACTTGAACTACAAGAGGACCAATATCCTTTCAGGGAGGTTTGTTAGTGCTATTGGAGAGGCTTTAAACTAGATTTGCAGGGGGATGGGAACCAGAGTGCCAGAGCTGACAGTGAGGCTGGGGTGAAAATAAATGATGTTAAAAGTTCAAGCAAAGCCGCAAATAGAAAGGTTGTGAGTGGTGGTAAAAATCTTCTGAGGTGTATATATTTCAATGCTAGGAGTATTACAGGGAAGGCGGATGAGTTGAGGGCGTGGATTGACACGTGGAATTATGACGTGTTATTAGTGAAACTTGGCTACAGGAGGGGCAGGACTGGCAGCTTAATATTCCAGGGTTCCGATGTTTCAGATGTGATAGAGGCAGAGGAATGAAAGGTGGGGGAGTAGCATTGCTTGTTAGGGAAAATATTACAGTAGTGCTCAGGCAGGACAGATTAGAGGGCTTGTCTACTGAGTCCTTATGGGTGGAGCTGAGAAACAGGAAAGGTATGGCCACATTAGTGGGATTGTATTATAGACCACCCAACAGTCAGCGAGAATTGGAAGAGCAAATCTGCAGAGAGATAGCAGGCAACTGCAGGAAATAAAGTTGTGGTGGTAGGGGATTTTAATTTTCCATATATTGATTGGGACTCCCATACTGTTAGGGGTCTAGATGGGTTAGAGTTTGTAAAATGTGTTCAGGAAAGTTTTCTAAATCAATATATAGAGGTACCAACTAGAGGGGATGCAATATTGGATCTCCTATTAGGAAATGAGTTAGGACAAGTGACGGAAGTGTGTGTAGGGGAGCACTTTGGTTCCAGTGATCATAACACCATTGGTTTCAACTTAATCATGGATAAAGATAGATCTGGTCCTAGGGTTGAGGTTCTAAACTGGAAGAAGGCCAAATTTGAAGAAATGAGAAAGGATCTAAAAAACGTGGATTGGGACAGGTTGTTCTCTGGCAAGGATGTGATCGGTAAGTGGGAAGCCTTCAAAGGAGAAATTTTGAGAGTGCAGAGCTTGTATGTTCCTGTCAGGATCAAAGGAAAAGTGAATAGGAATAAGGAACCTTGGTTCTCAAGGGATATTGCAACTCTGATAAAGAAGAGAGAGTTGTATGACATGTATAGGAAACAGGGAGTAAATAAGGTGCTTGAGGAGTATAAAAAGTGCAAGAAAATACTTAAGGAAATCAGGAGGGCTAAAAGAAGACATGAGGTTGCCTTGGCAGTCAAAGTGAAGGATAATCCAAAGAGCTTTTACAGGTATATTAAGAGTAAAAGGATTGTAAGGGATAAAATTGGTCCTCTTGATGATGAGAGTGGTCGGCTATGTGCGGAACCAAAAGAAATGGGGGAGATCTTAAATGGGTGTTTTGCGTCTGTATTTACTAAGGAAACTGGCATGAAGTCTATGGAATTAAGGGAAACAAGTAATGGGATCATGGAAACTGTACAGATTGAAAAGGAGGAGGTGCTTGCTATCTTGAGGCAAGTTAAAGTGGATAAATCCCCAGGACCTGACAGGGTATTCCCTCAGACCTTGAGACTGGTGTTGAAATTGCAGGGGCCCTGGCAGATATATTTAAAATGTCGGTGTCTACGGGTGAGGTGCTGGAGGATTGGAGAATGGCTCATGTTGTTCCATTGTTTAAAAAAGGATCGAAAAGTAATTCGGGAAATTATAGGTCGGTAAGTTTGAAGTCAGTAGTGGGTAAGTTATTGGAGGGAGTACTAAGAGACAGAATCTACAAGCATTTGGATAGACTGGGACTTATTAGGGAGAGTCAACATGGCTTTGTGTGTGGTCAGTAGTGGGTAAGTTATTGGAGGGAGTACTAAGAGACAGAATCTACAAGCATTTGGATAGACTGGGACTTATTAGGGAGAGTCAACATGGCTTTGTGTGTGGTAGGTCATGTTTGACCAATCTATTGGAGTTTTTCGAAGAGGTTACCAGGAAAGCGGATGAAGGGAAGGCAGTGGATGTTGTCTACATGGACTTCAGTAAGGCCTTTGACAAGGTCCTGCATGGGAGGTTAGTTAGGAAAATTCAGTCGCTAGGTATACATGGAGAAGTGGTAAATTGGATTAGACGTTGGCTCAATGGAAGAAGCCAAAGAGTGGTAGTAGAGGATTGCTTCTCAGAGTGGAGGCCTGTGATTAGTGGTGTGCCACAGGGATCAGTGCTGGGTTCATTGTTATTTGTCATCTATGTCAATGATCTGGATGATAATGTGGTAAATTGGATCAGCAAATATTTTGATGATACAAAGATTGGAGGTGTAGTGGACAGTGAGGAAGGTTTTCAAAGCTTGCAAAGGGATTTGGACCAGCTAAAAAATGGGTTGAAAAATGGCAGATGGAGTTTAATACAGACAAGTGTGAGGTATTGCACTTTGGAAGGACAAACCAAGGTAGAACATACAGGATAAATGGTAAGGCACTGAAGAGTGCAGTAGAACAGAGGAATCTGGGAATACAGACACAAAATTCCCTAAAAGTGGCGTCACAGGTAGATAGGGTCGTAAAGAGAGCTTTTGGTACATTGGCCTTTATTAATCGAAGTATTGAGTATAAGAGCTGGAATGTTATGATGAGGTTGTATACGGCATTGATGAGGCCGAATCTCGAGTATTGTGTTCAGTTTTGGTCACCAAAGTACAGCAAGGATATTAATAAGGTTGAAAGAGTGCAGAGAAGGTTTACAAGGATATTGCCGGGACTTGAGAAACTCAGTTACAGAGAAAGGTTGAATAGGTTTGGACTTTATTCCCTGGAGCGTAGAAGAATGAGGGGAGATTTGATCGAGGTATATAAAATTATGATGGGTATAGATAGAGTGAATGCAAGCAGGCTTTTTCCACTGAGGCAAAGGGAGAAAAAAACCAGAGGACATGGGTTAAGGGAGAGGGGGGAAAAGTTTAAAGGGAACATTAGGGGGGACTTCTTCACACAGAGAGTGGTGGGAGTGTGGAATGAGCTGCCAGATGAGGTGGTAAATGCGGGTTCTTTTTTAACATTTAAGAATAAATTGGACAGATACATGGATGGGAGGTGTATGGAGGGATATGGTCTGTGTGCAGGTCAGTGGGACTAGGCAGAAAATGGTTCAGCACAGCCAAGAAGGGCCAAAAGGCCTGTTTCTGTGCTGTAGTTTTTCTATGGTTTCTATGGTTGATTCAGTGCAGAGGAAAATCTTTCTGGATTTTCTACAATTCATGGACGATCAAGGAATGATTGGCGGTTCAGTGTACAATGATTTGGTGTTTTCATATGGCAGGATTAACACATAGCCTGTGGTACATCATTATCCAATATCACCTCAATATTTAACTTCAAGAGTGCAGTAAATCCTTTTTATTGCTTAACAGGACATTTGAATTGTCTAAAGATTTCCATGTTCAGAAGTTATCAGTTGGCAAATCAATGAAAGTTTTACACTCAATTTATGATATTTGGATAAGAATTGATTTTTTTTTTCAAATTTGGCAATTACTCTTCCTCCTCCCCCCCCATCTTCATTCTCCATTTTGTTTGCCCTCTGACCCCTTCTCACCTGCTTGTCACCGCCACCTGGTTCCCCTCCTCTTTCCCTTTCTTCCATGGTTATTAGATTTACTCTTTAGCCCTTTTCCTCTTCCACCCATCACCTCCCAGCTTCCTAATTCTTCCCCTCTCCCTATCTTATTCTGGCTTCTGTCTTGATGAAGGATCTCAGCCCAAAATGTTGTCTGTTTATTCCCTCCGTAGATGCTGCCTGACCTACTGAGTTCGTCCAGCATCTGCCAAACTGTGTGTGGTGAATTTATTGTTTTGTTTGGCAGGTCAAACATTGGTTTTGACAGTTTAGAATGTTGAACATTTAGTCTTGAATATGATATAAAGGAGTTGCTGATTAATCCAGTGTTAGGAGATTGTGTTAAAAGAAAACTGAAGCTGAAGTGCAAGTGCTTCCGGTTAATTATTATAAGCCATAGAGCATTTGAAATTGCTGAATTGTGAGTAAGTAACTCCTTGAAATGTAGAATAAACAAGTCAATTTTAATGGGCTTTAACTTTTGGCTTTAAGTGTTTCGGAGAGCATTCAATATTTGATTTTGATAGATTTTTTTTACTAGAGATGCAGCATGAAATAAGCCCTTCTTGCTCTTTGAGCTGCACCATCCAACAACTCCCGATTAAACCTGTTTTAACCCTAACCCAGCACTTCCCATCCTTTTTTATGCCATGGACCCTTACCATTAACGGAAACCCCTGCCCGTATCTAATCCCTGAACAATTTTGCAATATCCAGTTAACCTACCTGGTATGTATTTGGAGTGTGGGAGGATCTGGAGAAAGTCTCTGCATTCCACGGGGAGGGGGAGGACGTACAGAGTCTCCTTGTAGAGGATGCCAGAATTGAACCCCCCCCCCCCCCCACCAAGCATTAAGGGCATCTGTCTGGGCAACTTTTAAATATCCTAAAAATAAAATTAATATCTTGTATGTTTCCATTTGATTTTTTTAAACAGTGCATTGATTCTTAAATTCTTTACCTTAATGCAGAACTTAAGAGGATTTGTGTGTTTCATTGCTGTGTTTTTTTATATAGCATAAAAGATTATTGGGAGTGAGGGGTATATAGCACTGTTTGAATGTAAAATTGGTGTACTTGTTTTTTTAAAAAAAATCTTCTCGATAAATGGGAGGAATATCCAGTCACAAGATGGAAGCAAAATGTAGTAAGTACAATGATGTCTATATGGCAATGAAACCGGTCTTTAATGTATTTATCAGTGGTTGGCATCCAAAGGATCAACTTTTGCTGTGATCTTAAATTTATTTTGTTTTGTCAGTTACATTTTCAGACATTAGTTAAGATACTTAACAACTGAAAATGCCATTCTTGAAAGGTCAAGAATTCCATACAAACCCAAGTTAAAGCAATGTGGATCCTTTTTATAAACATTACTTCAAACTTTGTGATGCAGTGTTTTCATTGTGCAAGTGAAATTGTGCAGAGAGGTTATACTGACTTAATTAAAATACCAGAACCTCTGTTTGAATGGTGGTACAGTGGATTCCAGTTAATTGGTTCAGTTGCTTATTTGGGCCAAATCTTACTAATCCAGAAAGTAGCTGGGTTCATTTATGTGGGACATGTTGCCTGTTAACTGGGGCAGGAGACTGTTGCTGAACAGTTTCTAACTAGCATTAGACGTGTGCACATCGTGTGGCCATTAGACACTATACTGTGTTTGGATCAAACAGTTTTAAATAGAATCAGTTGCATGTGCTTGTATTCAAAAACAAGTGATTTTGTTGTCACTGATAGTTGGCAACAAATAAGCAGTAGGACAATTCTGAACTGCTTTGCTCTCTGCGGTTTCAAGCATTACGGCTGGGAGATGCTAGAAACGGCTGAGTGGTAATGAGACGATTTCATTGCAAGTGAGGAACTACGAAGAATTTGAAGGTATTGTAATATTCATGATGATTGTCAATGAAAATTAAGATTTGGAAGATGCAATCATTGAAAACATTAAATGAAGGCAGTCCGTTATCTGCACTAGATGTCTGCTGATTTTGTTTATTTAGTCAGTCAAAAGAACACTGAATTCCTCCAATAACTATTGAGAACTAATAAAATTTCATTGTACTGTAGTAGTATTGAGTTGTTTCCACTGGTAGGTGAGACTAAAACTAGGAGGCATAGCCTCAAGGTTCGGGGGAGTAGATTTAGGACGGAGATGAGGAGGAACTGCTTTTCCCAGAGAGTGGTGAACCTGTGGAATTCTCTGCCCAATGAAGCAGTAGAGGCTACCTCAGTAAATATGTTTAAGACAAGGTTGGATAGATTTTTGCACAGTAGGGGAATTAAAGGTTATGGGGAAAAGGCAAGTAGGTGGAGATGAGTCCATGACCAGATCAGCTAACATCTTATTGAAGGGCGGAGCAAGCTCGACGGCCCAGATGCCCGACTCCTGCTCCTATTTCTTAATGTTTTGTGCTCCTGTTCACCTGACAGGAAGAGGTGTAGATAATAGCAATGTTGAGAAACAGTGAGAACTGCAGTAGCACTTACAATTACATCAAGTTTAAGCTGAGAGCACTGAAAGCCCTTTAAAACTGATGTTGGTAATATTCTAAATGAAAATCAGCAAGTGACATTCATGTTGATTATTACTTTGCCCTAAAGGCAGAGACATGAATGTCAGTGCACCCAGTGACACCAATGTTAGGAGCAGACACTTGAAAAATAAATTACTGTGACTGATAATGGGGAAAATAGTTGTGTACTCTTTAACACAAATCCACAAGACAAACTAGATTTCATCTGAGTTTTAAAGGGAGTAACTGAGTACCTTGACCTAACTATGATCTCTTGAATCAGAAGCTTGGAAATGGCGCAATTTCTGACAACGATCTTTTGAGATGTCTAATGCATCATCAACTAAAGTCCATTCCATTTTCTATATTTCTGCAAGTGAATAGTTTCTGTACCTGGAAGCAGTGTTTGGGTCCTCGGGTGATGGGGAAAAAAAGATTTTTAGGATAGGTGGATCCACAAGAGACCGTCGATGCTGCTTGATCCATTCAGTTCCTCCAGCACACTGTCTGTTTGTTGCTGCAAATAGGATAGGTTTTGCCTCTCCAATTACATGGAAAGTTATTGTGAGAAGGAGGGTCAGTGTTCTTGGAAATTGGAGAGTAAACCAGGAAGTTGCAGTGCTCGCATCCCTTTGTAATGCCAACAAGGAAGGAGGAGGTGGCTGGAAATGTCATCTTGTTGAAAGTGGTAGAGGTTGTGGAGGATAATCCATTTTGTGGAGGCCTGTGGCAAGTAAGGGGCAAAGGGAGCCATATCCTTGCTTTGGTGATGAAATACAGAATATAGACCAGAAGCATTTGAGAGCGCTGCCAGCAATGGTGGAAGGGAAGCTGATTTAAGGAAAATTAAATTGTCTGCACAGATGGGATAGCAGACATCCCACCCCTCCCAGAAGTTCCGGTAGTCTCCCACATATTGATAGCGGCTCCCTGACGCCCGGAAATAATGTACAATATCCTGGAAATCGGTTTTTTTTGAGAGGGAGAGTGAGAGCGAGCATCCTGATAGGTCTACTTAGCATGAAGAGAGACCAATCAGTTTTCTCTTGGGCGGGCTTTACAGTTGACCTCAAAAATAATGATAGTGTTGCTCGCTGCACCGTTTGCAACGGTGACTTTTCTATTGCCCATGTTGGGTTAAAATGTAAAAGACATGTTGAGGTGAGTTTAACAGGTGTCATTTGTTCATTAGCATAGCTAACGTTATTTAAACTAGCTGGCTGGCTGCTAAGGAGCTACTCTATTGATGTCCTACGTGATGAGGCCAAACTCCCTGTAGACTTGCTTAAAGTTGCAGTAGAATAAACATGATAATATAATATAAGTACATATTTTAATGCCACATTTTCTGCATATGCCCAACTTGGCTTACAGATTAGACAAAATCACTAAACAAATTATTACATACACCCTTGGAGGTCGAATGGGGGGCGGGGGTGTGATATGGGGTTGCAGGGGTCGGGGTGCTACCTCTCTGAAATGAGTTTTTGCAGGGTGGGATGTCTGGGATAGCTGGCAAGCTGCCAACGGATTGGGGTCTTTGCAGGAAGCTGCATAGGTGCAAGTGTAATCAAGGTAGGTTTGGGAGTCTGAGCACAAACGGATATTGGCCACTAACTCTTCCCTGCGTTGAGGGAGAGAAATTTAAAAGGGTAAGGAATCACAACTGATCATGTGTGAGTGTGTCCAGTGTGCAAAGGGTAAAGAAATTTTCAAGTTCTTTGAGAGCAGGGTGAAGTGCCAATGTAGCCATTAATGTAGTCCATTCTTAGATTAATGAAAGGGATACTTTTCTAGAAACATTTTATTAGATGAAATTTTGCAAATCAAAAAGCCTGAGATGAGTTAGTACCTTAGTGATTTTAGTATATTCGTGTGGTTGTGGAGTGCTGCCCTATTTATTCAAATTAAAATTTGCTCTCTGTTAACCGAAGATTTTGCATAATACCTCATCATGTCAGACTAGCCTGTTAAAGTGAAACCCAACTCAATGTCGGTGGTTCTGAATTATGTACATTTCCACTGATTACATTACCCTACAATGCTCTCCTCCCTCCTCCCCCCCACACCCCAAGAATCAAAACCGGCATTGGGAGCCTGTCCAGATCTCGGGCGAGCCAGCTGGCTCTCGTCCTCTGTTCCACAGCTGGAGTAACGGCTCGGCAAGAGGAGAGTTTGACTCGCTCATGGTCACGTCGTGATGCCGGGGGCAGGGTCGTGCAATGCTCCAACACTTGGTGGGCCGGTATAAAACTATCTACTGAAATACGTTCAGGTTTACCTCTCTTATCAATGATAAGTGTTTTCACCCCGTTACAAAACATGGACTGGACTGTCGTAAGGGTGACTAAGGGGATATTAGTGTGCATCATGGTGGCGGAAAACAAACAAGGCGGAATGTAGGTCAACAGGAATCCAAGGGTGCTATACGCCATGATGGGAGGTAGGAATACCTGAAAGGGAATTCAATTTACTGAGGGTAGAACACTATTGAGAGGATGACCATGTGGTCTTGGTGCCAGGAATGAAATCACCTGGCATTCGTAAAGCTGACTGTATACCAATTCAGCTGTGGACTTTCTTCATTCGAACAATTGTCAACTAAATGTAGTTTACCAAAATCCCATTTTTTTTTGGTACTTACAAATTTGAGATTTTCTGCGATCCCAATTATATACATCTAATAGTCCTGATAAGAATGTATTAGATGAAATTCTTAATATGAAATCATTCTATAATGGTTCAGTATCCAATATTTATGATATGTTGTTGGGAATGAGAAATGATTCTTTAGACAAAATTAAAAATCTTGGGGAACAAGATTTACAGACCTCAATTTCTGAAGAAACTTGGGGTGAAATTTTTAAATTGGTTAATACTTCATCGTTATGTGCTCGTCATTCCCTCCTACAATTGAGTGGTTCATGGGGCTTTTATTATGACCAAGGATAAGTTATCTCATTTTTATGTGGATATATCTCCCTACTGTGATAGGTGTAACAATACACTAGGTTTATTTATTCATTTATTCATATGTTTTGGACATGCCCAAGTCTTGGAAAATATTGGAAGGAAGTATTCCAAACTTTTTCTGTACTCTTTAAAGTAAATTTTAAGCCTAATCCTTTGACCGCCCTATTTGGTATTGTTGGAAGGAAAGATATCATTTTGAAGACATCTGATCTGCACATTCTGGCTTTTATCTCTCTTATGGCTAGGAGAGCGCTTTTGTTTGAATGGAAGGATGCTGTTCTGCCTAATCATGCTCAGTGGTTACGGGATGTTATGGCATGCCTAAATTTAGAAAAGATTTGTTGTTCAATTTCTGAATCTAACCAAGATTTTCAAACTTTGTGGGGCTATTTTAAAATTATTTTCATAATCTTTGACTTCTTGTTAAAAGTACAGAAGTTGCTTAATAGTATATTTTATTATCTGGTAAGTTTTTTTCCCCCCAAACAGCTTCAACTTTGGTAGTGGGTGTAGATCTTTTTTTTAATTGTTTATATTCTAATACAAGAATTAATCTAATCTATATGAACATAGAGTAAGGAGTTTGTTAATGTGATTCAATATACTGTATCTGGTAATATATTTTTTCTTTTGTTTTATAATATGTATTCTCTTAGACTCTGTATTCTTCTATATAGAAATCAATAAAAAATATTGGAAAAAGAAAAGCTGTGGACGACCGCATGTCCTCTTTTGGAGCTGTTCTGAGCCCCAGCAGGACCCATGGGAGACAATCATGCCAACACTCATCCATCAGGGAAGCCTTTAAGGAGTGGTGAAGTCGCTTGTTTGGGCCGTTGGACTGTGGGTGATGTGATGTGGCCTAACATCAAGGTTCTGGGCCATTGCAGCCCAGAGGTCTGATATAAATTGGGAACCACAGTCAGAAGAAGTAATAGATGGGGTGCCAAGCTGCACAACCCAGATGCTGATGAACACCTGAGCCAGGTCTGTAGCCATCGTCAATGCGAGAGGGACAATCTCTGGCCACCTGGTGGTATGGTCCACCATGGTAAGAAGGTGTGTGGAACTGAGGGAAGGGGGAAGAGGACCAATAAGGTCTACATTGATATGGTTAAACCATCACTCAGGGGACCTCAAAAGGTCCCAAACATGTTTAATTTTTGCCTGCTGGCACTCCACACAGGCTGCAGTCTGATCACATTCATCCTTTCTAAGGCCATGTCACACAAGCTTTAGTGCAACCAGTTTCTGTGAGGCCTTCTGGCCTGGATGCAAGAGGCTATGTATGGAGTTAAAAACTCCATTTTGCAGGCACTATGGGGCAAGGGCAACCGGTTGAGACATCACACAGGAGGGAACCCCTACCTTCCCCAAATATTAGCCAACTGCAAGCTCATGACCTGGGTCAGTAGCTTGGTCAGCTGCTATGCTGGCATTGTTGGCCCCGATCTGTACAGCCTCAATGGCTGGCCGTGGGAAGCAGTTGGCCACGGCATTATTTTTCCCTTTGATATGTTGTATATCCATTGTGAACTCGGATATGTAGGCCAGGTGGCATTGCTGCCGTGTAGACCAAGGGTCTGGTATTTTGGTCATTGTGTGGACAAGGGTTTTGTGGTCAATGAATGCTGTGAAATGGCGACCTGCTAGAAGAAACTGAAAATGGCGGAAGGCTAGATAGACTGAGAAGTTCATGGGCAAATGTACTGTACTTCCTTTCAGTGAGATGGAGCTGCTGGCTGAAGACGGCGAGCAGCTGCCACTTGCCTCCAACTAACTGTTGTGCACAGCATAGTCTGAAGCGTCAGTAGTAATGGCTATGGGTGCATTGGGGACTGGGGTTGAGTTGGAAAGCACTCATTTGGTATCATCAAATGCCCTGGTCATGTCGGCAGACCAGTCTAGCATATGATTAGGGGTATTGCCTTTAAGTGCACTATTTGGGGGCGGGGGGGTGGTGGGAGCATAAATTCAGCAGCTCGCAGAATGAAGCAGTGATAGAAATTTGCCATGCTTAAAAACTCCTGTAATTTTTTTTAGTAGTGTGGGGCAGTGGGAAATCCATAATAGCTTCTACCTTTGGTGGGAGGAGTTTTGCATCCTCTGTGGAGATGTGATGGCTGAGAAAGTCAGTGGTTGACAACCCAAACTGGCATTTAGCTGGGTTAATAATTGGCGTTTGCTTAAGTGCTCAAGGCGTGTGGAGATGAGATGCGTGTTCGGATTTGGACCCTGGGCAGCAAGTACGTCATCCAGGTGAACTAAAACAAAATCTAGGTCTTTTAGTACAATATCCATCAGTGTTGGAAAAGTCTGTGCTGCCTTTTTTTTTTCCAGCCCAGATGGCATGTGCGAAAACTCCAAGGCCAAACAAGAGTTATCACAGCTATTTTTGGGAATGGCCCCCAAGCGCAGGCTCCTGATGGTAGCCCTTAACTAGATCGACTTTGGAAAAAATTAACTTTCTGGCTAAACGTGCCAAAAAGTCTTGTATGTGTGCGACTGGGTAATGAGAGGGGGTGTTGTCCTTGTTTAAGTGTCATCACTTGCTCCATGGGTGGAATTTGGGGACCATAGGGCGGGGCGAAGCCCAGGGGCTATTTGACCAGCATACAATTCAGTGTCTTTCCACGTTGGCAAACTCAACCTTCATGGCTGCCAGCTTTCCTGGGTCCAGTCCACACACGTGGACGTGGACTGGTTGGTCATTTGTGGAAATGTGGTTCTCGATCCCATGTATTGTTACTGTAGTGGAGAACGTGGGCTTGGTGAGATTTGGGAATTCGCCCTGCAGTCAAATAAACTCATGGTGGTGCATTGGCTTGACAGAGTTGTTGTGGGGAACTTAACTGGGGGAGCAGGGTAATGACCCAAAGTCTTTGACATCCACAAGCCGGCAGTTCTTAAGATCGACTTAACATCCTTGGGCACACAGGAAATCTGCACTGAGCATATGTCTAGCCACTTTAGCCAGGACAAAGTCACGTGTTACATTACTAACTGAAGCCACGAGCGTCCTTGTGTTGGGAGCCTTGCTGACTGGGTTTATTGAGGTAGATAAAGGAGGAGGACTGATATTCTACTGCCTAGCTAAGAGTAGACGCTCAGCCATTTTAGTAAGCTCCGTATAGTCCTTCACAGGTGGATTAGTGAGGGCTCTGTGAACTTGATCAGGTATTTACAGCATGAAGGGTTCTTCTTTATATATAAAAAAACAAGGATGGTGATTTCCCAGGAGAGATAGTATGTGGTCCATTAGCTCTGACGGCTTAGCACCACCAAGACTGGGCAAGGAGAGCAACTGTTTTGCCAGCTCAGACACCGATAGTCCAAGAGTCTATAAAAGGTGAGTTTTCAGTGATTGGTATTTATCGTGTTCACGTGGGTGTTCTAGTAGACTCACCACTCTTGTAGCCATAGAGCTGCTGAGTGATGCTACAACGTAGTAGAATTTGGTGTTGTCGGTGATGATCTCTTGCAGTGTGAATTGGGCCTCTGCCTGTGTGAACCAAGCAACAGCATTTTCCTTCCAAAACTCCAGCGGTTTCAAAGTGACTACGTTGGCCAACAAGTTCAATAACTCTGCATTGGTGCGTCTACATTGGTGATCCTGATGCTCTAGAACAATCCCAGAGGCATTTTCTGTTTAAGAAAAGCTGTAACAACTCGTGTATTGTACTCCAAACACTGAACACAAAGTGCGGTAAAAACACTTTACATAATTAAAGCATCACGTCAGACCAGCCTCTTAAGAGTGAAACTCTGCTCAGTGTTGGCAATTGTGAATTATGTACACGTCCACCAGTTATGTTACCCTGCACCTGGATGGTTTTGCTTGTGCTTTTCACACACTAGTTAGAACTGGGTGGTCCATTGTTAGACTCTGAGTCTGGAGTGACTATCTCCTGACCTCAATGAGGTCAGATTGGGAGACGAAGGCTTAATACTCAGTGGTGGGATCATGAGGGAGATGTGAAGAAGTGTCCAGAATGTTGATATTCAGGCTTTGAGGTAGTAGGTTCCTCATGTGTTTGAGGCTAATCCTTAGTGGTTGCAGATAAAGTGGGGAGCATCAGTAGGGGCAGTGGAAATTGTTAGGTGCTCCACGTCGCTCCAGCATATAGCAGTGAGGGTGAGGGGCATGAGTGAATCAGAATTCTGAAGATGGAATGAAGGGTCTGAAGAAATGGTACCAGATGAGGGATTCAGTGGCATGCTGGGCTTAGATTTCATTGAGATATGGGTCAAGCGTGGGGGTGATCATGAAAGCTGAATGTTCTGCTGAAGGTAGATTCTTTGAAGATCGGAGCGACTATTGGAAGGAATAGTGAGTAAGAAAGAAGACTGTGGATGATGGGATCTGTAGTAACAGCATACTTCTGGATGATTGCAACAGGCCAAGCATTGGGGCGGTAGAGTAGATCTGCCTCAGCTCCAGTGATGCAGGTTTGATCCTGGGCTTGGCTGCTATCCGTGTGAAGTTTGCATGTTTTCTTTGACTGCGTTTCACCTGGATGCTCTTGATTCCTCCCACATTCTAAATGTGCTGGTAGGTTAATTGGCTACAGTAATTTGCCCCATAATGTAGGTAAATGCTGAAAGAATCAATGGGAAGTTGGTGGGTATATGGGAGAAAATGTTACAGTGAAATAAGAGGAAGAATATTTCTGCTGACAGCCTGTATGGGACTTCTGTTGCAAACAGGAAGAAAAACGGAGCCAAGAACATGAAGGGAAACTGTGAGAATTCTTGAATTGCAGAACTGTTGAAGTTTGCCAACATAGATAACTGGAAAGAAGGAAGTACATACCAGCAAAGTAGAAAAGGAGTCTGTGACAGCTTCAAGATAATGGATCAGTGCATTTAGGGAGAGGAATCAAGTGAATGCATGTATTTATGTGTGGCATTAAGTTTTGGTTTCTTAAGGTTATTTTAGCCGGGTGTAGTTGGAATAAGCTCCCACCACCTATTTAAATGCCTGCAATGGCTTGTCTCTCAAATAGCCTCTGACAACCACATTCGGCTCCTGGCCTTCATATGTGGCTTAGCTACTAAGCCCAGCGGAGCAGTTTCTACTGACAGGAGAAGGAACAAAGGCGGGTTACTGTAGCCTTAAAAACCAGTTGCTTCGGACAGATGGGGCTCATCAGCTATGGCTGGCAGCTCGTCTAGGAGAAGGAATACTCTGATCTTAAACCTCTGCTGCCTTGCAGCTATACCCATGCATGGGGAAAGCTTCAGGAGTAAATCTGAAGCTTGGAGACCCTATGGCAGTCCTACATTGATTTCAACGCTGACTGGCAACTCCTGTGATGCTGCTGGTACCAAACTGTGTCGGTCTCTGCCATTCCTTTGGTTTCATCAAATGCATGGAGAAGGGAAGCCTGGGCAACAGCTTGCTCACCATATTGTACTGCTCTGGCTTGCGTATCACATAGACACGTAGGATGCAATGTGCATGGTTGACCCTGACTAGTGGAGGGCCTCACTATTGTTTTGCCCTTCAACAGGTTTATTAACCTTCTAGAACAAGGGTTTCCAACCTTTTTTTATGTCATGGACCTCTACCATTAACTGAGGAGTCTGGATCCCAGGTCAGGAACCCCTGTTCTAGAATTACACCTATCTAATACTAAAGATTTCATCTGAAGCATGCTCTCCTTTTTACTTCACAGTCTGCGCATTATAAATTATAAACCAATCATGGCTAGGGCTTCTTCTGAACCACTCACGAGATGACATTCTGTTACCCAATGGTTGGAACACCTTCAGGGAGCAAGTCCCCCCATCCAGTGGACCTGCAGAAACCTTAGCAGCAGGCAAAGCCATGCTTTGGGCTTAACTGACTGTTTTAACAAGTCATGGATTTTGATGCTTCTGAGTAGCTCAAGAATGTTGAGAAACCATTAACAATCTAGGAAATAATTAAATTTGCAAGATTATTACATTCTAAGTAATAATTTTGTTTACCTGTGTTCCTATTTTTTAAATATTTAAAATTTGTTCCCAGACTTTCCAGCAGGGGGCTTATGGAGTGAGCTGTATTTTGGTGTTGCTCCCTAACCTTTATTTTGCATGTAACCACTCTTATTTACTTTACCTATACCTACACTAAACGATTTATACTACAAATACATCATTGAACTTTGACTTTTACTTACTGAAAATGCTCACCAGAGGACGAGAAGTTAAAAACAGAAAGGGCTGTGGCGGGAACGGAAAAGAAATTGGTGATCCTGAAACATCAAACGAAGCTCACTAACTGCTGAAGCAATGGAGAAACTTCTAGAGGATACAGTTAATCAAAGACTCGTCGTAATTAAAGGAGTGGTGGAGATGAGTCAAGGTGATCTTAAACTGTTCAGACGTGAAATCGATCAACAACAAATTAGAATCGCGGAACTAGATGAAGATGGCCGCAAAAGGGATCGAAAAATTGAAGCTGTTGAAAAAAGTTTAACTTCGGTAACTCAACAGCTGGAACATTATCAAGTTAAGACTATTGATCTTGAAAATCACTCTCGACGACAGAATTTGGGAATAATTGGTTTTCCTGAAGATGTTGAGACGGGAGATCCTACTAAATATTTTTCTAAATTGTTAGTGGATGTGTTTGGTCCAGGTATATTGGAGGAACCCCCTCTGTTAGACTGCGCACACCGTTCTTTTCATTTTAAACCGGAGAAACTGGCTAGACCGAGGCCAGGCATCATTCGGTTTCATTATGTTCATGATAAGGAACGAGTGATTCGGGCTGGCTCGGCAGAAAGGCATGATTGAGTTTCAAAATTTTAAATTTCAAATTGTCGAAGATTACAGCCAAGATGTATTGAAAAAACAGATGGCTTTTAAACCACAGATGTCAGAATTTTATCGCCGGGGCTATAAAATAGCGTTGCTGTTCCCACAACACACATAAAAGTTGCTGGTGAACGCAGCAGGCCAGGCAGCATCTCTAGGAAGAGGTGCAGTCGACGTTTCAGGCCGAGATCCTTCGTCAGGACTAACTGAAGGAAGAGTGAGTAAGGGATTTGAGAGGGGGAGGGGGAGATCCAAAATGATAGGAGAAGACAGGAGGGGGAGGGATGGAGCCAAGAGCTGGACAGGTGATTGGCAAAAGGGATACGAGAGGATCATGGGACAGGAGGTCCGGGAAGAAAGACAAGGGGGGGCGGGGTCCCAGAGGATGGGCAAGGGGTATATTCAGAGGGACAGAGGGAGAAAAAGGAGAGTGAGAGAAAGAATGTGTGTATAAAAATAAGTAACAGATGGGGTATGAGGGGGAGGTGGGGCCTTAACGGAAGTTAGAGAAGTCGATGTTCATGCCATCAGGTTGGAGGCTACCCAGACGGAATATAAGGTGTTGTTCCTCCAACCTGAGTGTGGCTTCATCTTTACATTAGAGGAGGCCGTGGATAGACATGTCAGAACGGGAATGGGATGTGGAATTAAAATGTGTGGCCACTGGGAGATCCTGCTTTCTCTGGCGGACAGAGCATAGATGTTCAGCAAAACGGTCTCCCAGTCTGCGTCGGGTCTCGCCAATATATAAAAGGTCACATCGGGAGCACCGGACGCAGTATATCACCCCAGCTGACTCACAGGTGAAGTGTTGCCTCACCTGGAAGGACTGTCTGGGGCCCTGATTGGTAGTGAGGGAGGAAGTGTAAGGGCATGTGTAGCACTTGTTCCGCTTACACGGATAAGTGCCAGGAGGGAGATCAGTGGGGAGGGATGGGGGGGACGAATGGACAAGGGAGTTGCGTAGGGAGCGATCCCTGCGGAATGCAGAGGGGGGGGAGGGAAAGATGTGCTTAGTGGTGGGATTACTGTTCTCAGCCTGTTTGAGAGTTGTTATGCTGGACAATTCTTGTAGCTTGTTCAAAACTCCGACCGAAGCTCAAAGCTTTCTTGACAATCTGTCTACCTCTGCTGAGGACTAATTAATGCATCGTTTTTTTTTCTTCCTTGCCTTTGATTTGTTTTTCATTTCCTTTTTAAAAAAAAAGTTAATATTTAGTTTGTAAAAGTAGAACTTTATATTTTGAGGGGTTTTGCCTTGATCTCGTAGTGTAGGTACGCTCTGTATTGTTAAATGATAGTATGCTTTTCTGTTAGTGATTTTGTATATCTCACTTTTAAATATTTTTTCTTCTTGAGTTATTTAGTTACAATTTTAATGCTTGTTTTCCTTTTTTTTGAAATGTTACTGGAGAAGTATTATATTTTAAGATGGTGGATTGTTTTCTTCCTGGAATTCTCTTTTTTTTTTGCTTCACTTCTGATCATTTATATATGAAAAATCAGTAACATGAACTGGTGCTTGATTTTTTTTTTGAAATATGAGTAAGAAGTAACTATTTTATGTTTGTAATTGCTGTAAGCTTTTCCTTACTTTTATAGTAACTTTTTTTTACTTCTTTGAATATGGGTGGTATTTCTTTTGATAAACGTCTTTCTTTTGGGTTGCCTTCTAGAAAGATGGGGTTAGAATTAGCTGTAGATTTAGCACTGGCCACTTTCTGGCTTTTTTCCGGGTTTTTGCGGGAGGAGGGAGGTATTTTTGTTCTTATTTTGAATTTACTTTTTCTTTTTAAACGGGCTGACCTGAAACTACCAAAATGTCCGAAATGTCGTAACTTCCAGTTCCTCTTTGGACCTTTTTTCCTCTTCCGGGGTCATGAGTTTGTACTCTGGTTAACCCTTTACATACTTTATGCTTGAGTTCAGTATGATGGATAAGATTATTAATTTGGTTTCTTGGAATACAAATGGTTTAAACCACCCGATTAAACCGAAGAAGATTTTTTAAGTATTCTATAGGATGAATGCTCACATTATCATTGTACAAGAACTCATGTCCGGAAAGAGGATAATCAGAATTTTTTTTTTTAGGTTCTGGAAGGAAGAACAGTACCATTCGAATTCACAGGCCAAAGTAAAAGGCGTTTCTATTTTTATAGATTCGTCAATTTCATTTTTGCATCATGAGACGGTTTCAGACCCGAATGGCAGATTTTTGTTTTGTTAATTACTGGTTTTTAAGAATCTCTTTACATCTCTTCCTAATTTAAATGATTATATGTTGATTATGGGTGGAGATTTCAATTGTTGTTTAAATCCTTTGATGGATAGATCCATGTCCAATCAAGTACTTCCGAATAAATCGGCTACCCTTATTAACTCTTTTATGACTGACACTGGAATCTCAGAAATTTGGAGATTCTTTGCATCCGAATGAGAAAGAGTTCTCATTTTTTTCACATGTATATCATCACTATTCAAGAATTGATTATTTTCTTATCGATTCTCGATTAATTCCACTTGTTACTGGTTGTGAATCTGATTGCATTGCTGGTTCTGATCATGCGCCATTGAAACTATCTATTAAGTCAAGGGATACATCTACTAGTTCTAGACAATGGCGATTTAATGCCACTTAGCTTCAAGACTCAGATTTTGTTAGGTTTATTGAGGAACAGATTAATTTTTTTCTTCACAACGAATTCTACAGACGATATTTCCAGTGGGACACTATGGGATACTTTTAAAGCATATACTCGTGGGCAAATTATTTCATATACTGCTGGATTAAAAAAAGCAAACTAATAATGAAATACTTAAACTGGTTGACAAGATTAAAGAAACTGACAAGAAATATTCTATAGCCTCTAATCAGGAGCTTTACAAACAGACTTGAACTTCAAATGGAACATAATTTATTATTATCATCTTCAATTGAAAGTCAATTAACCAAAACTAAGAGTCAATTCTATATACGTGGTGATAAAACTTGGAAACGATTGGCTAATCAATTGAAATCAGCCTCAGTTAAGCGACAAGTTGTTAAGATTTGTAAACAAGATAGCACTTTGATGGTTGACCATGACGAGATAAATAAATCCTTTCAAGAATGTTATACCTCCTTATATCAATCAGAATTTCCTGGTGACTCCACTATAATGCATGAATTTTTAAAGAAATTGAATATTCCAAAATTATCATCTAATGAACGTTTAAAACTAGATGTACCTATCACGGTAGAGGAAATAAAAAAAAAAGCTATTCTTTTGATGAACTCAGGTAAAGCACCTGGCCCAGACAGATATACAGTAGAATTTTTAAATTTTTTCTCTATTACACGGACTCCTTAGAGTTTTTAGGGATGCAGTATCTATAGGTAAATTACCACAATCTTTTTAAACCATAGAAAATCCATAGAAACTACAGCACAGAAACAGGCCTTTTGGCCCTTCTTGACTGTGCCGAACCATTTTCTGCCTAGTCCCACTGACCTGCACACGGACTATATCCCTCCATACACCTCCCATCCATGTATCTGTCCAATTTATTCTTAAATGTTAAAAAAGAACCCGCATTTACCACCTCGTCTGGCAGCTCATTCCAAACTCCCACCACTCTCTGTGTAAAGAAGCCTCCCCTAATGTTCCCTTTAAACTTTTCCCCCCTCACCCTTAACCCATGTCCTCTGGTTTTTTTTCTCCCCTTTATCGAGCTTCTATTTCCCTAATTCTCAAAAAAGATAAGGATCCTACTGAATGTGCATCTTACAGGCCTATATCTTTGCTGAATGTGGATTCTAAGATTTTCTTTAAAATATTGGCAGTGAGATTGGTGAATGTATTACCTCAAATTATTTCTGCTGATCAGACTGGATTTATTAAAAATCTTTACTTTTTTTTAATATTAGGAGATTAATGAACATTGTTTATACTCCTTCACCCAGAATTCCAGAATGTGTTATTTTATTGGACGCTGAGAAAGCCTTTGACAGAGTTGAATGGACATATTTATTTAACACCCTTGAGAAATTTAATTTTAGTTCAATATTTATATCTTGGATTAAACTGATATATCTTACTCCTTTGGCTTCAGTATTTACTAATAATCAAAGATCTCCCCTTTTTCATCTATTTCATGGTACTAGGCAGGGCTGCCCTCTTAGTCCACTACTATTGGATATTGCCTTGGAACCGCTAGCTATTGCTATTCATGATTCCCCTAATATATTTGGCATCACCCGTGGAAATGCGACTCATAAATTATCACTATATGCAGATGATTTACTATTATATATTTATAACCCGGGAAAATCTAATCTGACAGTATCAACTTTGCTTGCTCAGTTTAGTAGTTTTTCTGGTTATAAACTGAATCTAGGTAAGAGCGAACTTTTTCCATTCAATATGCAGGTGCCCATTTATAGATGTTCTCCGTTCAGAGTGACTACTGACTATTTTACTTATTTGGGAGTTAAAATTACTAAGAGACATAAGGATCTATTCAACTTCAACCTTTTACCACTAATTAGGTTAAACAACTGATTACTAAGTGGTCCCCACTGTCCCTATCACTGATTGGCTGAATTAACGCTATTAAAATGATTATTTTACCTAAATTTTTATATTTATTTCAAACGATACCAATTTTTATTTCTAAATCCTTTTTTGATACTATTGATTCTAAAATTTCCTCTTGTATATGGCAGAACAAAAATTCCGGATTGAGTAAAACATATTTACAGAAGTCCAAAAAAGATGGTGGTTTAGCACTGCCTAACCTAAGATTTTATTATTGAGCAATTAATATTGGATACTTAATATTTTGGACATGAGATTGGAATGTAACTCCAAGCCCATATTGAGTAAACCTTGAAGGCTACTCTGTACAAGGGTTCTCTTTAGTTTCCATTTTAGGAACTTCACTTCCTTTTGTACTATCTAAATTGAATAAACAAATGGTCAATCCAATAGTTAAGCATACATTGTGAATATGGTTTCAATCTCGTAAATTTTTTGGTTTGAACAAATTTATATTATCAAGCCCTATTATATCTAATTTTTTTTCAACGGTTATGGACCAAGCCTTTTTGATAGGGAAAACGAAAGGTATAACATGTTTTCGTGACTTATTTCTGGATAACTGTTTCATGGCTTTTGAACTGTTATCTAAGAAATTTGGTTTGTCTAGATACCATTTTTTTAGATATTTACAAATAAGAAATTTTTTAAATACTATGTTGCCTACCTTTCCAACCTTATACCCTACTGATATCATTGATTAAAATGTTAGGTTTAAATCCTCTTCAGAAGGGATTAATAGCATCTATCTATGATATAATTATGAAATTACAACCTGGTATAGCTGATAAAATTAAAAATGAATGGGAAAGGGAACTTCAACTTTGCCTACCTATAGAGAAATGGGATAAAATTTTTCAATTAGTCAGTGCTTCCTCTATATGTGCTAAACATACATTAATACAATTTAAAGTAGTGCATAGGGCCCATATGTCTAAAGATAAACTAGCCTGTTTTTATTCCCATATAAACCCTATTTGTGACAGATGTCACTCTGAAGGGGCTTCATATGTTTTGGTCCTGTCCTCTTTTGGAAAAATATTGGAAAGATATTTTTGATATTATTGCAACAGTTCTATGTTTTGACTTACAACCCCATCCTATTACGGCAATTTTTGGATTGCCAACGGTAGAACATAGATCTTTGTCTTCTTTAGCCTGTCGGATGATCGCATTTGTTACTTTAAAGGCCAGAAGATCTATTTTATTGAACTGGAAGGAGACCAATCCTCCTACTACATTCCAATGGTTTTCCCAAACTATATTATGTTTAAATTTAGAAAAAATTAGAAGTGATATTTTTGATCCTGTGGTTAAATTAGAAGAAACTTGGAAACCATTTATTCAACATTTTCATATGATGTAATTTGACCTTTCCCAATCCTTATTAACTTAAAATATATGAATAGAGGAGCGGAGTTGACGACATTACTGAACGTGTTTGATTTAATATTTTGGTCTAGCCTTGTTTTGTTCTGTTGGCTGTAGGTTTAGTATTTACTTCTCTTTTTTTTCTTTTTTTTGGGATTTTTCTTTGTATTTTTTTCTTTTACTTTTTTTTCTTCATGATTAGTTACACCATGAGTTTGGAAGTCTATTATACCTGTGTTATCTGAAATCTTTTTTGTATATGTTTATTAACAATAAGATTATTCCAATCTCTTTGTATCAACGTTGTTATTTTGTTTATAATTTTGGAAAAATTAATAAGATTTAAAAAGAAAAATTGTTCCCAAAATGATCTAAATTACCCTATGATTACGGTAATTCTTCACATTCCTGTACATCCAAATCAATAAAGGCATCCTCCCTTTATCAGCTAGCTTTTGAGGGGCATTGCAGAGTTCACATTTCAACATTGGACTTAAGTAGAGGAGTTTTCAGCAAGAGGGGACCAGCAAGTGGTAGGCCTAGGTAGAATGGATGTGGAGAGAGGATGTTTCCAATAGTAGGAGAGCCAAGTGTTGTGGCGTGGATGAAATCAGCGGAGAGACAGAGTTACTGGTAGGTACAAAGTGGCTTCTTTATTCGACACAACAAGGTATAGCAGGCATCATACAGACGGAGACACTTTTGGTGGAAAGGTCTGATAGCCCAATGTGGGCTCGATATTTATATGCTACACGCAAAGGGCAATCACGATTTACCAAGTTATAGACAATGCATAGGCAATGCTTCCTTTTGAAGCTACATACAAAATATCACACCTTCTGACTTCATCCTTTCCTCTCGACGCCAACATGTCTGGGTTGGTACTCACAGCCTTTAGGAGTGCAAGTCAAATCCACAATACATTTATTTGGTATTTTACGTGCTAACATAGAGGACAATTAATATTTATAAAGTATGGATAAGGCTGTCTTTGAAACTAACTGTAAACTTCACACTTCCATCCACAGCGTCTGGCTAGTATTCCGATATTCACAGCTTTTAGCATTGTTTTGAACTCAATGCACAGTACTTTGTCAAACAGAAGACAAGTGTAAGTAAATCATCTACCCAAAAACTCATTCTTAACATCAAGGACCAGAGCCTCAGAGTAGAAGGACATTGCTTTAGAGCAGAGATGAGGTGGAATCTTTAGCTGGTGGTGTATCTGTGGAATTCATTGCCACAGATGGTTGTGGAGGCCAAGATATTGGGTTATTTAAAGCAGAGGTTGCTAGATTCTTGATTGGTACGGGGAGAAGGCAGGAGAATGGGGTTGAGCATAAGTCAGACATGATCAAATGGTGGAACAGACTAAATGGATTGAATGGCCTAATTATAGTTATGGTCTTGGTAATCTTCTCTAAAGGTATTTGAGTTGTCTTGTAGAGATAACTCTGGTTAATTCTCCCTCTCTGATTCTTTGCAGGGTTAGTGCCAGAATAGATTCCTATGGACAAACTCAATTCAGTGTGTATAAGTATCTACTCCCATCAAGTTGTGAATGATGATTACTACAGACTAAGATGAGATGCTGAAATTTTAATCTCTGCTAGGTCTATCTAACATTATAACATCAGGGGAATTCAAGGGAACACATACCGGTCCTCACTAAGAGATCAGCAGTAGAATTTTTAAGTTCCTGGATCCCAGAGGATGTCAGGACACCCCAGAGGATCTGTCCTGGGCCCAACATATTGATACAGTTACAAAGATGGCATGACAATGGCTATATTTTATTAGGAGTTTGAGGAGATTTGGTATGTCACCAAAAACACTCACAAATTTCTACAACTGTACCATGGAGAGCATTCTTACTGGTTGCATTATTATCTGGTATGGAGGGGTCACTGCACAGGATCAGAAAAAGCTGTAGAAAGTTGCATACGCAGCCAGCTCCATCATGGGCACTAGCCTCCCCCACAAAGAGGACATCTTCCAAAGGTGATGCTTCAGTAAGGACGCCCATCACCCAGGACATGTCGCGGGAGAACACAGAACATCAGGGGCAGCAGGTTAGCTGCCGGAGGTTGCATATCCGGAGAGCTGCGCCTTTTTGGTGCAAACTTTCTGGGCGCAGAGCTCAGAAAAAGCAACGCATAGACTTTTAACATCATAAGTCAGTGGGTTAGTTGTTATGTCTCCCCTCTCACTGAAACGAGGACACCTCTTTTTCCCTTATTAGAGAACCAGTGGTATGCCAACTTACCGGGTGAACAAGTAGTTTTTGGGGTACTGTAAGTCTGTGTCTTTACTGAGGCTTTGCTGCACACTTGAGAGCTTGGTATAGGGTGCTGATGCTTTTTTGCTGGTGGGGTTGAGGGGCGAGGTCATTGCCTTACTGCTGCTTGTGTGAGAAGGGGAGCTGGGGAGGCCTTTGTGGTTCTAACGTTTTAATTGTCATTCATTTTTTGGAGCACTCCTGTTTTCATGGATGTTTGCGAAGAAAAAGAATTTCAGGATGTATATTGTATACATTTCCCTGACATTAAATGTACCTATTGAACCTTCCAATTCTCATTGCGGTTGTAGCCCCTGATAAGCCTCAGGCTCGCTCAGCTCACTTCCATCTGGGGGAGCAGCCTTCGGCCCTGCCAAACTGGGTAATCAAGTTTGTGGATGCTGTGTGATGTGCCCCACCCCGCCAAATAACAGACAATACACCGTATGCGATTAAATGACTACACTTTATAGATCTTACTGGAACTATGTAATTAATAGAGATAAAATATAGAAGGAAAGTAAAAGGCGCCAAACTTATCAAAGTTCAACCACTTCGTGCACAACAGTTGGAGCTCAATTAACAGAGTCTTCTTTCCACCATTTGATCCCCTCCGACCACCTCAACCCCCTCAACCCGCTGCCTGGGACAACCACAGTGGTTGACCAGATGCTCCACACAAGTCTGTCTTTGTCTCCTCTCCTCGCCGAAGACCCTGGGCCTCGGACTCCCACTCGGGGTCCGTCCCGCTGCCCAGCTTACAGCATCGCGTCTCCTGTCTCTGTCCCCATCGCCTTCTGCTCCAAAGCCCGCAAAACAATAGCTTACAGACACACAAGAAAGAATAACATCTATCCCAATTGTTAGCAAATGAATACAATGCTCTTATCAGTAATATAACCCAAACAAGCTGCTAGAGAGAGAACTTTCAAAGAAGCCATTTTAATTAGCCTCAGCAGTAAGATCAAAGAAGAAACCCCTTACACTATTATCAAGGAGGAGGTACAGGAGTCTGAAAACACACTCAATGGTTTAGGAACAGCTTCTTCCACTCCACCATCAGATTTCTGAATGGACAATGAACCCATGTACACTTCCTCACTTTTTTTCTCTTTTTGCACTAATTTTAATTTTTCTATATAGCAATTTAGTTTTTTATTTATTGCACTGTACCGTCACAAAACCAATTTCACAACAATGACCAGTGATATTAAAACTGATTCTGATTCAGTACCTTTAATCTCAAATCATTATCAATAACTATTTTAATGTTGTACACAGGCTGAGATTTTAAGACTAAACAAAATTTTCAGATTGTATCAGACTCTGCTTTATAGATCAGGTTTCCCATTGCATTTTCCACAGAGGGCAAAGACAAAGTGACTGTCCCTTTCTGAAGATTTATGGAGCATAATGAAGCTCCTTATAGTAAATGGGAACCGGCACAGAAATGCTTTGATGGAATAGTGATGCAGAACTCTGTAGGCAATGTTAATAAAATAGCACAAAGTCTGGTGGAAAAGAAATGGGCTGACTATTATGCTCTGTGATATCCATTGAAAAGGAGTGACTGTCTCCAGACGAACACCTTCAGCACTTAGGAACTCCTTGTGCTCAACTAGGTATGGGCATGACACATCTACACACCACCAAAAGAAAAACACTTTGAAGTCCATTGCAATAGTCTCCTTGAAGGAAGCCCTCCAATCAAAAGGGAGATGGAGCATCCAGAAAGGCACTGAGTACCTCATGCCTTTCTGAAGAAGCATTTGGAAGGAATGACCTGCTTCTCTAGTGGCCCTCAGCTATCCTACATGAGACTCTTGGAATCATTAAGGCACCCTGAAGAGGATGAAGTGTGCAGCACAAATAAACTAGCAGGCACATATTGGAAATCATTGACTGACTGCAGTCATCAATAAACTAGCATTTTTATGATCATCCAGATTCTCCCAAATCTGTGTTTGATTTGTGATTTGCCAAGTAAGAGGGAAATCAATTGAAGTGGAAGTGCCCTGGATGTACAGTTATTATCATTAATCTTTATAAACTTGGAGGAGAAATGTGATTCTGAGAATTATGTATGGCTTTATTATTGCGGGCAGGACAAGTGGACGCTTAAGTTCACATCACAGTTTCAAATAGTGGAAAATTGCATATTTCAAGTTCAAGTTATTGTCATCTGATTGTACGTATATATAGCCAAACAAAACAATGTTCTTCTGGACCACAGTGCACCCATACAACATGTATCACACAGCACCAAAACCAAAATGATGTACTACAAACAAGTTCATAAAATATAATTTAAAATGCATGCAGTAAAGTGTAGCACACGTAAACAGCTGGCTGCCCTAGTGATGGGGCATCAGCGGTGGCCAGGTATTCATTAGCCTCACTACCTGAGGGAAGAGGCTGTTATCCAATCTGGGAGTCCTAGTCCTGATGCTTCTGTACCTCCTTCCTGACAGTATTGGGTCAAAGAGATTGTGGGGTGGGTGGTAGGGATTCTCAACAATGCTTTGGGGCCTTTGTCTGCAACGCTCCCAGTAAATGTCACAATGAGAACTTTGATCCTTTCAGTGGTTTTTACTGCCCTCTGATGCCTTGCAGCTTCCGTACCCCACAATGCTGCAGGCAGACAGGACATTCTCGATGGTGCTGCTGTAGAAAGTTGTTGGAATGGGGATGGGGAGCCTTGCACGACTCAACCTCCTCAAAGTGTAGAAACTGCTGTGTCACCTTGACTAGTGAGCAGGTGCTGTGGGTCTACGTTAATGTCAACCAAGTTAGATTTCTTACTTGGTTGACACTGTATTTATCCAAGACAGTTCAGGTAAACAGATGTCTGTTCCTGGGAAAAACACCCAAAAGATGCTGGAATCGGGTTCCATCAGCAGCATCTATGGATGGAAATCAACAGGTGATGTTTCAGGCTGAGAACTTCCATCAGGAGTCCATCTGAATAACATTGTGGTGCCAGAAAAGTAGGGTTTTTTGATGCACTGAAAGTTAACTATGACCTTATGGATGAAATAGATGTGCAGTAGATCATTTTGGTAATTTGAGGAAGCATTTTATTATTCAAAGATAGGCATTCTGCCACTAAAATGCAGGGAGTTCCAATGTAAATTGCAGATACACTATCCTACCTCTAGAGGTCAGGAGTAGTGCAGCTCAGTATCAAAGTCAAACGGCAATAATTATTTTATGCACTATAATTGCTTGTATGTCTTGCAGTAAAAGTGATTAGTATTTCTTTATAAATGAATATCATTTTATTAATGCTGCTTGATCTTTGTTAGCTGTATGGCTTTGGTAGCATTTTTATCTCTGCATTTTAATTTTAGTCCCCACTCCAAAAACTTAAGCACCAAATTGAGACTGACACCCCTATACATTTTGGAGTGACTGTTTCAATGTTGAAAGCACTGCCTTACAAATTAAAAGTTAAAGTAGATGGAATGTTTATAGGATCCACTGGCATCAATTCAAAAAGTAGAGAGGTCCCTCCTGTCATGTAGCCACACATTATCAAACTTATTTGGACCTTGTAAACTTCTGCTTTGTATTGTAATAGTGACTATTTAAAAATGTGTTATTTTAGAATTAGTTTGTGATGCTATGAGCAGCTGTGCAAAATGAAGATCTTTTTGTTTCATGCCTTTTTACCTTAAATCCTGAAATGTGGATGAGTTGAATCATGATTTCTCCACATCTGAAGAAAATCAGGTGTAGAGTGAAAATGCTGGAGCTAGATAACAGTTTTGTAGCAAAAGTGGAGAAAAAAAACAAGTTGATGTTTGGGTCAGTGACACTTCATCAAGACTGGGAAAAGCTTGAGGGGTAAATGAATTTTAATACGTGGGAAGGCTGGAAAGAGGGAATTCGTTTGACCTCTTCATCTTGTTGGATGATTGCATTTGTTACATTAATGGCTAGAAGATCCATACTATTAAATTGGAAAGAGATTAATCCTCCCACTATATTTCAATGGTTCTCTCAAACTATGTCATGTTTAAACTTAGAAAAAATTAGAAGTGTCATTTATGATTCTTCTACTAAATTTGAAGAGACTTGGAGGCCATTTATTCAATACTTTCATATGATGTAGTTTGACCCTCTCCAATTCTATTCTGCTTTTAAATATATGGAGAGGGGAGCGGAGTTAATGACACTATTGGTTTTATCTGATGTAATATAAAAGCCCATTTCTATTTCTTTTTCTTTTTCTTTTTTTAGCTTAGTTGATTAGTTTGATTTAAATTAGGGTTTTTTTCTCATTGGGGAATTTTTTTTCTTTTTTTCTTTTCCATAATATTTTTGTATTCAATACAAAAGCATTGATACAGAAGCATCAATAGATGTATGTACACAGTATATACTGTTTGTACTCTGTAAGATTTTGGGAGGTTAATATCTGTGTATTAACTGTGTTTGTATCTATATGTACTAATTATTAACAATGTAATCCCAATAGCTTTGTATCAATTCTTTGTAATGTTTAAGAATTTGATATTAATAAAAAGATTGAAAAGAAAGAAAGGAAGGAGGGATAAGCAAATGGGATGTCTACGAATGTTTAGATGATAGGCTCACTGGCTATGTTCCCTCTAAGCCAGGGATCCCCAACCTTTTTTGCACTGTGGACTGGTTTAATATTGACAATATTCTTGTGGACTGGCCAACCTTGGAGGGGGGCGGTGGTGGAGGATGTTAATCACGACTGGAATATAGGTGATAAGTCAACTATAAGTCACTTAAAAGTGGCTAATGCACTCAATTTCGTTTCTAAAGGGGTTTATCTAACAAATTTAACATTAAACACACAGCACATATTTTCCTCGCATGAATATAGTGATAAGTCAATTATAACAGTGGTCCCAAACCTCCGGGCCGCGGATTGATACTGGGCCATAAAGAATGCAGGGGTGCAGCGGTGGCCGGAACACACCCAGCATACCTTTAAGAAAAAAACCGAAATAAACAAGCTAATTGATTAGGTACTGCCCGGCATGCAAATGTCGGCCCAGATCAGAGGTGACGCAATCGGCAATCACCTCTGATCTGGGCCAACATTTACGTGCCGGGTGGCACCTAATTAATTAGTTTGTTTATTTTGGCTTTTTTCTTAAACATGTGCTGGGTGCGTTCTGGCTACTGCTGTAGTCTTCGCAGTCCGGAGCTTGGGGACCACTGAATTATAAGTCACTTATAAGTCAATAGCATCATAACATTTTAAGTAATGTTTGGATGTTAAACACAGCGCGTACAGGTGTCCCCCGCTTTTCGAACGTTCCCTTAACGAAACCTCACTGTTACAAAAGACCTACATTAGTTCCCTGTTTTCGCTTTCAGAAGGTGTTTTCACTATTATGAAAAAAAAATCAGCGCACGATAAAAAATCAGCACGTACCCCAAGCAGCTGCTCTCCCCGGGAACTGCATTCTAGCCAGCATTGCTTAAACACATGCCTGTGAGCAGCTGTTTGCAAGATGAGTTCGATGGTATCGGAAAAGCCTAAAAGAGCTCGTAAGGGTGTTACACTTAGCGTAAAACTAGATATAATTAAGCGTTTCGATCGTGGTGAACGAAGTAAGGACAAAGTGAGTTTGGCTTGTGGAAGCTGACGAAGATGATGTTGAAGAGGTTTTGGCATCCCATGACCAAGAACTGATAGATGAAGATAGATGATGCAATTGGAAGAAAAAAGGATAACAATCGAAACTGAATGCAATAGCAAACTGAGCGTGAAGCAACTGCGTGAGATTTTCGCTACAATGATAAAGTACAACATTAATTTTGAAAGGGTACGTAGGTTTAGGTGATATTTGCAAGATGGTTTGAGCCCTTACAAAGAACTGTATGATAGAAAAATGCGCGAGGCTCAGCAGTCAAGCAAGCCTTCCACATCAGCCACAGCAGATGACGAACAGCGACCTTCGATATCGAGGCGGGCAGTCATAGGAGAAGATGAGCTGCCTGCTGTAATGGAAACAGATGACGAGATGACACCCCAGTGTCCCACCACCCCAACACCCAGGCCACGGACAGATACCGATTCGCGGAGAATGCAGCGGTAGCCGGGAGGCACACAGCACATCTTTAAGAAAAGAACCGAAATAAACATGCTAATTAATTAGGTGCCGCCCAACACGTAATTGTCGGCCCAGATCAGAGGCGATGCAATGGGAAATTGGTGCTGATCTGGGCCAACAATTATGTGCTGGGCGGCACCCAATTAATTAGCATGTTTATTTCGGCTTTTTTCCTAAAGATGTGTTGGGTGCCTCCCGGCTACCACTGCATGCTTCGCGGCAAAGTATTGGTCGGTGGCCTGGAGGGTGGGGGGCCACTGCACCACCTAAACTCCGACGACTCAGTCTATCACACCATCATCAGTGTGCTCGGCGCTGAACCAATTCTGGTAAGTGATACTACACTGTTACATACATTATTTCTCCTTTATATAGGCTGTGTATTTTTACGTGTTATTTGGTATGATTTGGCAGCTTCATAGCTTAAAGGTTACTGGAGAGCGCTTGCGCCGTGTTTTTGCCAACAGCGCTTGCGTGAGATTTTCTGCCGACGGTGCTTGCGTGAGATTTTTGCTACGGAGAACAGTGCAGTAATGATTGTGGGAAAGTATTTCTACTTTATATAGGCTGTGTATTTATCATATCATTCCTGCTTTTACTGTATGTTACTGTTATTTTAGGTTTTATGTATTATTTGGCATGATTTGGTAGGTTATTTTTGGGTCTGCGAACGCTCACAAAATTTTCCCGTATAAATAAATGGTAATTGCTTCTTCGCTTTGTGACATTTCGGCTTACGGACCATTCCATAGGAACACTCTACCTTCGGATGGCGGGGGAAACCTGTATTTTCCTCGTATGAACATGTAAAATCATCGCAACACACCAATATTGCTGAATCAGTGGGAGCCCTGGGCTTGTTTCCCTGCAACAAGATGGTGCCATAGAGGGATGATGGGAGACAGCGATACTCGAAGGGGGTTCCTTGTGTCCAGTCTATTCCGCAATTTAGTTTTCGTTGCATTTATTGCAGAAAACTCCGCTTCACAGAGATATGGAAGCAACGTTTTCAGTGCTTTCGTGGCTTTCTCAGGATATTCAACCTTGACTTTGATCCAGAATGCTGGCAGAGATGTTCTGTCAAACATACTTTTCAGCCCGTCGTCATTGCAAGCTCGAGGAGTTGATCTTTTTCCCGCGCTAACATGGATGATTCACCGGGGACATTCACAAGTGGGTCACGGACCCATTCCTTTGCACGTCTTGGGTCACTGATGACCTCGTGTGCATTAAAGTTCAACAGTGCGTGACAGGGAACGAGGAAAGGTGCTGCTGACTCATATCGTTTCATATTGTCAAACCATATTGTTTCCTCACAGCCCGGTAGCACATGCTTTGGGGACCACTGCTCTAAGCTGTGCTCGCGTACATGTTTTTCAACCAGCGCACAAAAGGTTAGTTACCTAAAATAATGTAGTAATTAATAATTATACTTGGGGCGGCTGGTGGCGCAATGACATCAGCGCCGGACTCTGGAACGGAGGTTCCTGGGTTCGAACTCAGATCCGCTCCTGAGCACGCTTCCCATCTGTGTCGAGATCGCAACTCCACCTTGTAAAATAAAAAGGGAAAAATACTGAGAAATGTCTGTGTGAGGAATGGCATTATACTTAATTAAAATAATATTTTTAGCTAACTGTTTCTGTTAACTAGTGAGTCAGTTTTTCAAATACCACAATGCACATCACTAATTTACGTCACCTCACCTTTCCTGTTCTGGTTTGTAGAGCTGCATCACGGTGGCAGCCATGTTTGGCGGACAGTGTTCATATCGTAAAGTTTACAAAGAGCTGTTTCAAATCCTGTAGATAGCTTACTAAGTTTTTATTGAAAAAATATTGATTCACTATGTCAAATTCAAAAGAAGTGAAGGGCGTGAAGAACTGCAAATTTGTTTAGAGTTGAATAGCTTAACAAAATAGTAGAAACTGCTACACCGAAAGGTCATGAACGTTCAGCTAAGAGAAATATATATGTATGATTTGGAAACTGGAGTTATCTGTTTGTATTGTTGTGACACAAAAAGTTGATGGAGGATTTGCTTTTGGAAAGAAGTGGGATGGTATTTGGAAACTTGACTTTTTGAAGTGTCATTTGGCAAGTAAATCGCATTTGAATGGTGTATAAAAGCTCAGGCAACAGAACCCGTCCCTACCCATTACAGGAGTGTTACACATGTTAAGGTTGAGTGCAGATGAGCAAGAGCGAACACGATCAAACCCAGAGGAGATCAAGTGTGTTGTTAGCTGTTAAAATGAATAACTCTTTACATTCAGTTCAACACATTAATGAACATATGGAAAAGTATGTTCAACTCCCAGACAGCTGGCGAAGCAAAAATTATGCCTTCGAATTTCTTCAGAAAGACATATTTGAAGAAATAGCATCAGCAGATTTTCACATGTTAGCAGTTGATGAAACCACAGACATGTCTGTCAACAAATGTCTCATGTCAAGACTTAAACAGGACATTCCACACTTAATTCAGCAACATCGTGTAGCACACCGAGAAGATCTGGGGATTTGCGATGCATGGAAAGAAGTCAAGTTAATCAAGGACATTGAAACTTTGATGAGAACAATCTATACAATGTTTTCTCGATCTGCAGTTAAAAGATGCAAATTTTGCGTGAGGCAAAATTAACAAGATAAGAAAGCAGTATCTGGGAGACAACACAAACACGAGGAAATCTGCAGATGCTGGAATTTCGAGCAACACACATCAAAGTTGCTGGTGAACGCAGCAGGCAAGGCAGCATCTCTAGGAAGAGGTACAGTCGATGTTTCGGGCCGAGACCCTTCATCAGGACATTTCAGGCTGAGTCCTGACGAAGGGTCTCGGCCGGAAACGTCGACTGTACCTCTTCCTAGAGATGCTGCCTTGCCTGCTGCGTTCACCAGCAACTTTTTTGTGTGTTGTCTGGGGGACAATGTTTCGTGGAGTGACAAAGTTAAAGTTTTGCTAAGCCAACAATGTGAAGAAAACGTCACAGTAGATACAAGTTCACAGTTGACTTTTATAAATAGTCTTTGTGTTGATTTAGAAGAAAGGTTTCCTGAAGATGAGGTACAAGACTGGTCAGCTTTTGATTTCTCCGCAATTGCAGATTGTGACTTCACATTTGGCGATGAACAAGTTAATGCCTTATGTCTAAAATATCATGACTTTCTAGCTGAAAGTACTGTAATAGTTAGACAGTTTAATGACTTCAGATCTTCCATGCGGGAAAAAATTAAATCCAAACTGATCTCAAACTTTGCTCAAGAGGTGGCATTTGTACTTCAAAATGAACAGTTTTGCGACCTTGCACAGTTGATGGACATTGGGGGAGCCTTTCTTGCATCTAGTGCGGACTGTGACCGAGGTTTTAGCCTATTAAATCAACTCAAAAACAAGCTGAGAAACTGTTCAGGTGAATGTCATTTCGATATGTTAATGAGAATCAAAAGCTATCAATTGGATGGAAGTTCTATTGGTCTAGATAGAGTTTACAAAGAATGGGTAAATGGGACAGGAGAGAGAAAATATAACTGAGTGACTTAAATACGTATGTTATTTTGTTATTCTGTGCAGTTTTATGTCAAATATTTTATAAACCTACATAAACTGTCCCATGTGTGCATTCAGTGTGCACATACTTTTGTCACAGGAAAAAAATTTTCACATTAGATTTTTGCGCACACTGACTACTAAAAATTAGAGGGAATATTGCTCACTGGGTGTATTTCTTGGCCAGAAAGCTGCTTTAAATGGCAGACATTTACACTGACTCTTGGCAAACAAGGCAGAATTATGGAATGCAAAAAGCCAGGCAGTGCCACTGCTTAAACACAATGGCACAGTAGCACAGAGCATACTGGCATGGGAAGGTAGAGCACAATGACACAGTCGTGTAGTGGCTAGCGCAATGCTTGACAGCACCAGTGTTCAGAGTTCAATTCCTTCCACTATCTGTAAGGATAGTATGTTTTCCCCGTGACTGTGTGGGTTTCCTCCGGGTGCTCTGGTTTCTTCCCACATTCCAAAGACTAATGGGTCAGTAAGGTTTAGTAAATTGTGGGCATTCTATATTGGCATTAGAGCATGGAGACACTTGCAGCCTGCCTCCAGCACATCCTCGGACTGGTGGTTGTTGATGCAAATGTCACATTTCACTTTATGATTTGATGTTTCAATGTACATGACAAATAAACCTAATCTTTAAAAAAGCAATCACTTTAAACTTATGCAGAGCTGAATAGTGATAAGTCCAACTAAAGCCATACACATGAGAAAATGGTCTGCTCCACTGGTTTGCTGCATCATCACAAAATATTTTAATTGTTTTAACAGTTAATCTCTCAAACAAATCCACACAGCCAAGTTTCACTGGATCCAATGCCGCTTGATTTTCTGAATGAACTTGCTATGTAGAACCTTGTCGAATGCCTTAATAAATTTTCTATACACTACATCCTCTGCTGTACTTTAATCAATTTGCTTCCTCACTTCCTCCAAAATCTAACTCAGGCTCATGAGGTGTGACCTGCCCTTCATAAAGCCATGCTGATTATCTCTAATCAGCCTGTACTTTGCCAAATGCCTGTAACCTGTCTCTTAAGAATCCTCTCTCATAGTTTGCCTACCACTTAATGAGGACTCACAGGTTTATAATTCCCCACGGGTATCCCTACTCCCTTTCTTGAACAGAGGAATAACATTTGCCATCGTCCAATCTTCTGGTACTACTTGTGGCCTGTGAGGGTGCCAGTGGCTCAGCAATTTCTTCTTTTTTCCTGTAGTAACCTGGGTTATATCGCCTGGAGGGGTGTACCATGATGTACTCTAGAAGGTCGAACTTGAGGGCAGAGTACAAGGTTAATGATGGGATTTTTAGCAGTGTTGAGGAACAGATGGATCTTTGGGTCCTGTCCATAGATCCCTTAAGGTTGCCACTCAAGTTAATTGAGTGGTTAAGAAGGTATATGGTATGGAGCTTCATTAATGAGGGATTAGTTAGAGAGCCACAACATAATGTTGTGCACTATGAAACTCTGATTAGACCACATTTAGGGTATTGTGTTCAGTTCTGAATGCCTCATTTATAGGAAAGATGTGGATTAGAGAGGATGCAGAGGAGATGTAGCAAGCTGCTGGCTGGATTAGAGAGTTCAATATTTTTGGGATAGCTTGCATGAACAGCCCTCTTCAGGTCATGCCGCAGCATCTCAATTGGGTCTAGGCTCTGACTTGGCCATTCCAAAACATGTATTTTCTTCTTTTAAACCATTATATTGTCGATTTACTCTTATGTTTCGGATCTTTGTCTTGTTGCGTCATCCAACTTCTATTAAGCTTCAGGTGATGGACCGCTACCCTAATATCATTTGTAAAATATCTTGATACAATTTTGAAATCATTGTTCCCTCAATGATTACAGCTGTCTAGGCCCTGAGGCAGCAAAACAGTCCCAAACTCCTTCCACAATGCTTCACAGTTGGGATGAGGTTTTGGTGTTGGTGTACAGTGCCCTTTTCCTTCCAAACATAGTGTACATTTCTGCCAAAAAGTTCAACTTTTGTCTCATCTGTCCACAGAACATTGTCCCAGAAGCCTTGTGGAACATACAGGTCTTTTGCAAACTTGACATGTGCAGCAATGTTTTTTCTTTTTGGAGAACAGTGGTTTCCTCTGTGGTGTCCTTGGATGAATACCATTCTTGTTTAGTGTTTTTCTGATAATGGAACAAAAACTTTAGCAAATTCTGGAGATTTCTGCAGGTCTTTTGCTGTTATCTTTGGGTCCTTTTTCACCTTCAGCATTGCATGATTGTGCTCTTTGTGTGATCTTTGCAGGATGCCCACTCCTAGGGAGTGTAGCAACAGTACTGAGTTTCCTCCATTTGTAGACAGTTTCCGTTACTGTGGACTAATGTACGCTCAGATGTTTAGAAATGCTAAGTAGCCTTTTCCAGCTTCATGTAGTTTCTAAGGTCCTATGGAAGTTGTTTTGATTGAGGCATGGTACACACAAACAGATCTTTCTTGAGAAGAGCAGGTTCTGTCAGTAATCTGACTTTTTTTTAATAGGGCAAGGCACCTCTGCAACCCACACCTCCAATCTCATTGGAACACCCGACTCCAAATAGCTTTTGTAGAAGGCATTACCCCAGAGGTTCACTTAAACTCTTTTTTAAACCTAGGCTGTGATTTGATTAAATGGTGTAAGCTTTATTGATAAGAAGTACAATTGTGTGTGTGTCCTTAACCTTGCCCTCAACCATTCTGCATTCTCGTGAGACAGTAAAAGTGACATTGCTCAGTCAGCCCATAAACACATTATCAAATTGTAAATTGCAGGCTCTGATTACACACAGATTAATACTAGAATTCTATTTGAAAGGGGAAGTAGTAGTTTTGTGAACTGGTTGCTATTAGTTGCGTTGGCTGCTGGCACCATGTTGATGCATTGATTAAGACTGGTAAATAGAATTCTATTTCTCCAATACTGATCCAGACTTTCCTGTGATAATGTCGCACAGACTTTTAAGATTCCAAACGTACATATTAAATAAACTGACTTTATGCCTGAACTTGTAAATCTGTGGAAGTGAGGCAGTACATCACCTTGGCAACTAACCTAGGAAATGTGCTCAAGCTAAACTCAATCTGCACCTTTTGGTTTGACCATGTTAAAATTACTATTGAGGGAAAGTTCATGTGAACTGGTGTTGTGATTTGTTTTGTGTTAAGCACCAATGCACCTAATCTGATCTTAAATATGTTACTGGGTGAGAGTTCCAGATGTGCTGGCGTAAGCACAAAGTAGCTGCCTTACAGACTTTGATTTCCTGGAATCTACCTAAAAATAATTATTACTTAACTGTCGTGGTAGGATTTCTTTGTTTCTCTGTTTCATTGTATGGTTTATGGTATATGGGTGCATGGATGAAAGAAGGAAAGAGGGCTCTGTGGGAGGGAAGCACTAGATTGATCTTGGAGTAGGTTAAAAGGTCAGCACAACAACATGGGCCAAAGGACCTCTGCTGTACTGTTCTGTGTTCTATATCAGCAATGAATGTATAAAATAAAGGAGAAAAGCATGGGGCTGGGGACATGAGATCCTCTTGCAATTTCCAGCTCCATAACAACAACTATTGCTGCATTGGTCTTGGCGTATGAAGCTCAGTGCAATGGTGAATGATATTTTTACTACATGATATTTACTGTAACATTTTCTTTAAATGATTTGTAATAGTAATGTATTAAAATTGCCATATCCATACAAAGGTAGTTTTTAGTAATAGAGAAAGACAAAATTTCTTATTGGTGATGCAGAACAGTACACATTATCAATTTGTGCAGCTTGGATCACAGTGGGAACTTGGTTAAGCTGCTCAAACTCTAGTTTCAGTAGGAAAGCAAAACAATGGAAAAAAAAAACAAATTGATAAACCTAGAGGTTTGCATGAGGGTGGTTAGTTATTTATTGAGATACAGTGCAGAATGGGCCCTTCTGGCGAGGCCCACAGTTTCAATCCTAGCCAGTTTATAATGACTAATGAACGTACTGATCAGTACGTCTTTGGAATGTGGGAGAAAACCGGAGCATCCCGAGAGAACGTGCAAACTCCTTCCAGGCAGCGCCGGGAATTGAACCCTGGACTGTAAAGCGTTGTGCTAACCACTATGCTACTATGCTGCCCCTTTGAAACTAAAGGAAATCATAAATACTTAATTTCTGCAACTTCTGCCAGTAATAAAACCTATGTAGAAATCAAAATGTCTACGTAGAGAGAGGGAACTAAGCAAATAATGAAAATTGAACTCCATGATCAGGAAAATCAGTTTTTGAGGAATCCCCAGTATCAATGCCTTGTGAAATTCTTTAGTTGTAGGCTTTAATTGAAGCTCTGTTTCACAATCCACCAGCCTGATGATATACTCACCTGGGTCTCGGTCTGAATTGTTGACTGTTCATTTTCTCTACAGATGCTGCCCGACCCTGCTGAACTCCTGCAGCATTTTGTGTGTGTGTCGCTCTGCATCTGTAGAATCTTTTGTGTTTATAATATACTCATCTTCCCTTGAACTGAATTCGTAATTCAACTAAAGAAAATCCAAATTTAAATGTTAATTTTGTCTTGATACACTATTTTAACATATCTGTGCCAAAAAGATCTTTTTGCTCTGCACACACAATGCAAAATGGCCTTTCAAATATTGAACAGTACAGATGGCAACTTGTACTGCTGGTACCTAGTGAGAATTGTTCATATACTGGACGCAGTTCTCAGTAGGGTAGAGGTTTGACCTGGAAATTCAGTTTTATGTGCTACATGACTGAACAGTAGTGCAAAATCAATTGCTTAAAGCAATTGGCATTTTCCAGTGCAAATGATGCACAATGTGAATTCCAGATGCGTATGTGTGCGTGCACTTGTAGAAAGCCTGTGCATGGAAGCTGCTTGCAACAGCAATCTGTTAGCGTGCAATGCATGTTTGACAATTGGTGCAGACAGTTTAGGCCTGAATACACAAAGAACAAGCTCCAATGAATGAAGGCTTATTGAGGATGAGCAAAGTGGTCAGTTCTTGAGCCTGGATTTGGGGCAGCATAGCGGGACAGCTGATTAAATCCTGGCCTCCAATGCTGTCTCTGGAGTTTGTGTCTTCTTGCAATTGTGTGGGTTCGCTCCAGTTTCCTCACATATCCCAAAGATGTGGGTTGTAGGGTAACTGGCATCTAAGCTGCCCCAGCATGTGGGGGAGTGGTACTGTCTGGGGGGAGTGGGTAAGAATGTGCGGAGAGTAAGTCAAATTACTGCAAATGAGCGTTTGATGGTCGGCAGGAGTGGTGGCTGGGGGGGGGGCGCAGGGTGACCTGTTTCCATGCTTATGACTCAATATCTGTAAAATATTTTAAAAAATGATATTGAACCATGAAAGAGGGAAAAGAGCTGTTGGAAATGGTCAAAATAAAATTGAGGGCAGGATATTAGCAAAATATTGGGAATAAATTATTAGCCCTGTGCAACATTAAATGCATTTTCCTTTTCAAAACACGCCCACCCCCCAACTTAACAGAAAAACAATGTTTTTCGAGTGTCCTAGTTACAGTAGTAAATTGCTCAGACTGAATGAATGATACTAAAGGTACACAAAATGTACACTCTGCATGTTGCCAGCTGTGACAGATCCTTTGACTCAAACTATTAATTGTTTTTCCATAGATGCTGCCTGAGCTGCTGAATATCTTCAACATTTTTTATTTCAGATTTTCAGTATCTGTCATTAATTTTTTTTTTCTGGTGCGTGCATGTAACCATTCTAAATGTTGAATGATTCCACTTAGTATCAGAGAATGTACACAGTATACAACCTGAAATTCTTAACGCTTCGCAGACATTCACGAAACAGAAAAAAGCCCCAATAACAGAATAACAGAAAAACGTTAGAATCCCAAAGCCCACCACCCACTTTCCCCATACACACAGATTATCTTGAAGTTATTGTCTAGTGCCATCTCCTATTCATGAGGTTGCTGTGTGAAATTCTCTCTGCTAGTGTAGGTCAATGGCTGAATGGCTTGATCCAAGTTATAAATCTCTGGTGAGTTTCTGACATTTCATATTTCATGAGTGGAGCCGTCCAATACACAAAGAAATCTGCAGATGCTGGAATTTCAAGCAACGCACATAAAAATTGCTGGTGAACACAGCAGGCCAGGCAGCATCTATAGGAAGAGGTACAGTCGACGTTTCGGGCCAAGACCCTTCGTCAGGACTAACTGGGTCTTTCAGTTAGTTCTGACGCAGGGTCTCGGCCCGAAACATCAACTGTACCTCTTCCTGCAGATGCTGCCTGGCCTGCTGTGTTCACCAGCAATTTTTATGTGTGTTGCCCATTCCAATAAGTTGGTTAGTGCCCTCTGTGCAAGTATGAAATTTCCTGAACAGCTTGAGGACATGCAAGTAGTTTTGGATGCATTTTTGGACATTTGAGTTTGGTGTGCTCTACAATCCAATGGTTAAAGCTTAGACCATCAATTTGTATAATGTAGAGGGCTTTTTTCCCTTGAAATGTTGCATAAACCGTCTGTCAGTTTGGGTGGATTTTTAAAAAAGGAAGCTTCAGCACTGGGAACCTTTGGTTCCTTGTACTTAAATCACTGGAAAGTCGGCGGGTTTGACAAGCTGAGGGAAGGTAAATGGTATATTTGCCTTTTATTGCAAGGAGATTTAACTAGAAGGGTGAGGATGACTTTGCATTATCATAGTGCCAGTGAGATTGTATCTATAGTGTGAATCTCTCTGTCTAAGGAAGGATGTATTTCCAACAGAGGAAGTGCTAAAAGGTTCACCTGATTAATTCTTGAGGTGCCAGTTCTGACATGAGGTGAGATCAAACAGCGTAGATCTGTACTGCCTTGGATTTAAAATAATGAAGTATTTTCATTGAAACATATAAAGTTTTTAAAAAGGTGTTTATAGTACACAGTAGGTACCTGTGTTTCCCTGTAGCTGGGTATATAGGTTCTAGGGTCCCAGTCTGAAACATAAGGTATCAGCACAATCGAGACAATGGAGAAGAAATAGAGCACAGGTTCCCTTGGGCCAATACCATTCAACAAAGGATCCATGGATCCCGGGTTGGGAGCCCCTGAACTAGAGGATAGTGAATATTCTTTTGTGCCTACATTCTGAAACTACTTTGGAATCTGTTTATTTTTTAAATCCAGTGCCCTACATAATTCATTAAAAATTACTCTTTCAAATGCTTTCATTGGTTAGATAAAGGAATGAGTCATTTGTGGTTAAAGAATGATGTGAAGTATGAAAGGTTGCATTGGCAAGAATAATGTACATTGCAGGGACTTGTTTTACAACTGTTTTCACTAACTTAACACTGGCTCCAAGAGCAGAGGCACTATGTGAAAAGTACCGTCTCTACATGGTTTCAAGTCAAAAACACAAGTTTCTGCAGCTGCTAGATATCCAGAGCAACACACACAATGCTGGAGGGACTTGGCAGGTTGGGCAGCATTTATGGAGAGAAATATACAGTCAAAACTTCACGCCGAATCAGGATGAAGGCTCTTGACCTGAAATGTCGACTATTCGTTCTTCTCCACGGATGTTGCCTGATTGCTGAGTTTCTCCAGCCCAGAGCTTTGCTTTCAGGGTAGAAAAACTTGTCGCATACTTGCCATTATCTTTGTACCTCAAATTGTATCTTGCAGATCTGAAACTCCATCTCCAGAGCACCGACTATGGCAACTTCCTGGCAAATGAGGCCTCCCCACTCACTGTGTCCGTAATTGATGACAAATTGAAGGAGAAGATGGTGGTTGAATTCAGGCACATGAGGAACCATGCTTACGAGCCACTGGCCAGCTTTCTTGACTTTATTACGTGAGTAACTAATTGTAAGTGTGGAACAAGTGAACTAGGGAACAATGTATTAGGTATACTTTTGATTTACAGGATATTATTTGTACCATATTTTGATCTGACCAGCATTCCTTTTAACCGTCACCAAAAATGTGCATTTGCTACTGAGGTCCTGCAGGGTTAGCCATTGCTGCTAATAATAAATAGTGAATTTTACACATTCAATTATTTCTGAAATGTTTTGGGGATATCCTGTAAAATGCTCAGTTGTTCTTTAATTTCAAATCTTTTATGGTACATCAGAGTACAGAAAGTCCTTTGGCAATATTTTGCAATACAATCTTGGCAGGAGTAGTATGAACATGAAATGCACCTGTTTCTCTTATTAAAAACATTCTTTTCAATCCAAGTTTCCTATTTTGCTGATATTCCAACTGAATCTGAAAACACACGTTGTAAATTATGAACAGACCCATTCAAAGAATATTTTTGTTGAAATATAAGATGCAGAAATGCTGGAAATACTCAGCCGTTCAGGCAGCATGCCTGGAGAGAGACAGTTAATGTTTCAGGTCAGTGACCTTTCATCAAAAATGAAGAGTGGTTGACATAAATTGACGAGTGTCCTTTCATCAGTTCTGATGGATCGTCGCTGACCTGAACTGTTAAGTTTTTCCCCCAAAGATGTGAGCAGCTCCAGATTTCAGATTTCCAATGCCTCTGTTTACATATGAGTAACATTGCATTTAATTAATAATGTGTTAAAAAGGATGTTATTTGCTGTACCAAATGTTGGAGGATCTCAACAGGTCAGGCAGCATCTATGGAGAGGAATATACAGTTGATGTTTCAGGCTGATACCCTTCATCTGCTCTGCTGAGGAGTCTTTGCTGAAAATATTCACTGTTTATTCCTCTCCATGGATACTGCCTGACCTTCTGAGTTCCTCCAGCATTTAGTGTGTATTACTCTGGATTTCCAGAATCTCTTGTTTGCACTATGTGCTCTTGCAGTTGTTGAAGCTACTGAAGTTTTGAAGTCAGAGCATTCTTAATTGAAGGCTAGTAATATTTCTATTACTGTACAACATTGTGTTTCTTTCAATATGTGCTCTTAAAAACAACTAATGGGCAAGGAGCATCTTGGTCATGGGTGAAACTAGACCAAATCGGATTAACAGAATTGGAGGAAGCTGCAGTCAACTGTTTTTATAGTCTTGAACACTGCACTGTTTATAAACTTAGTTTTAGCAAAAAGCTGCAGATGCCAGAAATGTGAAATATGAACAGGGAAAACTGGAAATACCCAGCATCTGTGGAGAGTGAAATGTCAAATTTGCATTTTAGTTTAGTAATCTTCAAACTTGAGAAATATTTCAAAAATATTCAGAAGGGGCCATGAGAAGGCCTTGGCAAGCAGGATTAAGGAAAACCCCAAGGCATCCTACAAGTGTGTGAAGAGCAAGAGAATAACATGTGAGAGAATAGGACCAATCAAGTGTGACAGTGGAAAGGCGTATGGAACCGGAGGAGATAGTGGAGATACTTAATGAATACTTTCCTTCAGTATTCACTACAGAAAAGGATCTTGGCGATTGTAGGGATGACTTACAGTGGACTGAAAAGCTTCAGCATATAGACATTAAGAAAGAGGATGTGCTGGAGCTTTTGGAAAGAATCCAGTTGGATAAGTTACCGGGACTGGACGAGATGTACCCCAGGCTACTGTGGGAGGCGAGGGAGGAGATTGCTGATGCTCTGGCAATGATATTTACGGGAGAGGTTCCAGAGGATTGGAGGGTTGCAGATATTGTTCCCTTATTCAAGAAAGGGAAGTAGAGATAACCCAGGAAGTTATAGACCAGTGAGTCTTTCTTCAGTGGTTGGTAAGTTGATGGAGAAGATCCTGAGAGGCAGGATTTATGAACATTTGCAGAGGCATAATATGCTTAGTAATGGTCAGCATGGCCTTGCAAAGGCTGGTCATTCCTTAGGAACCTGATTGAATTTTTTGAGGATATGACTAAACACATTGATGAAGGAAGAGCGGTAGATGTAGTGTATATGGGTTTCAGCAAGGCATTTGATAAGGTACCCCATGCAAGGTTTATTGAGAAAGTAAGGAAGCATGAGATCCAAGGGACTTTGCTTTGTGGAGCCAGAACTGGCTTGCCCACAGATGGCATAGAGTGGTTGTATATAGGTCGTATTCTGCATGGAGGTTGGTGACCAGTGGTGTGCCTCAGGGATTTGTTCTAGGACTCTTACTCTTCATGATTTTTACAAGTGACCTGGATGAAGAAGTGGAGGGATGGGTTAGTAAATTTGCTGATGACACAAAGGTTGAGGGTGTTGTGGATAGTGTGGAGGGCTGTCAGAGGTTACAGCGGGACATTGACAGGGCAACACTGGGTTGAGACGTGGCAGATGGCGTTCAACCCAGATAAGTGTGAGGTGGTTCATTTTGGTAGGTCAAATATGATGGCAGAATATAGTATTAATGGTAAGACTCTTGGCAGTGTGGAGGATCAGAGGGATCTTGGAGTCAGAGCCCATAGGACACTGAAAGCTACTGCGCAGGTTGATTCTGTGGTTAAGAAGGCATACGGTGCGTTGGCCTTCATCAACTGTGGGATTGAGTTTAAGAGCTGAGAGGTAATGTTACAGCTTTATAGGACCCTGGTTAGACCCCACTTGGAGTACTGTGGCCAGTTCTGGTCACCTCACTGCAGGAAGGATGTAGAAACCTTAAAGAGGGTGCAGAGGAGATTTACAAGGATGTTGCCTGGATTGGGGAGCATGCCTTATGAGCATAGGTTGAGTGAACTTGGCCTTTTCTTCTTGGAGCGACGGAGGATGAGAGGTAACCTGATAGAGGTGTATAAGATGAGAGGCATTGATCATGTGGATAGTCAGAGGCTTTCTCCCAGGGCTGAAATGGCTAACATGAGGGGGCACAGTTTTAAGGTGCTTGGAAGCAGGTACAGAGGAGATGTCAGGGGTAAGTTTTTTATGCAGAGGGTGGTGATGGCATGGAATGGGCTGCCGGCGACGGTGGTGCAGGCGGATGCAATAGGGTCTTTTAAGAGACTCCTGGATAGGTACATGGAGCTTAGAAAAAATAGAGGGCTGTGGGTAATCCTAGGTAATTTCTAAAATAAGTACATGTTTGGCACAGTATCGTGGGCTGATGGGCCTGTATTGTGCTGTACGTTTTCTACATTTCTAAAATGGACACATTTAAACTTGCAGAAAAGGGAAAAGGATGGATAGAGCAAAGAAAGTGTTTGGCGTGAAGATGAAGGGATGTTGGATGATATGGATTGGTACTGATGAGGAAAAGGTGCTGAAGACTTGTTAGCTATAAGAGGAGAGAAATATTGATGGTGTAACTTCTGGTACTGAACTAAAGGAGAATGCTGAGGAATCCTCTATAGTTTTTGTCAGAATTGGCTAGGTTGTGTTGTGTATTTAATATTTCAGTAATATTTGAATAATATTGTAAATATATTGTTTAAGCATTTGTTTACATAATTCATTTGGGTTTGTATGTAAAAGTACATGAATGGCATACGTTATCACGTCACCACGTCATGAGTGTGATCCTCGCTAAGTAAAAAGGAATTAAGACATGCATCTCCCAGTTTTGTGTTTTTTTTTCAATTAGATTGGGAGCAAGACCAGGGAATGTTGGGGAACGTCAGGTTGCATATATGAAGATGGTGTGGGGGCCGGGTTGATGTCTTAAGTCAATGACTTCTCACAGTAGAGGTCTGAGGAGATATTTGACAATTGAATCAGTCTGGAGTACTATTTCTACTGTCAAGCTTGCTGGGTGTTAGCAACATTTTTTGTTTTTGTTTCAGATTTCCATCATCATCTGCTTGTCTTTTGATTCTTGGCTAGTTCTTGTGTAATTGTTTTTCTCTCTCCTTTATTTTGGATTTTAGCAATCCTGTGCCATAATCAGTTAGCATGAAGTGGAATCTTTCAGACTGAGTCCACACTGATCATCAGCCAGCTATTTCCATGAATATTACAATAATCCTATTTGTACTCTCCACAGTCTCTTCAGCACACTTCCAGATTCTATCCATCACCTACACTAGAGACAATTGACAGTGCCCGATTTATTTACCAAACCAATGCACTTAGAAGAAACCAACTCGGTCAAATGGAGAATGTGGAAACTTCACATAGCGCCCAAGGTCTGGATTAAGTGTACTTGTCCAGTGCTGAGAGGCCACAGTTCTTCTAGCTGCAGCACTGTGTTGCCTCTGTTCTGCTCATTGCACAGCTCCAGACAGAATAGTAGCCATGAACTAGTATTTAGTACCCTCTCCCAGACAATACTGATCTGCATCATTTTGTAGTGTCCACTCCGTTTCTGCCATTCCCTTTGTTCTCACAGCCTCTCCCTTTTTTCTTCAAGTTTCCTAGCAGTTTCGCAGTTCTGAATGAAGGTCATCAACCAGAGACGCACACTTCTCTCTGTAATTGCTGCCTAACCTGTTGGTATTTCCAGCATTTTCTGTGTTTGTGTCAGGGTATTGCTGTTCAAAGGTGCTTTGAGTGTGAGATGATGCATTCAGATTTTAAGTTATAATGTATGTGATTGCGATACAGAGCTGAACAGTAACTTTAGCACTTAATGTGCAATTTTATTTTGTATAGGTACAGCTACATGATCGACAACGTAATTCTCCTGATTACTGGAACATTACACCAGCGATCCATTTCTGAACTGGTTCCAAAGTGCCATCCCTTAGGCAGCTTTGAACAAATGGAAGCTGTAAATATTGCTCAGACACCAGCAGAACTCTATAATGCCATCTTGGTTGACACTCCTTTGGGTAAGAAACATGTCAGTGAGTTTAATCTCAGAGAAGATGTTTAGCATTTCTAACATGATCAATCTAAGCATCTTTAGTTATTGAGATTTTGCTCATGATTCTGACTTATTCCACCACATTAAATATATTATTATTCTTCTAGGATTGATCACACAACAAATTTTTGTTTGCTACGTACAATTTCTAGTTACTCTTAAGAGACTGGGGAAAGAGCTGATGATTACAGACCAGAATAAGATGATTGCTTATAATAATAGAACTGTGTTTGTAAGCCACCCAATTTCAAAGTTCAAAGTAAATTTATTATTAAATAACATGAACATCACCATATACAACCCTGAGATTCTTGTGGGCATTCAAAGTAAATATAAAAAATAAAATGGAATCAATGAAAGACCGCGCCCAACACACCGGATGAACACACAGTGTACAAAAGACAACAAATTGTGCAAATAAAAAAAAAGACAAAATTTAAAAAAAATAAGCAATAAATATCAAGAACATGAGATGAAGAGTCCTTGAAAGTGGGAACAGTTCAGTAATGGGGTGAGTGAAGTTATACCCTTTAAAGAGGAAAGATGAGCCTTTTTTTTCGTATTTCCCAAATGCTTAATAAGCTTTGCTGGAATTAAATCTTGATTTTTGTAATGAGTTGAGAAGCAATCTTCAATGCAGCTTCACACGAAAACAAGCTTGCCTTTCCTGTTCAAAGAAACTGCATTAATTAGAAGACTACACAAAGGCTGGCAACTATTCTCTCCAGTTATTCTTTTTCAGCCCTGCAAAAGCTAGACACATTCAGCCATTCAGGAACTACTTCTTCCTCTCTGCCATCTGATTTCTGAATATGTACACATGTGTATGTGCATTATTATTATTATTATATATTGTATATTGCATTGTACTGCTGCTGCAAAGACAAGTTTCATGACATATGCCGGTGAAATAAACCTGATTCTGATTAATTTAAGTATACTTTTTAAAAGAAGGAAAAGTGCTGGAAATATTTACCAGGTCAAGCAACATTTTGGAGAGAAACAGCTATGTTTCAATTGATGACACACTTACTTTGAAGGATTAGGTATATAGGTAGCCAGCACAGATTGGAAATGAGTTTACTATTGTATTACAGTTGTTTACGTGCACTATGTCAGTACAACAAAAGTTGAGTATCCAGAATGCTGTACAAAGAAATTATGTAGGTTTCATTGTTCTCTGGAATGGTTCAGCCTTTGTCCCTCAAGAATAAAACTGAGATCCAGGTTTAGGTGTCCAAAAATTTAATGCTTAATAACCAAAAGGATAGCTCCTACAAGAAATTCTGATGTGTTTTATTAAAATATTCTTAGAAGCCTTTGAACACTAATGACAAAGTGAGAGTATTTAAGTGTCCCCTTTGTGTGAATTAGAATATATTAAAATGGTGCTGCACGAGATCTTTACTGAGTTCTTGAGCATGTTCATCTTTTTAATTCATTAAATCTTTATGATCACATGGTGACAGCCCAGATGTGTAGAGTTTTCTTTCCCCAGATCTGTGCACCGCGACATGAGGCACCTCAGTTTTCTCTTGGCAAATTGCTGAGAGCTTTTGGAGCATGCTCTGTTAATGCTGTGAGGGTCCACATAAACGTGGACTTTGAGTTGATTTCCATTCTGTTGCCAAAGGGGTGACGTTAGCCAGAATAGAAGCTAGATTGCTTAGAATATCTTTTTTTAAGAAGCCTTTTGTTCCCTGAATACTTTAGAAATGTAATTAATCATTAACCTGTTTCTGAAGATGTTCTCCCTTTTTGGGACAGCTCTGCAGTTACTTCCATCCTCTGGTCTTTTCTAAATAAATCTTCCAGTGAGGCAAGGGACAGGAACACAGGATACAAGCAACATGCTGCAGAGTTAAAATGCTTGTGTGATTGGAAGCATATGCAGCATATAGCTTTTTGATAGTTCAATATTTTTAAAGTAAATGCATTTGTTTGAGAACTGCTAGCTTAGAATATACAAGGATAAGTGCAATAAGGGGGTCTTTATCTTTATTTCAGCTGCATTTTTCCAGGATTGTATATCTGAACAGGACCTTGATGAAATGAATATCGAAATTATTCGTAATACACTATACAAGGTAACTACAAACTAACCCTTCCTGAAATTTTTAAACTTCTATGCACAACAGTAAATAATGTCTGTGCTAAGAAATGGCAGACATTCTCATCTTGGGCAGCCAGTGGTAGCATGGCTGTAATAAAACCAGTAAAATCCCTCTCAATGTGTATTGTTCAAGAACTCCCAAAACCACTAACAATATTCTATAAATATCAAACCAAGGCTCAGTTGGCATTCAGTTATACACTAAACCACCCAAGATTTAATATTATTGGCACTAAAATTGCTGGTATAGACTCTGATGTGAGACTTGCATTTTGTTGGAATGTCATCTGATTATAACGGTATTATTAACCAGCCTTGTAGCCTTGTTATAATTTAATGGTGAACTTTGCTGAGCTGTTCCTTATAATTTTAGATGCACCTTGATGTGTAATTGACTTAATTGGTTTTCTTGTCTTCAGGCATATCTTGAATCATTTTATAAGTTCTGCAAGACTTTGGGAGGTACAACTGCTGATGCAATGTGTCCTATTCTGGAGGTGAGAATTTTGAATTCATTGCACAAGATTCTGAAATATTGTTTTAGTTTCATTGTGCACTTGTGCATCTAGCTTTTTCAATAAATTGTCCTCTCACAAAGTGTCGTTTTCTGGTCAATAAAAAATCAACATATTACCTTGCATACAGGTCTGCTTAAATTGTGTAATATTGTAGTTTTAGGTCATAAAACCTAGGAGTAGAGTTAGGCCACTCAGCTCATCCAGTCTTCTCTGCCTGATATATTATCCCCCTCAACGCCATTCTTCTGCCTTCTTCCCGTATCCTTTGACACCTTTAATAATCAGGAACCTATCAACCTTCACTTTAACTATAGCCAATGACTTGGCCTCTGTGACAATGAATTCCATAGATTGGGTAAAGAAATACTTCATCTCTGTTCTAAGGGAAATTGTCCTTTGCAGCTGTTCCTTCTGGCCCTAGACTCCCACACTATAGGATATATCATCTCCATATCCATTCTGTCTAGGCCTTTCAATATTCAATAGGTTTCAATGAGATTATCCCCACATTCTTCTAACCTCCAGCGAGTGTAGGCCAGAGCCATCAAATACTCCTCATACATGAACCCTTTCATACCTGGGACCTATTTCATTTTTGGAATCATTCTTGTGACTATCCTCTGGACCCTGTCTAATGGCAGCACATCCTTGCTTAGATAAGGGGACCCAAAACTCCTCAAAAGTGTGTGTCTAACCAATGTCTTATTTAAAAAAAGCATTACATCCTTACCTTTATATTCTAGTCTTCTGGATGAATGCTAACCTTGCATTTGCCTTCCTTACCTCTGACACAACCTGCAAGTTTTCCATTAGGGAATCCTATATGAGGACTCTCAAGTCACTTTGCACCTCTAATTTCTGAGTTTTGTGCCCCATTTAGAAAATGGTCTATGCCTGTATTCCTTCTACCAAAGTGCACAACCATACATTTCCCTACACTGTATTCTATTTGCCACTTTGCCAATTTTCTTGATCTGCCTAACTCCTTCTGCAGGCTCCCTGCTTTGCCCTCATCTGTTCTACAGGGATGTCCTCCTAATCCGAATGCTCCTCTTTCATTCTCCCAAACTGCAGTGAGTACAGGCACAGGGCCATCAGATGCTCCTCATACGTTAACCCTTTCATTCCTGAGATTATTCTTATAAACTTCCTCTGGATCCTCTCTAATACCAGCACATCCTTTCTTAGACATGGGGCCCAAAACCAGTGTCTTATAAAACCTTATCATTACATCCTTGCTTTTGTATTTTAGTCCTCTGGAAATGAATGCTAATCTTGCATTTGCATTCCTTACCACTGACTCAACCTGCAAGTTAACCTATAGGGAATTTTGCACTGGGACTCTCAAGTTCCTTTGTACCTCCATTTCTAAATTTGCATCCCATTTAGTCTTTATTCCTGCTATCAAAGTGCATGACCACACACTTCTTTGCACTGTATTCCATCTGCCACTTTGCCCATTCTTCCAATTTGTTCAAGTCCTTCTGCAGACTTCGTGCTTCCTCATCACTACATGCCCCTCCACTTATTTTTATATCATTTGTAAAACCTGGCCACAAAGCCATCAATTCCACTATCCAGATCATTAACATTTAGCATGAAAAGTTGTGAACCCAACACAATCCATGGAGCACACCGCTAGTCACCAGCAGCCAACCAGCAAAGCTACCCTTTATTCCTACTCTTTGCCTTCAATCAGTCAGCCAATCTTCTGTCCATGCTAGTGTATTTTCTGTAATACTATGGGCTCTTACCTTGTTTAGCAGCCTTGTCAAAGGCCTTCTGAAAATCCAAGCCGTGCAGAATTTTGCAAGTCAAGGCATTTGATAAAGTACCCCATGCAAGGCTTATTGAGAAAGTAAGGAGGCATGGGATCCAAGGGACATTGCTTTGTGGATCCAGAATTGGCTTGCCCACAGAAGGCAAAGAATGGTTGTAGACGGGTCATATTCTGCATGGAGGTTGGTGACTAGTGGTGTGCCTCAGGGATCTGTTCTGGGACTGTCTCTCTTTGTGATTTTTATAAATAACCTGCATGAGGAAGTGGAGGGATGGGTTAGTAAATTTGCTGAAGACACAAAGGTTGAGGGTGTTGTGGATAGTGTGGAGGGTTGTCAGAGGTTACAGCGGGATGCAAAACTGGGCTGAGAAGTGGCAGATGGAGTTCAACCCAGATAAGTGTGAGGTGGTTCATTTTGTTAGGTCAAATATGACAGCGGAATATAGTATTAATGGTAAGACTCTTGGCAGTGTGGAGGATCAGAGGGATCTTGGGATCCGAGTCCATAGGACACTCAAAGCTGCTGCGCAGGTTGACTCTGTGGTTAAGAAGGCGTACGGTGTATTGGCTTTCATCAACCATGGGATTGAGTTTAGGAGCCGAGAGGTAATGTTACAGGTATATAGGACCCTGGTCAGACCCCACTTGGAGTACTGTGCTCACTTCTGGTCACCTCACTACAGGAAGGATGTGGAGACTATAGAATGGGTGCAGAGGAGATTTGCAAGTATGTTGCCTGGATTGGGTAGCATGCCTTATGAGAATAGGTGAGTGAACTTGGCCTTTTCTCCTTGGGGCGATGGAGGATGAAAGGTGACCTGGTAGAGCTGCATAAGGTGATGAGAGGCATTGATTGTGTGGATAGTCAGGCATTTTTCCAAGGCTGAAATGGCTAGCACGAGAGGGCACAGTTTTAAGGTGCTTGGAAGCAGGTACAGAGGAGATGTCGGGGGTAAGTTTTTTTACGCAGAGAGTGACGAGTGCGTGGAATGGGCTGCCAGTGACGGTGGTGGAGGCGGATAGAATAGGGTCTTTTAAGAGACTCTTGGATAGGTACATGGAGCTTAGAAGACTAGAGGGCTATGGGTAACCCTAGGTAATTTCTAAGGTAAGTACATGCTCGGCACAGCATTGTGGGCAGAAGGACCTGTATTGTGCAGTTGGTTTTCTATGTTTCTAAGTAAAAAAAAAACACTTGCTGCCTCTCCTTTGTCTATCCTGCCCTGTTTTTCCTCAAACCATTTCAATAGATTGGTCAGGCAAGATTTCCCGTTAAGGATACTATGATGAATTTGACCTATTATATTGTGTACCCCCAAGTACCCTGAAAGCTCAAGTGTTTTATTGTAATTTAAAATGTTGATTACTCACATTTGCAGCTTGGTCAATGGTAGGACTCTATTAGTGTAACTGTATTAATGTGGGTCATATACATTACAAAAATGTGCAGAATTTTGCAAGTCACTTTGTGAGATAAAACTTGATTGGTGAATTATTTTATGCATTGTGTAGTTTGAAGCAGACAGGCGAGCTTTCATCATCACCATAAACTCGTTTGGGACGGAACTGTCTAAAGAAGATCGAGCTAAACTGTTCCCTCATTGTGGAAAACTATATCCTGAAGGACTTGCTCAGTTAGCGAGAGCTGATGACTATGAGCAGGTGAAGACAGTGGCAGACTATTACCCAGTAAGTATTGGGAAGGTTCTGTTGTGAAGAATTCTAGAATAATGCACATGGAAATTGCCAAATTGCAAATAACTCTATACAATTTGTGAACCCTGTTTAAAGTAATTTTGATTTCTACATTCTCTAGTACAATGAAATTCATGCTTGTTAAGTCTTAAAAGTGTGTGTGTGTGTGTACTTCAGTTTCAAAACAATATATTGGAGTTGCTCATCTTTAAATTTTCTTCTGATATTACAAACTTAAGTGTAAATCAGTGATTGTGTGTAGAATATAGTATTGGATATAAAATTATTATTTAGCAAATGCTGTTGGTGCACTGTTTAAAAACAACTGTGTTAACAAATTATTTGGCTGTATTTGGAGAAAAGTATCTGATTCTTACTGCACTGCTGTCTCTTCCTCAGGAATACAAGCTACTTTTTGAAGGAGCTGGCAGCAATCCAGGAGACAAAACCCTTGAGGATAGATTTTTTGAACATGAGGTACTTTATTTTAATAAGTGCTAGAGACAGAAGTGGGGTCAGCATGAAGTTCCCTCATGTTCTTCACCCAAAGTGTGGACGTTGGCATGGAGCCAAAAATTTACTTCATGCACATTTGTTTTCAGTGTTGATATAATCTCAAACAAAGGTTGGAGTAATGAGATTAGTTAGTACCAATTAAGTAAAACATTGATGCATTTAGATGAAATATCTGTTTTTAATTGATGAGTAGATTGGCAACCATTTGATAAATTCATCTACTTTGTATAAAAAATCCTAAAGAGTTTTGATTGTATGAGATTTTTTTAAATGGCTATGGTAGATGTCACTGTAGGAATGAGAAGTTCTTGGATGTTTTTGGGTTGTTTATACCTCTTATGTTGATGTCTTTGAGGGGCTGTAAAGAAAGTTTTCATTAGAATTAAGAAAATGATGTCGGGTACATAGAGCACGAACATAGGTGGGGGAATGTACAATGGCCCATGCTTAGCGTCTCCTTGTGTTGTAGCAGCTGCTGTTTTCACTTTGCAAGATGCGCATGAAGCGTTTTGTATATTTGGCAGATACTGTGTGGTGTCACTGGCAAAGAAATGTAGGGGACAGGAATTAAATGAATAGTTCCACTATACTTCGGATTTTGTACATGACTATTGTTGAATCTGCTCTCACCTGCTTTGGGAAAGCACACAGCTACATGTAGAGGGCAATTCTGGAATGCCCTCCACACCCTCCCTGCGCCCCTGATCCATGCTGTCGGGTGCTTCTAGCTGTATAAAATATTCAGCACTATAGTGCTGTTGAGATGTGTGATTCTGGGAAATATGGTATTTGTGATGAGACTCGTCCTTTGACCCACAATGAACTGCACATCAAGAGAATAGAAACAGGCATGGACACTGAGATCAGAGGGCATGCTTCCATGCTGAATGGCTGTGCCTGAAATTCAAAACTGATGCCAGCTATATCTTCCTGCATGTGCTTTGTAACCTGGGGTTTGACATCAAAATTGTGTACGTGGGCCTCTTGCAGCCCGAGTTGAGGGTTGGAACAGGACTTCCTCTTAATGCTACAGGCAATCAGAATTTGGAAAGGAGAAAATAATGTAGATATTTCCAAGTTTATGGCTGTATATTTAAAAAAAACTATTTGTAGCCACTAGCATTGCTCTTAATGTTATTGCTATAATTTCTGCCATTTTCAATGTTTGAAAATGTTGTTGCTTTTCTATGTTGGTGTTATTTAATTGCAGTTTGTTCTTGCTAATAACTTCAATGTAATCTTGCTGAATTAGTGAATAGCCTCTTAAAATAATTTTCTAATTAGCTTCAGTAAATCCAGTAACCTTGCGATGGGATTTTCCACAGGCACACAAGATAGTGTCAGTAACCTACAGGCGACTGATAGATAGATATACTTTATTGATCCCGAGGGAAATTAGGTTTCATTACAGCTGCACTAACCAAGAATAGAGCATAAATATAGCAATACAAAAACCACAAACAATCAAACAACAATATGCAAACTATGCCAGATGGAAATAAGTCCAGGACCAGCCTATTGGCTCAGGGTGTCTGACCCTCCACGGGAGGAGCTGCAAAGTTTGATGGCCACAGGCAGGAACAACCTCCCATGACGCCCAGTGTTGTATCTCGGTGGAATATGGCCGGAGTTCAACAGCAAAAAGTTCAATTTCCGGTCTACAAACACGTTCCTCGATCGTAATATGATCAGGATTGCACCATCCGTTGTTAACCAGAACAGCAAATCCCCAACTCCTTTACGCTTACCGCTCTCAGTGCACTTCCGGTCAGCCCGAACGGTCTGGGAGCCGTCCAAGGAAAAGTTTTGGTCGGTTATGTCCTCGTGCAGCCACGTTCCAGTAAAACACATAACACTGCTCTCCCGAAATGTTCTCTGACTCCTGGCAAGCGCCGTCAACTCATCCATTTTATTACCCACTGAACTCCTCTTCTCCATAAGTCTCTGTTGTCTCGACCTGGCCCTCTTTCCTCGACTGTGTGATCCCCCTCTGCATCCTCTGTGTGTTTCCCTCCAGATTTCAGCAGGGGTGTCCGCCGCTCTGTTCGCTAAACCGGCCGGCATAAGCGCAATCAGCTGGCCCCTGGACTGCTCGGAGCTTGGTAGAGTGGATGCTTTTAGAGGCAACCTGCTGTTTTACATTGATGTTATTCGCAACAACTAAAATGTGTGATTTGTGATTGTGAGTTTAATAACAGAAAATTCCTGTTTAAATATAGAGCAGTAATAGAACGTCTCAAGGTTTATGAAACCTCAAACTCACACTACTTCTTATATGAGCTTATTGAAGTGGGATGTCAGGAAAGGATAAAGCATTTACCTTATGCGGCCTATCTATAGTTCTGCGAAAGTATTATAAATATTCAGAATCAATTTACGGAATCTAACCCCTGACAGCAAGACTGACATCAATTTCTCACATGTATGTTTCAGGTTAAACTGAACAAGTTGGCATTCCTGAATCAATTCCACTTTGGTGTCTTCTATGCATACGTGAAACTTAAAGAACAGGAATGCAGGAATATTGTATGGATTGCAGAATGTATCGCACAGAGGCACAGGGCCAAGATTGATAATTACATTCCGATCTTCTGAAGTCCTGATTGACTGCTGATATATGATTAATTGCATTGATCTCCCTGCACTGTTTCTAATTAAGAATGTTTTCATGTGTAAAACGTGTATTGAGTTTCCTGGATGTATTCCACATATTTCAGTTTTATTTAAAAGGCATTATTGACAATCTAACGTGTAATCTTTCTTGAAATTACATTAAGACCTTGAAACTCCAAATCCTTGTGAATACTTCAGAAGAATTCTAATTATGGTAATCTCAGTGGGATTTGCAAGTGGTTTTGCTATATTCAAAACCATTGCTATTTTCTCTATTTAATTGTAGTGATTGTTTTTTAAACCTGATGTTTCAATTGTGTGGCAAACTAGCTTATGGCAATGTTACTATTCTGAGTGCATAAAAGATATCTTTATTGAAGTTTTGTTTGTGTCCTAACTGCAGCACAGTCAAGGTGAATAGCTGGATCAGGAGGTCAGTGTTACCTTTTCAAATATTTCAATGTGCTATATTTCCAGCAAAATACACCAAGTAGCATTGGGGAGATGAAAGTTGGCTTTTATATTGAAGCCAATTGTCAGATCTTTTTCTTTCAGAATTGATTTTGGAGCATTTATTTCTGCATGTGGCATTTTAGCATTACCCCAGCATTCACGCTAAACTGTTTACATTGAGAAAAAGATTGCTTGCTTGACCCGTGTTCACTGTAGCAATTTTGCTTGAAATGTTGAAATATAAAATGGGAATTTTCAGAATGGTAGATACATGAATATACACCTGTAATTTCTGTGCTGTTGGGTAATTCATGTGCTAACTGTATTGTGTAATAAATTTGTGTAATAATTAGGATATATTCTGATTAATCTGAAACTAAAAGCTAATCTTGTGATTTGTTGACAACTGTATATTGTATATCTGATCAGGTTCTTTAACAACAGATGTATTTAGTTAAATATTTTATTGTGAAACCAATTTTGGTCCAGATGTTCGAAAATGCATTGAACAGTTCCAGATTTAGTTTTTCATTTCTTTTTGTTTATTCTAAATGTGCTTCTTTGAAGACAGGTCAATAAATCTTTCCTAATTATCGTAAATGTTCTGGATTTGAATTTCTGAGCCCTTCAGTTAAACATTAGGTTTGTCTACAGGTGTTCATCATTTAGGAATTAAAGTTCTAATTTGTTTCTTTGCCTTCTGTAAACTTCACTGCAAGAATATTGTGAAGAATTTTCCTTGCATGTGTATATCAAAACAAACAGGGGTAAGCCAAACTCATTGTCACGGCTGCCGTGTCTGGCTGATTTTTGACCTCTATTTTCCTGCCAATTGGCTTATTCCTTTATTCACAGAGTCATAGAAAACTGCAGCACAGAAACAGGCCCTTCAGCCCATCTAGTACATGCCAAACCATTAGCCTCTTGGCGTACACCCAGCCCATAGCCTTGCATATCTGACCCTTCCATGTACCTACCCAAATTTCTCTTAAATGGTAATCAAACCTGCATTCAACGCTAGTGCTGGCAGCTTGCTCCACACTGTCACCACTCTCTGAAAAAATTCCCCCTCATGTTCACCTTTGACATTTCTTCTTTCACCCTTAACCCGTGACCTCTAGTTGTAGTCTCACGCAACCTCAATGGAAAAAACCTGCATTTACCCCATCTATACCACTCAATTTTGTATAACCCCTATCAAATCTTCTCTCAGTTTCCAAGTTCTAGGAAATAAAGTCCTAACCTACTCAACCTTTCCCTATAACTCAGATCCTCAAGTCCTGGCAACATCTTTGTAAATTTTCTCTATGCTTTCAATCTTATTCCAAATTAGTTATCACCATCATCTTGTGCAATTTCAACATAACATCCCAACTCCTGTATTCAGTACATTGATTTATGAAGGCCAATGTGCCAAAAGTTTTCTTTGTAACCCTATCTACCCGTGACACCACTCCAAGGAATTATGGATCTGTATACACAGATCCCTGTGTTCTACCACACTGTGCAGTGCCCTGCCACTCACCATATAAGACCTACCATATTGTCATCCAGATAGTTGATCTAGATGACAAACAATAGTGGACGTGGCACACCACCAGTCACAGGCCTCCAGTCAGTGAGGCAACCATCTACTATCACACTCTGGCTTCAACGAATCTAATGTCTAATCCAATTTACTACCTTATCTTGAATACCAAGTGACTGAACCTTGACCAAAATCTCATGTGGGATATTTTCAAAGGCTTTGCATTTCGGAAACATCCACTGCCTTGCCTTAATCAACTCTTCTGGTCACATCAAAAAACTCTTAAAGATTGGTTAAACATGAGCTACCACACAAAGCCATGTTAATTATCCCCAGTCAGTCCCTGTCTGTTCAAATAATTGTACAGCTGGTCCCTTAGAATACCTTCCAATAACTTTCCCACTTCTGATGTCAGGCTCACCAGCCTACAATTTCCTGGCTTATTCTTAGCCTTAAACAACAGAACAATATTATCTATCCTGCAATCCTCTGGCATATCACTTGTGGCTAAGAATGTTTTAAATATCTCTGCTACAGTTCCTGCAAGTTCTGCACCAGCCTCTCACTGGGTCTGAGGAAACACATTGTTAGGCGTGGGGATTTATCCACCCTAATTTGCCTCAAGACAGTAAACACCTCCTCCTCTGTAATCTGTATAGGGTCCATGACCCCACCCCCCGCTACATTGCCTCACTTCTATAAGACTCTCTGTCCATCTTCCAAGTAAATACAGATGCAAAAAAAAATCAATTCAAGATCTCCCCCCATCTCTTTTGGTTCCACACACAGATTTCCACTCTGATTTTCCAAAGGACCAATTTTGTCCTATGCTTTCCTTTTGCACTTAATATATCTGTCAAAGCCCTTAGGATTCTTCTTCACTTTGTCTGCTAGAGCAACCTCATGACTTCCTTCAGCCATCCTGATTTCCTCGTTAGGTGTTCCCTAGCATGTCGTTTATTCCTCAAGTACCTTCATTTGCTCCTGCCTGTCTGTACCTAGTATGCACCTCCTTTTTCTTAACTGGGGCCTCAATATCTCTTGAAAACCAAAGTTCCCTAAACCTACTATCCTTGCCTTTTATTCTAATAGGAACATAGAAACTCTACTCTCAAATTTTCACTTTTGAAGGCCTCACTACATATTCCTTTGCCAGAAAACAAACTGTCTCAATTCCACATTTGCCAGATTCTTTCTGATAACATCATAACTGGCCTTTCTTCAATTTAGAATCTCAACCCGAGTACCAGACCTATCCTTTTCCATAATTACCTTGAAACTAATGGCATTAAGATCACTAGATGCAAAGTGTTCCCCTACGCAAACTTCTGTCACCTGCCCTGTCTCAGTTCCTGAGAGACTATATAGTATTGCGCACTCTCGAGCTGGGACTTCTATATATTAATTAAGGAAACTTTCCTGAACACACTTGACAAATTATTTCCCATTCAACCATTTAACAGTCAATATATGGAAGGTTAAAAATCATCTACTATCACAATCTTATGTTTCTTGCAGGAGTATGTTATCTCTTTACAAATTTGCTTCTCTAAATCCTGTGGACAGTTGGGTGATCTGTACTATAGTCTCATTAATGTGGTCATACATGTTTTATTCCTCAATTCTACCTATAAAGCCTCACTATACGTGCTTTCCAGTCTGTCTTGCCTGAACACTGCCATAACATTTTACCTGGCTAGTAATGTCACCCATCCCTCTTTAATCAATCTCACTCTATCACATATAAGACAATGGATCCACAGCAAATTAAGCTACCAGTCCTGCCCCTCCTGTAACCAATTCTCACTAATGGCACAATGTCAGAATTCTATGTGCCCTAAGCTCATCTACCTTTCCTACACTACTTCTTGCATTGAGATGTACGCAGTTCAGAACACTGGTCCCACTGTTTTGATTGTTGATTTTGTCTGTGGGCTTTCTTTCTCCACAACCATTCCACTATCTGTTCTGGCATTCTTGCTTCCATCCCCCTGCAACTCGAGTTTAAACCGTGACCCTCTCCTTCCCCCCCCCCCCCCCCACTCCTGTGCTGGAATAGCAAACCTTCCCGCTAGGATATTATTCCCCCTCCAGTTCAGGTGCAAGTGGTGCCTTCTGCACAGGTCCTACTTTCCTTGGAAGAGAGCCCAATGATCCAAAGATTTGAAGTCCTCCCTCCTTAGCCACGTGTTAAACTGTGTGATCTTCCTTTTTCTGGCCTTGCATTGTACGGGTGGCAATCCTGAGATCACAGCCCCGGAGGTCCTGTCCTTTAACTTAGCACCTAACTCCCTGAACTCAGTTTGCAGGATCCCATCACTCCTCCTACCCATATCTCTGCTACCGACGTGGACCACAACCTTTGGCTCCTTACCCCCCCTAATTAAGAATACTGTAGACTAGATCCGAGATGTCCCCGACCCTGGCATCTGGGAGGCAACATATCTGGGAATCTTGTTCTCTATCACAGAACCTCCTTTCTGTTCCCCTAACCAACAAATTCCCTATGACTACAGCTTGCTTTTTCTCCCCTTTATGAGCTGCAGAGAGATACTTGTTGCCAGAGACCCCACTGCTGTGGCTTTCTTCTGCTATGTCATTCCCACCTAACAATATCCAAAATGGTATACTTGTTGAGGGTATTCTGCACTGGCTGCCTGTCTCCTTTCTTCCTCCTGACAATCACCTAGCTACCCGTCTATCAACCGCCCCCCCCAGCCTCCCAAATGATCCAGAGTTCATCCAGTTCTGGCTCCAACTCTGTAACACAGTTTGTAGAAGCTGCAGCTGGATGCACTTCTTGCAGGTGCAGTTGCTAGGGACACTGGCGGTCTCCCTGCCTTCCCACAGCTCTTGAGAATTCCACTGTCCTGCCTGGTATTTCCCCTACTCTAAATGTGTAATAAGTAATTAAATAACAAAAAAAAATTCCCATGGCCTACTCCTCTCTTCACTGAAGCCTTAATTCCCCAGTCTAACACTGGCCCACTCCCACAATCGCCTTCTCAGTTTAATCTTAAACCTAACTTATTTTTATTGGATCTTGCCAAATATCTAATTATGCACAATTCAATGTCCCCTTGGAAACTGTAACACACAAACGGTGCCAATTCCCTCCCCCAAGTTCTTTCAGACCATAAGACATAGGAGCAGGATTAGGCCAAACAGCCCATTGAGACTGCTCCGGCTTTCCTTCTCAGCACTGTTCTCCTGCCTTCTTCCCATAATCTTTCATACCCTGACTTATCAAGAACCTATCAACCTCTAATGACCTGGCCTCCACAATTGTCTGTGGAAACAAATTCCACAGATTCACCACCCACTGGCTAAAGAAATTCTTTCTCATGTCATTTCAAAATAGACTGAGGCTGCGCTCTCTGGTCCTAGACTCCTCCACCATAGAAAACATCCTCTCCACATCCACTCTACTTAGGCCTTTCAGCATTCGATTGGTTTCAATGAGATTCCCCTTTTTTCTAAATTCCAGTGAGTGAAGGCCCAGAGCCATCAATTCCCCCTAATGCGATAACCCTTTAATTTGTGCAATTATTCTCATAGATCTCCTCTGAACCTTCTTCAATGTCAGCATATCCTTTCTAAGATGAGGGATTCTACACTGCTCACAATACTTCAAGTGAGGCCCACAGGTGCCTAATAAAGCCTCAGCATCACATCCTTGCTTTCGTATTCTAGTCCTCTCAAAATGAAAGCTAACATTGCATTTGCCTTCCTCACCACTGACTCAACCTGCAAGTTAACCTTAAGGTAATCCTGCACAAGGACCCCCAAGTCCCTTAGCATCTTGGATTTTTGAAATTTCTCCCCATTTAGAAAATTATTTATGCTTTTATACCTTCTACCAAGTTCATGACCATACACTTCCTGACACTGTAGCATTTGCTAGTTCTTTGCCCATTCTCCTAATTTGTCTAAGCCCTTCTGAAGCCTCCCTGCTTCCTCAACACTACCTCCCGCTCCACCTATCGTCGTATCATCTGCAAACTTGGTCACAACGCCATTAATTCTGTCATCCCAATCATTGACATGCAATGTAAAAAGAAGTGGTCCCAACACCATACAGAACATCATTAGTCACGAGCAGCCAAATCAGAAAAGACCCCCTTTATTGCCACTCTTTGCTTCCTGCCAATAAGCCAATCTTCCAGCTATGCTAGTTTCTTTCTTGTAATACCATGGGTCTGTAACTTGTTAAGTAGCCTCATGCATGGCACCTTGGCAAAGGCCTTCTGAAAGTCCAAGTACGCAACATCTACCGATTCTCCTTTGTCGATCCTGCTTGTTATTGCATCAAAGAATTCCAACAGATTTGTTAGACAAATTTTTCCCTTAAGGAAACTATGCTGACTTTGGCCTATTTTATCATGTACCCCTGTACCCTGAAACCACATCCTTAACAATCAACTACAACACCTTCCCAGTCAGTCAAACCAGCAGGCCTATAATTTCCATTCTTTTGCCTCCCGCCCTTCCTGAAGAGTGGAGTGACGTTTGCAATATTTCACTGTTGATTCTTGAATGATCATTATTAATGCCTCCACAATCTCTTCAGCCACCTCTTTCAGAACCCTGGATTGTAGCCCATCCAGTCCAGGTGACTTACCTATCCTCAGACCTTTCAATTTCCCAAGCACATTCTCCTTTGCAATAGCAATTGCTGTCACTTCTGTCCCCTGACATTCTTGAATCTCTGGAATACTATTGGTGTCTTCTACAGTAAAAAGTGATACAAAATACCTATTCAGTTCATCCACCATTTCCTTGTCCCCTATTACTACCTCTGCAGTGTCATTTTCCAATGGTCCAATATCTACTCTCACCTCTTTTTACATTTTATATATAGGTAAAAACTTTTGGTATCCTCTTTGATATTATCTTTTCCTTCTTTATGCATTTTAGTTGCCTTTTGTTGGTTTTTAAGTTTCCCAATCCTCTAACTTCCCACTAACTTTTGCTTTTATGTTGGCTTTGACTTCCCTTGTCAGCCATGATTACATCAACCTGCCCTTAGAATACTACTTCTTTGGGATGTATCTATCCTGCACCTTCAAAGCTCCTCCTAGAAACTCCAGTCATTGCAGTTCTGCTGTCATCCCTGCTAGTGTACCCTTGCAGTCAACTTTGGCCTCTGTACCCCACTGTAATACTGATACATCTGACTTTAGCTTCTCCCTATCAAACTGCAGGGCGATTTCTAGCATATTATGATCACTTCCTCCTAAGTGCTCCTTTACTTTAAGCTCCCTAATCAAATCTGATTTATTACCCAACACCCAATCTAGAATTGCTGATTCCCTAGAGGGCTCATCCACAAGCTGCGCTAAAAAGCTGCTCTTGTAGGCATTCTACAAATTCTCTCTCTTGGGATCCAGCACCAACCTGATTTTCTCAACCGACCTGCAGATTGAAATCCCCCATGACTATCGTAACATTCTCCTTTTGAGATACCGTTTCTATCTCCCGTTGTAATTTGTAGCCCACATCCTGGCTACTGTTTGGAGACCGAAATATAACTCCCATCAGGGTCTTTTTATCCTTACAGTTTATCTCTGCTCACAATGATTTTACTTATTCTGATACTACAGTATGTCCCCTGTTTCTAAGGATTTGATTTTTTTTTTACCAACAGAGCCACACCACTCCCTCTGACTCCCTGCCTGTGTTTTCAATACAATGTGTATCCTTAGATGTTAAGCTCCCAACCATAATCTTCTTTGAGTCATGACTCAAGTGATGCCCACAAAATCATACCTGCCAATCTCTAACTGTGCTACAATATTATCTACCTTATTCTGTATACTGTGTGCATTCAAATATAATATTTGGTCCTGTATCCATCACCCTTTTTGATTTTGTCCCCTTTTTACACTGTAACTCATCCCACTGACTCTAATTTTGCCCTGTCATCCGCCTGTCCTTCCTGACAGTCCCACTACACACTGGATCTCCTTGTATACCAACAGCTCCATCCTCAGCCCTATCACTCTGGTTCCTAACCCCCTACCAAATTAGATTAAACCCTCCCCAAATGCTCTGGCAAACCTGCCTGCAAAGTTATTGGACCCCCCCTTAGGATTAGATGTAATCCATTTCTTTTGTATAGATTATACCTTCCACAAAATGATCCAGAAACATAAAAACCCTGCTCCCTATACCAGTTACTCAGCCACACATTCATCTGCTAAATAATCCCATTCTTACCCTCACTGGCGTGTGGCATAGGTAGCAATCCAGAGATTACTACCTTGGAGGTCTTGCTTTTCAGCTTTCTACCTAGCTCCCTAAATTCTCCTTTCAGGAACTCTTTGCTTTTCCAACTTATGTCAGTGGTTCCATTATGTACCAAAGACTTCTGGCTGCTCATCATCCCCCTTAGAATATTGTAGACACCATCCAAGACATCCCTTACCCAGGCATATACCATCTGGGTGTCTCTATCACGTCCACAGAATATCATGTCTGCTCCTGTACTGCAGTCCTCTTCTTCCCCATTCCCTTCTGAGCCAGACTCGGTGCCAGTGACCCTGCTCCTCCTGATAGGTCACTCCCCCTCAACAGTATCTAAAACGGTGCACTTATTATTGTGGGGAACAGCCACAGGGGTAACTAAATACTGACTGCCCATTTCCTTTTCCTCTCCTCACAGGTACCCATTTACCTGCCTCCTGCAACTTAGGTGTGACTATTTCCCTGTAGCTCCTATCTGTCAGTTTCCTGCATGAGCTGAAGGACAGAGCTGCTGCTCCAGTTGCTCAACACGGTCTCTGAGGAGCTGCAGCTTGGTGCACCTGGTGCAGATGTGGTTATCAAGGAGGCTGGAGGTCTCTCAGAATTCCCACATCTCACACAGAGAACACAACACAGCCTCTGGAGCCATCCTCACTGCACTATGCACTAACAGACAAAGAATGAAGAGGAAAAAGATCACCAGGCACTTAACTCACCCAAGTCTGTTCTCATTGAAGCCTGATGAGCAAAGCCTCCCCACTCTAATCCTGATCCACTCACACAATGGCCACTCCAAAAATGGCTGCTTTGCTTGTCCCTGCCTTATTGTTATTTGCCTTGGCTAATGAATTGCAACAGCACTGCTGAAAAAAGCCAAAACCCCTATGAAAGCTTAATTTATAAATCTTTCTCTCCCCGGCCTGTGTGAGGTGGAGTCCACTACCGAAAATACTCACTCTCCCTCTGAGCAATCCAAAGTCTCCTTGGGAACTGTGGCGCACAAAATGTGCCGACTGCCCCCACTCACTGTCCTTCTACGCAATCCAATGTCCACTCGGGAACTGTGGTGTGCAAAATGCATACTTGGAATCCAAACATCTACCTGCAGAACCTTTGTTTCTTTCTCCACAATTAGCTGCTGATTAATTAAAGCATTTTGTATTAATTTCAGATTTTTTAAATATGATTTTTGTTTTGATCATCTTCTATCAGAATTAATTATAGCCAACCACACATGCACGGGCCTCCAAGAGGACCACAGCCTTGCCGTAGGGTTTGGAGGCTTGTGTGCCTCAATGACCCAGAGAGCTATGTTGGCTGGAATTAGGGCTTTATACTTTGGCTTTTGGTAGGGTCACCTATGCCAAACAGATCAAAGGATAAAGGCCGGACTACGAGTGGTCAACCAATCCTCCAGGTTCGGAGGTTCAGCCCAGGGCGCTCAACCCTGATTGGTAAAACAAAATTGTTATGGAAACAGCAATGAAGAATCCTTCTGCACCTGAGTGTGATGGTATTCCTGAGTCTCCACCTGGGACTTCCATTTCTGACAATGGTGAAAACTGAGGGGAAACTACTGACGTGCTGAAGGAAGCCCTGAACACCGCCAGAGATGGAGGACCTTCATTGCTGCCCTAAACGCCAGAAGATAATAATAATAGTAATCGCAACACTATTAGTAATTGGTGTCTCAGCAACCCTTCCTCCAATATATGCATTTCAGAAAATACCAAGATATTCCATTCTATTGGTGTCTAATGTCCACAGTCTATTGCAGCAGAAGTTTTCAACTCCGGATAAAATTCTACAGTCAGGCAACTCTCTTAGTATCTCTGCTATTAACCGCTTGGTTACCTACTGCTTATGGGATTTCTGTGAAAATAGTACTTCTGAAAAGCACAAGTCTAATCTTCCTATTCATTGATGTTGGGCTTGTAAAATGACTGACATGGAAAATTAATAATTATTTTCACCTTAACATGCTTTCATTCCTTCAGATTTCAACTTCTTGCCTTCTCAATTCCATTCATCTTTGACATTGTCTCTTGCCATGTGGCATTGAATTATATAAGACCAAAAAACATAAGAGCAGAATTAGGCCATTCAGCCCATTGATTCCACTTTGCCTTTTGGTGATGGCTGATTTATCCCTCTCAACCCTATCCTCTGCCTTCTCCCTGTAAGCTTTGACAACCTTATTAACCAAGAACTTAACCACCTCTGCTTTAAGTATAGCGAATGATTTCACCTCCGCAGCAGACTGTGGCTATGAGTTCCTCAGATTCACCACTCTCTGGCTAAAGAGATTCCTCCTCATCTCTCTTCTAAAGGGAGATGTCAAAGGGGCAATGTTATGATGTTATTTGATTGGTTGCTGATGACGAATGTTGTTCTGCAGGGCTCGGTCTTGGGACCGCTTCTTTTTATGTTGTATGTGAATGAGCTGGATGATGGAATTGATGGCTCGGTGGCCAAGTTTGCAGATGATATGGAGATATGTGGAGAGGCAGGTCGTGTTGAGGAAGCAGAAAGGCTGCAGAAGGAATTGGACACATTAGGAGAATGGGCAAAGAGGTGGCAGAAGGAATACACTGTCAGGAAGTGTATGGTCATGCGTCTTAGTAGAAAGAATTAAAGCTTAGACTGTTTTCCTATCCCTAGTAGGGATAGTCCGGGTAATTATAGACCAGTGAGCCTTACGTCTGTGGTGGGAAAGCTGTTGGAAAAGATTCTTAGAGATAGGATCTACGGGCATTTAGAGAAACATGGTCTGAACAGGGACAGTCAGCATGGCTTTGTGAAGGGCAGATCGTATCTAACAAACCTGATAGATTTCTTTGAGGAGGTGACCAGGCTTATAGATGAGGGTAGTGCAGTGGATGTGATCTGCATGGATTTTAGTAAGGCATTTGACAAGGTTCCACATGGTAGGCTTATCCAGAAAGTCAGAAGGCATGGAATCCAGGGAAGTTTGGCCAGGTGGATTCAGAATTGGCTTGCCTGCAGAAGGCAGAGGGCCGTGGTGGAGGGAGTACATTCAGATTGGAGGGTTGTGACTAGTGGTGTCCCACAAGGATCTGTTCTGGGACCTCTACTTTTCGTGATTTTTATTGACGACCTGGATGTGGGGGTAGAAGGGTGGGTTGGCGAGTTTGCAGACGACACAAAGGTTGGTGGTGTTGTAGATAGTGTGGAGGATTGTCAAAGATTGCAGAGAGACATTGATAGGTTGCAGAAGTGGGCTGAGAAGTGGCAGATGGAGTTCAACCCAGAGAAGTGTGAGGTGGTACACTTTGGAAAGACAAACTCCAAGGCAGAGTACAAAGTAAATGGTAGGATATTTGGTAGTGTGGAGGAGCAGAGGGATCTGGGGGTGCATGTCCACAGATCCCTGAAAGTTGCCTCACAGGTAGATAGGGTAGTTAAGAAAGCTTATGGGGTGTTAGCCTTCATAAGTTGAGGGATAGAGTTTAAGAGTTGCTAGGTAATGATGCAGCTCTATAAAACTCTGGTTAGGCCGTGCTTGGAGTACTTTGTCCAGTTCTGGTTGCCTCACTACAGGAAGGATGTGGAAGCATTGGAAAGGGTACAGAGGAGATTTACCAGGATGCTACCTGGTTTAGAGAGTATGCATTATGATCAGAGATTAAGGAAGCTAGGGCTTTACTCTTTGGAGAGAAGGAGGATGAGAGGAGACATGATAGAGGTATACAAGATATTTAGAGGAATAGATAGAGTGGACAGCCAGCACCTCCTCCCCAGGGCACCACTGCTCAATACTCTTGTATACGTGGTTTTAAGGTAAGGGGTGGGAAGTTCAAGGGGGATATTAGAGGAAGGTTTTTTACTCAGAGAGTGGTTGGCGCGTGGAATGCACTGCCTGAGTCAGTGGCGGCGGCAGATACTCTAGTGAAATTTAAGAGACTACTAGACAGGTATATGGAGGAATTTAAGTTGTGGGGTGATATGGGAGGCAGGGTTTAAGGGTCAGCACAACATTGTGGGCCAAAGGGCCTGTACTGTGCTGTACTATTCTATGTTCTATGTTCTATGTAAGCGGGGAGAAAATTTTTAAAAACCTGAGGTGCAAAGAGAATTGGGACTCCTCATGCAGGATTCCCTAAAAGTTAACTTGCAGATTGAACTGGTGGTGAGGAAAGCAAATGCAATGTTGGCAATCATTTTGAGAGGACTAGAATATAAGAGGAGGGATGTAATGCTGAGGCTTTATAAGGCACGGGTGAGGCCTCACTGAGTATTGCGAGCAGTTTTGGACCCCTTATCTAAGAAAGGATGTGCTGACGTTGGAGAGTGTTCTGAGAAGGCCCACAGGAATAATTGCATGAATGAAAGGGTTATTGTATGAGGAGAATTGATGGCTCTGGGCCTGTACTGACTGGATTTAGATGAATGAGGGGCGATCTCATTGAAACCCATTGAATATTGAAAGGCCTCGATAGAATGGATGTAGAGAGGATGTTTCCTATAGTTGGGAGAGTATTGGATCACAGGGCACAACCTCAGAACAGAGGAACATCCATTTAGAACAGAGATAAGGAGGAATTTCTTCAGCCAGAGGGTGGGGAATCTGTGGAATTCATTGCCACAGGTGGCTCTGGAGGGCAGGTCATCGGATGCATTTAAGCTGGCAGTTGATAGGTTCTTGATTAGTGAAGGCATGAAAGGTTATGGGGAGAAGGCAGGAGAATGGAGTTGAGAGGAAAATGGATCAACCATGATGAAATGGCAGAGAGGATTCGTTGGGCTGAATGGCCTAATTCTGCTCCAATGTCTTATGGGATGTTTTCCTAATCTGAATGATCCCCCTCCATTCTTCTAAAGTTCAGCGAGTACAGTCCTTGAGGCATCAAAACCCCTCATACATTAACAGTTTCATTCATGGGATCATTCTTGCAATCTTCCTCTTCCTCTCCCATGCCAGCACATCTATTCTTAGATATGGGGCCCAAAACTGCTCACAATACTCCAAATTTGGTCTGACTAATGTTTTTTAAAAGGTCATCAATACTTCCTTACTTTTAGTCCTCTGGAAGTGAATGCTAACATTGCATTTGCCTTCCTTACCACCAACTCAACCTGCAAGTTAACCTTTAGGGAATCTTGCACTAAGAATCCCAAGTTGCTTCATAGCTCCTGTTTCTAAGTCTGTCCAAGTCATTCTGTTGACTAAGTTTCGTCAACATTTTCTGCCTCTCCACCTGTCTTTGTATCATTCATAAACCTAGCCACAAACCCATCAATTCCATCATCCAGATCATTGACATAAAACGTGAAAAGTATTAGACCCAACATGATACCTGCAGAACACTACTAGTTACTGGCAGCCACCCAGAAAACCAGAAACAAAAGCCTCCTTTATATTCTCACTGATTGTCTCCTGCCAGTCAGCCAATTTTCTATCAATGCTAGTATCTGTTCTGTCATACTATGGGCTCTCATCTTATTTAGCAGCCTCATATGTAGTTCCTTGTCAAAAACCTTCTGAAAATTCAAGTAAACAATATTTGCTGACTCTCCTTTGTCTATCCTGCCCGCTATTTTCCTAGAGAATTCCAACAGATTTGTCAGACAATATTTCCCCTCAAGGAAACCATGCTGATTTTGGCCTATTTTATCATGTACCTCCAAGTACTCTGAAACCTCATTTTTAATGGACGCTAACATCTTGCCAACCACTGAAGGCAGGTTAATTGGTGTATAATTTCCTGCCTATAGCCTCCCTCCCTTCGTAAAGAGTAGAGTGACATTTGTGATTTGTGAGTCCTCCAGAAATGTTCCTGAACCTAGAGATTCTTAGAAGATCACTACTACTTCTTAGGAATGAACTGATCCTGCACCTTCTGAATTAGTCCCAGAAACCCCAGCCATTGCTGCTCTACCGTCATCCCCTTCTAGTCAAATTTGGCCAATTCCTCCCTGTAGTTACCTTTACTGAACTGTAAAACCAATAACATCCAACCTTAGCTTCTTCCTCTCAAACTGTAGGGTCATTGCCTCCTAATGGTTCCTTTACCTTAAGCTCCGTAATCAAACCTGGTTCATCACACAACACCTAATCCAGAGTTCCCTTTTCCCTAATGGGCTCAACCACAAACTGCTCTAAAAAGCCATCTGATAGGCATTCTACAAATTCCTTCTCTTGGGATCCAACATCAAACTTATTTTCCCATCTACCTGTATATTGAATGACCACCATAACATCCTACATTGGTCTATTTGAAAGAGTTATGATATTGTTACAGATAAAATAGTGAAATTATCCATGTTTCCTGCTTTCTTCAGTTTGTTTGGTTAAGGACATCTGTTATCACTTACACACCAACACAAGACATTTTGCAGATGCTGGAAATCCCGATCAACGTACATAATGCGGAAGGTCTCAACAGGTCAGGAAGTATCTGTGGAGAGGAATAAACATCCAACATTTTGGACTGACACTTTTCAGCAGGACTATTGTTTGTCCAGTTTACTTTTCTCAGTTTCCTTGTAGAAGCTGCAACACTAAAGCAAGTTTATAATTGCCTTTCAGTGCTAACTCCCAAAAGGGGTCTTTGGCTTTGTGTGAGTATGAGGAATGAATGAAGCTATTCATTCACTGGTAATTGCAAACACTGCATCATTAATATTTCCCTATTAAGTATATGATGTTTGCTTTCTGGGTGTTGTGTTAAACCAGTTGAGTTAATAACTGAATTCGGATTTAAGCCAAAAAGTGTTGTCGCATAAAAGAATTTTCAGCTTTTGTATCTCATGCCTCCGCCCCATAAACAGTTGATCCTTTTAACACTAGCCTGATACCCCAGTTGGACAAATCACTGCTGCACCCAGCACAAACAAAAAAGTCTTTCTGATCATTACCCTCTACATTGCATGGAGGACTGCCAAAATATATGCCATTCTTATGCCTGGCAATTTTGGCTGTGGTATCATATACTGTATAACCATATCTTAGGAATTTGGTTGGCAAGTTCACTTGCGTAGGGAGGCAGGCATGCTGAGTGATATGTGGCAGACCTTTTTACCCTGGAGCATCATTTGTTTCAAAGGTAATATGTCTCTTTCCTGAACGACCCTTGTGTCAGCATTATCATGGTATCTACTTTTTGGACAATCTAAGGTCATCGCCCAATTTGAGCTAAGTGTATTTTGAATGTAGAGTCATAGAACATTACAGCACTGTAATAGGCCCTTCAGCCCATTTAGTCCATACTAAGATATTAATCTGCATAGTCCCATTGACTTGCACCTGGACTATAGCCTTCCATACACTTCCCATCCATGCACCTATCCAATTTTCTCTTAACTGTTTCAATGGAACATGCATGCACCACTTTTGCTGGCAGCTCATTCCACATTCTCACCATTTCTGAGTGAAGAAGTTCTCTTTCATGTTCCCCCTAAACCAGCAGTTCCCAACCTGGGGTCCACAGACCCCTCAGTTAATGATAAGAGTTCATGGCATAAAAAAAATTAGAGATCCCTGCCGTAAACATTTCACCTTTCACCCTTAACCGTTGACCTTTAGCTCTCGTCTCACACAATCTAAGTGGAAAAAGCCAGCTTGCATTTATCCTATCTATACCCCTCATTTTCTATACCTCTATCAAATCTCCCCTCATTCTCCTACACTCCTGGGAATAAACTCCTAATCCATTCAATATTTCCCTATGACTCAGGTCCTCAAGTCCTGGCAACATCCTTGTAAATTTTCTTTGTACTCTTTTCAATCTTATTGATAGCTTTCCTGTTAGTAGGTGACCAGAACTGCACGCAATACTCCAAATTAGGCCTCACCAACGTCTTATACAACTTCAACATAACACCCCAACTCTTGTACTCAGTACTTTGATTTCTGAAGGCCAATGTGCCAAAAGTTTTCTTTATAATCCTGTCTACCTGTGACACAATGGAATTATGGATCCGTATACACACTGCTCAATGCCCTTCCGCTCACCATATAAGACCTACCCTAGTTGGTCCTCCCAAAGTGCAACACCTCATACTTGTCTGCATTAAGTTCCATTTGACAGCTTTCAGCCCATTTTTCCAGCTGGTCCAGATCCCGCTGCAAGTTTTCATAGCCTTTCTTACTGTCCAGTGTGCCCCAATCTTGGTGTCATCTGCAAATGTGCTGATACACTTTACCACATTATCATCCAGATAATTGATATAGATGACAAACAGCAATGGACCTAGCACTGATCGCTGCGGCACTCCACTAGTCACAGTCAGTCAGCCAGTCAAAGCAGCAACCATCTACTCCTGCTGTCTGGCTTCTTGCCCAAAGCTCACGTCTAATCCAGTTTACTGCCTCATCTTGAAAGCCAAGCAACTGAACTTTTTTGACCAACCTCCCATGGGGGACCTTGAAAAAATGCCTTGCTAAAGACAATGTAGACAACATCCACTGAATTGCCTTCATCAACTTTCCTGGTAAGTTCCTCAAAAAACTTTTATGATCAGAATCGGAAGCATTTTATTGCCAGTGTGTGAAATCTACCAGAACTGATTGTGGTTTGGTGCCAAGGATAAAACACGGGACAGTATCATTAAAAGACTACGCAATAGCAACCAACAATTTACAACACAATTGTGCAGACAGCCATGAACAATCAATAATTAGCTGAATGGTCACATGCACAGACGTCAATAATTAAACTTAAATAAGTGTGAACACATGAACAGATCAGGTGATTGTCAACAGAACAAGGAGAGCAGGAAAAGCCATTTAATGGATGTTGTGCAGGAACAGTTAGGGTATTACACCAGAGAGAGAATGGTTAGACGTGACCTGCCATGCACAAAGCCTTGTTGACTATCCTTAATGAGTCCCTGTCTATCCGAAGACTTGTATATTCAGACCCTTAGAATACCTTCCAATGACTTACCCACTACTGATGTCAGGCTCACCAGCCAATGGTTTCCCACTTATTCTTAGACAATGGAACATTAGCTATCCTCCAGTCCTCTGGCAACTCATATCTAGCTAAAGATGTTTTAAATATCTCTTCCAGTCCGACAATTTCTGCACGTAGTTTCTGGGTGTTTGTAAGCTGACTTTTAACTGAAGCTGGAGGAATTAATTACTGACCAAGGTATGAAGACAGGATGCCTGGTGACAATCTCTTTTGAAATATATGAATATTTTAAACTGCACAGCAGTCTACCTTCAGAATTAAAATTTTGACAGAGCTGCTGTCCATCACAGTATGGTCCCAGCACAAGGAAACAGCACCCATCAAAGACGCCACCATCCAAGGATGTTGAGTGCCGTTCGGAAGGTGGTGTGTGCTTTCATGCAGACCAAGGGTCCAGTGTGTGAATTACAGACAAGTTCAAGGTGAGCTCCAACTTATGTGTACATTATAGTGGGCCCTTTTTGTTTTTTTTTCTTTTCTTTAATAACTATCATTAATGATCATAAATAAATTTTCTTTATAATTGTATGGAGTGTACAATCTGTTATTTCTTGCTGACAGCTGATTGCCAGGGGCAGTAAATCACACAGCATTCACACAAACCAGGGTTTGGGTGGGCAAGACATTCCAACGTCACGGGATTGGCGGGACCAGAGTTATATACACCCTAGATGTACCCCACCTGAAAAAGGAGTCTAGAGGCTGTTAGCGAGGGGCCCAGTAAAAAAGGGGTTTCATAGACAGTAGTTTTTTATAAAATACTATTTTATTTCTTCTCTTCCCTATAAATGGCAACAAGAAAATGAATTTCAAGGTTGCATATGGTAACACATACATTCTTTGACAGTAAGTTTACCTTGAACTTGCATCCCTAAGTACACGGTCACCTGGTTAATCACCTGGTTTTTAAAATTTCAGACACAAGGCATGTGAAACTGATACCCAGCTGCCGACATTCATTCGTAATGAAATCGTTCTCAGCAGTCCTGTGGCTGACACAAATGCTGATGTAAGTCAGCCTTTCTACAAGGTCCATTCATGTCTTATGGATTCTATAAGTTTCAGGACTGCCTCTTGGAACTGTGGGCTAATTATTTTGAGAAATAGTCAGATATAATCGTGATTGCTATCCCACACAACATAACTAATCTTCACATGCTACCATGCTAAACATGACAAAGCTGCCTAATAACAAAAATATTTTGAGTGCACTTTAGTGGAACCCTTGAATACCATCCCAGTTTTTTCTTAATGGGAAAAATATTTGGTCAGATATGACCGATAAACTTTACATATTGGCTTGTCCGTTAAATAAAACTGCTATCAAATCAGGTTCAACTTGTCTTGTTTCTCCTGGTGGGAAGATAAATTCAGTTCTCTAGAACTTTAGTGGACTAACATGCTTGTTTATGGACAGCCTACAAGGAAACTTTTTGAGTCTTTCATCTCTGAGCTCTAGGCCTCCGTTGGTTTTTGCAGAAGTCTATAGGTTCTCTAACTACATATATCTTCAGTAAGACACACAAAATGCTGGAGGCACTCAGCAGAATCAGGCAGCATCTATAGAGAGCAATAAACAATTGACATTTTGGGCTCAGACCCTTCATCACAACTGGTGAATGTTTAAGGAAAGGGTTACACCTGAACTCAAGGGGGAACCAATATATTTGCAGGAAGGTTTGCTAGGTTTGTTGGGGAGGTACAAAATAAACTGGCAAAGAGTTGGGAACCAGAATAATAGGAAGATGGGACAATTGATATATAACCAGCCACAGTGTGCCGTGAGACCATCAGGAAGGACAGGCAGTCATTGGGATGAGCTGTTATGTAACATGGGTCAAAAACAAAAAAGATGAATACAGGACTGAAGGGGTTATACTTGAGTGCATGTAGTGTATGAATAAAGTAGATGATCTTGTAGCATAGTTGGAGATTGATAGGCACAGTTGTGGGCTTCACTGAATCATGGCAGAGAGAAGATTATAGTTGTGAGCTTGAAGTCCAAGGATACACATTGTATCAAAAGGACAGGCAGGTAGGTAGAGGTGGTGGGGGTGGGGTGGCCCTGTTGGTAAAAACTGAAATCAAATCTTTAGAAAGAGTTGACATAGGACCGGAAGATGTAGAATCCTTGTGGATAGAATTAGGAAACTGCAAGGACAAAAACACCCTGATGGGAGTTGCATACAGGCCTCCAGACAGTAGCCAGGATTTGAAGAACAAATTACAATGGGAGATAGAAATGCATATAAAAGATATAAAAGGGCAATGTAACAATAGTCACGGGGGATTTCAATATGCAGCTAGACTGGGAAAGTCAGCACTGGATCCAAAGAGGGAGAATTTGCAGAGTGCCTTTATGATGGCTTTTTAGAGTAGCTTGTGGTTGAGCCCACCAGGGGAAAAGGTTTTCTGGATTGGATGATGCAAAATGAAACATATTTGATTAGTGAGCTTAAGGTAAAGGAACCCTTAAGAGACAGTGATTGTGATATGATAGAATTCACCCCAGAGTTTGAGAGGGAGAAGCTAATTTTAGATGTATCAGTATTACAGTGGAGTAAACAAAATTATAGGGACATCAGAGAGGAGTTGGCCCAATTTGTTTGGAAGGGGTCACTAGCAGTGATGATGGCAAAATAGTGATGGCTGGAGTTTCTGGGAGAAATTCGGAAGGTGCAAGATCGATACATAGCAAAGAAGAAGTATTCTAAACAGAGGATGATGCAACCATGGCTGACAAGGGGAGTCAAAAACAATATAAAAGTGAAAGAGAGGGCATATAATAGAGCAAAAATTAGTAGGAAAGCTAGAGAAATGGGAAGCCTTTAAAAAACAACAGAAGGCAACCAAAAAGGCATAAGGTGGAAAAGATGAAATATGAAGATATGCTACCAAAAATATCAAAGAGGATACCAGAAGTGTTTTTTTTTACAGATATACAGTATAAAGAGTAAAAGAGGTGAGATTAGATCTCAGACTGCTGCAAAACGATGTTGAGGAGGTAGTGATGGGGGACAAGGAAATGGCAGATGAACTAATTAAGTACTTTGCATCAGTCTTTTCACTATGGAAGACAATAGCAGTATGCCAGAGGTTTGAGTGTGTCAGGGCAGAAGTGAGTGGAATTGTTATTGCTAGGGAGAAGGTACTTGTGAAGCTGAAGGTGGATGAGTCACCTGGACCAGATGAACTACACCCCAGGGTTCTGAAGGAGATAAGCAAATGAGAATCGGTGGATGTTGTGTACTGGATTTTCAGAAGGCCTTTGACAAACTGCCACTCATGAGACTGCTTAACAAAATAAGAGCCTATGCTATTACAGGAAATATACTAGCATAGATAGAGGATTGGCTTTTTGGAAGAAGGTAAAGGGTGAGAATAAAGGGAGCCTTTTCTTGCTGGCTCCCGGTGACTAGTGGTGTTCCGCAGGGGTCGTGTTGAGACCTGTTGTTTTCACATTATATGTCAATGATTTGGATGATGAAATTAATGACCTTGTGACCAAGTTTGCAGATGATACAAAGATAGGTGGAGGGGCAGGTAGTGTCGAGGAAGCAGGGAGTCTGCAGATGGATAGACAGATTAGGAAAATAGGCAAAGAAGTGTCAGATGGAATACAATGTAAGGAAGTGCATGGTCATGCACTTAGGTAGAAGGAACAAAAGCATAGACTATTTTCTAAATGGGCAGAAAATTCAAAGATCTGAGGTGCAAAGAGTCTTGGGACTCCTCATGCAGAATTCCCTAATAGTCAACTTGCAGGTTGTGTCAGTGGTGAGGAAGTTAAATGCAATGTTATCATTCCTTTCTCAAAGACTAGAATATAGAAGTAAGAAGGTGATACTGAGGCTTTATAAGACACAAGTGAGGCCAAAACGTTCTATTCAAAAGGTTCAAAGGAACATCTAAACAAGCCTGATGCACTTTGGAAACAAGTCCTGTGGACTGATGAAGTTAAAGTAGAACTTTTTGGCCGCAATGAGCAAAAGTATGTTTGGAGAAAAAAGGGTGCAGAATTTCACAAAAAGACCCCTCTCCAACTGTTAAGCACGGGGTTGGATCGATCATACTTTGGGTTTGTGTTGCAGCCAATGGCATGGGGAACATTTACTGGTAGAGGGAAGAATGAATTCAATTAAATACCAGCAAATTCTAGAAGAAAACATCACACCATCTGTAAAAAAGCGGAAGATTTAAAGAGGATGGCTTCTACAACAGGATAATGAACTTAAACACACCTCAAAATCCACAATGGACTACCTCAAGAGGTGCAAGCTGAAGGTTTTGCCATGGCCCTCACAGCCCCCTGACCTAAACATCATCAAGAATCTGTGGATAGACCTCAAAAGAACAGTGCATGCAAGACGGCCGAAGAATCTCACAGAACTAGAAGCCTTTTGCAAGGAAGAATGGGCAAAAATCCCCCAAACAAGAATTGAAAGACTCTTAGCTGGCTACAAAAAGTGGTTACAAGCTGTGATACTTAAAGAATGGGTGAAAATCCCCTAAACAAGAATTGAAAGATTCTTAGCTAGCTACAAAAAGCGTTTACAAGCTGTGATACTTGCCAAAGGGGGTGCTACTAAGTACTGACCATGCAGGGTGCCCAAACTTTTGCTTCAGGCCCTTTTCCATTTTTGTTATTTTGAAACTGTAAAAGATGGAAATAAAGAAGTTTTCTTGCTTAAAATATTAAAGAAATGTGTCATCTTTAATTTTATGCCTTTTGGAAATCAGTTCGTCTTTTACTCACTTAGCTATTGACAGTGACAGAAATTTTGACCAGGGATGCCCAAACTTTTGCATGCCACTGTATACAGGCTCCACATAATTCGAGTGTTTGTAAGCTGTGAAGGGCTTGCAACTTCGAAAGAGCCAGATGATCAGAGAGAAAGACATTTTAGAGCCATAGAGAGAACTACAGCCCATCGGCCAGCACCCGGACCCTAGCCCTCCACACCATTCCCATCCATATATTTACCCAAACTTCTCTGTATCCACATTCACCACTTCCTACATCTGGAGGAGACAAAAAAATATCGTTAGTATTTCTGGTTGAGACGCTACATCACTCCAATTGTCGACATTTCCAATCCTCCCACGGCTACTGTTTGACCCATTGTTCCTCTTGCAGATGTTTCATTGTTTCACATTCTAATATCTGCGGTCTTTTGTCTCCAGTATATTTTCACTGACCCAGCAAATGTGTGGGATCATGGAAGTGGTTACAGGCACTTGGCAAACCTCTCTGTACAAGAGGAAGAAAAACTCCATCCGCTGAATTAGCCGAGCAAGAACATTGTGGGTATTTAATTTGTTGTCAGCCAGAAAACTGGCAGTGAAATTTGGCTATTTTTAAGTTAATTGGTATTAATGTTCTGAAAACCGCATACATTTCTCTGACATCAGTTTTCGGCCCCAGTGTCTATTTGAAATCAATCTCCATTACAGTTGAGCCTGTTTTAATTCCTAACTTGCTTGAGAAGTTGTACGTTATGTTCTTGCTACTCTCGGCTAATTTGATGGAAGGTAAAATTCAGTTTGTGGTTTACCCTTTTCAAAGTTCATAGGTTGATTGCTAGTTTTAGAAATTTCATGATATCAAACTTGAAAGAGCAGATCAGTTTTGCTAATTCCAGTATATCAAGATGAACAATCCAAGCCCCTTATGGATTTCACAAAAACAACATGTCAAGGAAGTGCCTGACCTTTGTGTGTTTGGAAACTACAGCATGGACATAGGTCCAACAGAGATGAACTTCAACACAGTTTTGAATCCTCCAATTTCAAAGTAAATTATGAAAGTATGAATTTTTTATCATAAGATTCATTTTCTTGCAGGCAGTTACAGGAAAAGAAATGCAGTAGAATTTTATGAAAAACAATACCAAGACTGACAAACTGTGGAAATAAAAATAACACCGAGAAAATGAGTTGTAAAGTCCTTAAAAGTTAGTCTGTAGTTTGCAGACTCAGTTCAGAGTAGTGGTGATTGAAGTTATCCACACTGGCTCAGGAGCCCGATGCTTGTAGGGTATTAACTGTTCCTGAACCTGGTGGTGTGGGAGCTAAGGTTTCTGTACCTTCTACCAATGGCTGTAGCGAGAAGAGAACACTGCCTGTTTGAGGGTCCTTCGATGGATGGATGTTGTTTTCTTGTGGTAGCACTACATGTAAGTGTTCTCAATGGTGGGGAGAGCTTCACCTCTGATGTACTGGGCTGACTCCAGCACTTCTGTAACCTTTTCCATATCTGGGTCTTAGTGTTTTCCTACCAGACAATGATACAACCAGTTAGGACTCTCTCCACTGTGCATCTATAGAAGTTTGACAAAGTTTTTGGTGTTGTGACAAATCCAGGCAAACTTCTAAGAAAGTAGAAGCTCTATTGCACCTTCTTTGTGATGGTGTTTATGTGCTGGTCCCAGGATAGATCCACTAAGAAGTTGACGCCAAGGAACTTACAGCGACTGACGTTCTCCACCTCCATTCCCCTAATGAGGACTGGCTGATGGATCTCCATCTTCTTCCTTTTGTAGTCGATAATCCGCTCTTTGGTCTTGCTGACTTTGAGTGAGGGGTTGTTGTTATAACCTATTCATTGTTGCCTTTGATTTGGCCAACAGAGGTGTCATCAGTGACCTTAAATACAGCATTGGAGCTGCGCTTAGCCACACAATCAGTATAACGTGAACAGAGCAGTTCCGTGGTGCTCCTGTGCTGATGGTGAATGTGTTGAGTACGTTTGAGGAATGGAGCCATCGAATTGCAGAAAATAGTTGGGCCAGTTCAGGAGTCTTTATAGGTTTGTGCTCTTACCTCAACGAAGATTTCTTTGCAAAAACATCAGTACAGATGAAAGATTATTAAGAGATCAACTATTCCAAAATGCATTACAATTAAACCATTGACATGTTTATTGAAATAATTGAAATATGAATTTATAAATACTTGTGTTTTTACAGCTTGGGCAAATACACAGGAAATGACAGTTTGCAGCAATAGAGTTCAGTAATTTCTTGCACATTCACAAATTAATTAGTCAGATATACATGTACACACATTGAACGCAAGCTTATGATTTAAAAAAATAGTGTGGGTTGAATAATTTGTGCAATATCTGAATATTCTTACTAGTGTTACTTTGTCCTCACCATTTGTGCCTCGAGTCATCTACCTTAAGGTTTTTCTGGTTACTGTTCATCTTTGCAGATGTGACAGGGTTAACACATGGATAAGAAGCTGGAGGAGGAGGAGGGTGGGCTTCAGACTTTTGGATCATCAGACTTTCTTCCAGAGAAGGTGGAACATGTGCAGAAGAGATGGTTTGCACCTAGACTGGGGGAGGGAGGGGGCTAATATCCCAGTGGGAAGGTTTGATAGTGCTGCACACGGGTGGGGTGGGTTTAAGCTAGAGCTGCAAAATGGTGGGAACTAGAGTACCAGAACAGCTAGTGGAGAGGTTGTGGAAATAGATATTGTTAAGATCGCAGAGAAACATACAAACATAGAAAACCTTTTTTCTTGGAGCGAATAGATTTAGTGAACAGTTCAGGCATAACTGGGATTGCTCAGAGGTCAGACAGCAGATTGGCATCTTGGGTCATTAGATGTACTTCTTTCTCTGTGGATACTGCTTGTTCCCCTGACTGTTTCCAAGATTTTCAGCTTTTGTTCCAGATCTCAAGCCCTGCTTAGTCCTTACGCAATTCAGTTATTCCTGACTACACAGATGCTGCCTGACCTATTGGGACTTTCTCAGCATTCTCCTTTAGTTCAGTACCACCAGCTACACCATCAATATTTCTCTCCTCTTCCAGACAGATGAGCTATAGCTAACAAGTCTTCAGCACCCTTTCCTCATCAATACCAATCCATATCATTTGACCTTCCTTTGTCTTCACACCAAACACTTTCTTTGCTCTATCCATCCTTTTCCCTTTTCTGCAAGTTTAAATGTGCCTATTTTAGAAACATAGAAAACCTAAAGCACAATACAGGCCCTTCAGCCCACGATGCTGTGCCAAACATGTACTTATTTTAGAAATGACCTAGGGTTACCCAAAGCCCTCTATTTTTCTAAGCTCCATGTACCTATGTAGGAGTCTCTTAAAAGACCCTATCATACCCACCTCCACCACCGTCACCGGTAGCCCATTTCATACATTCACCAGTCTCTGCATAAAAAACTTACCCCTGATATCTCCTCTGTACCTACTTCCAAGCATCTTAAAACTGTGCCCCCTCATGCTAGCTATTTCACCCCTGGGATAAAGACTCTGACTATCCACATGATCAATGCCTCTCATCATCTTATACACCTCTGTAAGGTCACCTCTCACCCTCCGTCGCTCCAAGGAAAAAAGACCGAGTTCACTCAACCTATTCTCATAAGGCATGCTCTCCAATCCAGGCAACATCCTTGTAAATCTCCTCTGCACCCTTTCTATGGTTTCCACATCCTTCCTATAGTGAGGCGACCAGAACTGAGCACAGTACTCCAAGTAGGGTCTGACCAAGGTCCTATATAGCTGAAACATTACCTCTCGGCTCCTAAATTCAATCCCATGGTTGATGAAGACCAGTACACAGTATGCTTTCTTAACCACAGTGTCAACCTTCACAGCAGCCTTGAGTGTCCTATGGACTTGGACCCCAAGATCCCTCTGATCCTCCACACTGCCAAGAGTCTTACCATTAATACCATATCCTGCCATCATATTTGACCTACCAAAATGAACCACCTCAAACTTATCTGGGTTGAACTCCATCTGCCTCTTTTCAGCCCAGTTTTCCATCCTATCAATGTCCCGCTGTAACCTCTGACAGCACTCCACACTATCCACAACACCCCCAACCTTTGTGTCATCAGCAAATTTACTAACCCATCCCTCCACTTCTTCATCCAGGTCATGTATAAAATCACGAAGGGTCCCAGAACAGATCCCTAAGGCACACCACTGGTCACCAGCCTCCATGCAGAATATGACCATTCTACAACCACTCTTTGCCTTCTGTGGGCAAGCCAATTCTGGATCCACAAAGCAATGTCCCCTTGGATCCCATGCCTCCTTACTTTCTCAATAAGCCTTGCATGGGGTACCTTGTCAAATGCCTTGCTGAAACCCATATGCACTACATCTACTGCTCTACCATCAACGTGTTTAGTCATATCCTCAAAAACTTCAATCAGGCTCATAAGGCATGACCTGTCATTTACAAAGCCATGCTGACTACCGTATTCGTAATCATATTATGCCTCTCCAAATGTTCATAAACCCTGCCTCTCAGGATCTTCTCCATCAACTTACCAACCACTGAGGTAAGACTCACTGGTCTATAATTTCCTGGGCTATCTCTACTCCCTTTCTTGAATAAGGGAACAACATCCTCAACCCTCCAATCCTCCGGTACCTCCCCCGTCCCCATTGATGATGCAAAGATCATTGCCAGAGGCTCAGCAATCTCCTCCCTCGCCTCCCACAGTAGCCTGGGGTACATCTTGTCTGGTCCCGGTGACCTTTCCATCTTGATGCTTTCTAAAAACTCCTGTGCATCCTCTTTCTTAATATCTACATGCTCAAGCTTTTCAGTCCGCTGTAAGTCATCCCTACCATTGCCAGGATCGTTTTCCAAAGTGAATACTGAAGCAAAGTACTCCATTAAGTACCCCTGCTATCTCCTCTGGTCCCATACAAACTTGCCCACTGTCACACTTTCACGTTTTATCCTCTTGCTCTGAACATACTTGCGGAATGCCTTGGGGTTTTCCTTAATCCTGTCCACCGAGGCCTTCTCATGCCCCCTTCTGGCTTTCCTAATTTCTTTCTTGATCTCCTTCTTGCTAGCCTTATAATCTTCTAGCTCTCTGTTATTACCTAGCTTTTTGAACCTTTTGTAAGCTCTTCTTTTCTTCTTCTTCTTTTTTTAATAAAATTTTTATTGAGTTTTCAAAAATACATGAAAAGATAGTATCTACCCTCCCCCCCCATATAAAGTCCTACCTAAAAAGAAAAAAAGAAAAAAAAGAGAGCCGCCTGGGTATTGGAAGGTTTCCACATGCTCCATGGGATTCAAAATAAATTTGGTATACTTATTCGTTACTTTCCCCAAGGGACCAAGATCTTTATCGGAGCACTTAAATATGCCATCCTATCTTTTGTAAATAAGGGCGCCAAATATTCAAAAATGTTACATATTTATCTCTTAAATTATAAGTAATTTATTTTTTGTGGTGTAATATATAATTGGTGTAAAAAGTTATATTATACTAATCTAAGTCGAACATTTATTGTGTTTGTCATACTGTCAAGGCACAGTCTTGACCAATTTGTTTCATCAATATCAATATTCAGATCTGTTTCCCATTCTTGTTTTGACTTAAAAATTGCTACTCCCCGCTACAACAACACTACCCACCCAATCTCTCTTTAATTTCTGATATTCTGTTTCTGTTAAATGCGTTTCCTGTAAAAAGGCTGAATCTATCTTCATTTTCTTAATATGTGTTAAGATTCTTTTTCTTTTCACTAGTCCATAAGCCCATTAACATTAAAACTCAAAAAATTCAATAAATTAGTCATTATTTTTAACAAAGTTACTCCAATCTAAAACATTACTTAACTGCTCAACTCTCATAGTTCCTTGGGGAATCTCTTTGAACTTCACCATGTTGCTATGTGTTCCCCCCCCCCCCCCAATCATCCAGGCAAAAAGAAAAAAAAGATAGATGAGATATATAAAAAAAGAAAAAACAAAATACCCCCCCACTAATGTTGTGAATGAAAGGATACACAACACTACCCCCCCTCCATTTTGTGGGTCGTGGCTAGAGCCACGGTTGCACACATGATTAGCGTAGCAATTGATCAGTGCTTCTTCCAGCTCCCCCGTAACAAAAAACAATTATATATATATAAAAAAATTAATGTTACTATTCCCAACCAGTATTCCTCAAATTTTAACCTTACTTCCCCTCCCTCATATAATTAGTAATATATTTATATATTCATCCGCCTTCAAAAATCCAACAAGTCCATTCTTTGACCCAGTCTTCTTCTTCAATCCATTTCGCTCCCCTGGTTTTGTTCTTGTACCTGGTGAATATTCAAAGAGTCTTGCACAAACTGCTCCGCTTTCCGGTAATCATCAAAAAATCTTTTTTCTCCACCGGTCAAAAAAATCTTCAAAGTTGCAGGGTAACGCAATATAAAATGATAACCGTGATCCCGTAGGATTTTTTTCACTGGATTAAATTTCTTCCTTCTCTTCAAAAGTTCATAACTTATGTCAGGATAGAAAAAAATTTTGTTCCCTTGAATCATCAATGGCCCTTTTCTATTCTTGGCAGCTTGGGCAGCTGCCTGTAGAATCCTTTCCTTGTCTTGAATCTTCTTTTCTTCTTGACTAGATTTACAACAGCCTTTGTACACCACAGTTCCTGTATCATACCATCCTTTCCCTGTCTCATTGGAACGTACCTAGGCAAAACTCCACGCAAATATACCCTGAACATTTGACACATTTCTTCTCTACATTCCCTGAGAACATCTGTTTCCAATTTATACTTCCAAGCTCCTGCCTGACAGCCTCATATTTCCCCTTTCTCCAATTAAACGCTTACCTAACTTGTCTGTTCCTATCTCTCTCCAATGCTATGGTAAAGGAGATAGAACTGTGATCACTATCTCCAAAATGCTCTTCCACTGAGAGATCTGCCACCTGACCAGGTTCATTTCTCAGTACCAGATCAAGTACAGCCTGTCCTCTTGTAGGCTTATCTACATATTGTTTCCAGAAGCCTTCTTGAACACACCTAACAAACTCCACCCCATCTGAATCCCTCGCTCTAGGGAAATGCCAATCAATATTTGGGGAATTAAAATCTCCCACCACGACAACCCTGTTATTATTACACCTTTCCAGAATCTGTCTCCCTAGCTGCTCCGCGATATCTCTGTTACTATTGGATGGTCTATAAAAAACACCCAGTAGAATTATTGACCCCTTCCTGTTTTGTAATTTCCACCCACAGAGACTCAGTAGACAATCCCTCCATGTCTTCCTCCTTTTCTGCAGCCGTGACACTATCTCCGATCAACAGTGCCACGCCCCCACCTCTTTTGCCTCCCTGCCTGTCCTTTCTGAAACATCTAAAGCTTGGCACTTGAAGTAACCATTCCTGACCCTGAACCATCCAAGTCTCTGTAATGTCCACAACATCATAGCTCCAAGTACTGATCCATGCTCTCAGCTCATCCGCTTTGTTCCTAATATTCCTTGCATTAAAATAGACACATCTCAAACCATCGGTCTGAGCGCGACCCTTCTCTATCACCTGCCTATCTTCCCTCTTGCAGTGTCTCCGAGCTTTCTCTATTTGTGAGCCAACTGCCTCTTCCTTTATCTCTTCAGCGGCACTCCACGGAAAACAACCCAAGTTTATCCATCCTCTCATGATAGCAAATGCCCTCTAAACCAGTAATTATCCTGATCAACCTCTTCTGCACCCTTTCCAAAGCCTCAAAATCCTTCCTGTAGTGGAGCAACCAGATAAAGTGGTGCAATACTCCAGATGTGGCCTAATCAGAGTTTTATAAAGTTGCAGTATAACCTTTTAACTTTTGAACTCAACTAATAAAAGCATTCCATAAGCCTCCTTCACCTTACCGACCTGTGTAGCCACGTTCAAGGAGCTACGAATTTGGACCCCAAGATCTCTCTGCTCAGCAACACTGTTAAGGATCTTGCCCTTATTAGTGTACTGTCTCATTTTCATTTGCCCCACCAAGGTGCAACTCTTTATATTTATCTGGGTTAAACTCCATCTGCCATTTCTCTGCCCATACCTGCAACTGATCTATATTGCGCTGTATTCTTTACCAGTCTTCTACACTATCCACAACTCCATCATTCTTTTTTTTTAGATTATGAGGACATGCAGTCCTCTTTTATTGTCATTTAGTAATGCATGCATTAAGAAATGATACAATGTTCCTCCAGAAAGATATCACAGAAACACAAGACAAACCAAGACTAAAAAAACCGACAAAAACAACATAATTATAACATATAGTTACAACAGTGCAAAGCAATACCGTAATTTGATGAAGAACAGACCATGGACACGGTAAAAAAAAGTCTCGAAGTCTCTTGAAAGTCCCATCTTCTCACGTAGACGGTAGAAGGAAGAGAAACTCTTCCTGCCATGAGCTTCCAGCGCCACAAACTTGCCGATGCAGCACCCTGGAAGCACCCAACCACAGTTGACTCTTGAGTCCGTCCAAAAACTTTGAGCTTCCGACCAGCCCTCCGACACCGAGAGCTGAGCACCATCTCTGCCAAGTGCTTCGACCCCGGCCCTGGCAACAGGCGATAGACAAAGCTGAGGATTTGGGGCCTTCCCCACCGGAGATTCTCGATCACACAGTAGCAGCGGCAGGGAAGCGGGCATTTCAGAAATTTCTCCAGATGCTCCTCCTTGCTTCTCACGTCCGTCTCCATCAAATCAGGATTGTGCACAGCATCCTACTTCACAAATACGATATCTTTTCGGAGTGGCCGCGTGCGCTGCGTCGTGCTGCCATCTTCTCTTGGATGATTCTTGGTATCATCCTCAAAAGTACTAACCCACCCATCTACAATTTCCTCCTGTTCATTTATATACATCACCAACAGCGGAGGTCCCAGCACAGATCCCTGTGGAACATCACTAATTAAGGCCCTCCAGCTCAAATAAGCCCACTACCCTCTGTCTCCTATGTGCAAGCCAGTTGTGAATCCGAACCGTCAATCTGCCGCGAACCCCATGCCTCTTATCCTTCTGGATTAGCCTCCTATGAGGGACTTCGTCAAACGCTTTACTAAAATCCATGTAGACAATATCCACTGCTGTGCAGTGGGACTAATGATCTGATTACAGATATTTCAATGCAAGAAGAATTGTAGCAAAGACAGCTGAGCTCAGAGTATGGATCAACATATGGAATTATGATATTGTAGACATTAGTGAGACTGCTGCAGGAAGGGCAGGACTGGCAGCTCGATATTCCAGGGTTCCATTGTTTTAGACGTGACAGAGCAGGAAGGATTAAAGGGGGAGGGGTGGCGTTACTAGTCAGGTAAATATCACGGCAGTGCTCAATCAGGACACACTGGAGAACTCGTATAGTGAGGCTTTATGGGTGGAACTGAGGAATAAGAAAGGTATGACCACATTAATGGGCTATATTATCAACCATCAAACTGCGGGATTTAGAAGAACAAATCTGTAGGGAGATTGCAGACTGTTGCAATGGATTATGATAGTAGGGATTTTGCTTTCCACATATTGACTGAGATTCCCCTACTGTAAAAGGACTAAATAGGATAGAGTTTGTCAAATGTGTTTAAAATGTTTCCTTAATCAGTACATAGAAGTCCCAATGAGAGAGCATGCAATACTTGACCTGCTATCAGGGAATGAGACAGAGCAGGTGACATAAGTTTGTGCAGGGGAACGCTTTGCATCCAGTGATCATAATGCCGGTAGTTTCAAGATAATTATGGAAAAGGATAGTCTGGTACTTGGGTTGAGATTCTAAACCGGAGAAAGGCCAATTTTGATGGTTATAGAAAGGATCTGTCATTTTTGATTTGGGTCAGACTGTTTTCTGGTAAAGGTGTACTTGTAGGAGGCCTTTAAGAGTGTAATGTTGAGATTACAAAGTTTGTATGTGCCTGTCAGAATAAAAGGCAAGGATAACAGGAACCTTAGTTTTTGAGAGATATTGAGGCCCTGATTAAGAAAGAAAAAGGAGGTACATAGCAGGTATAGGCAGGTAGGAGCAATTGGGGTACTTGTGGAGTATAAGAAATGCAAGGGAACACTTAAGAAAGAAATCAGCAGTGCTAAAAGAAGTCACGAGGTTGCTATAGCAGTCAAGGTGAGGGCGAATCCTAAAAGCTTCTTCAGAAATGTTAAGAGCAAAAGGATTGCAAGGGACAAAATTGGTCTTCTCGCAAATCAGAATGGTAATCCCTGCATGAAGCCAAAAGAGATGGGGGAGATCTTCAATAGATTTTTTGCATCTCTATTTACTCAGGAGACAGACACAGAAGTGAGGCAAAACAGCAGCAGATCACAGAGGAGGAGGTGTTTTCTGTCCTGAGGCAAATTTGGGTGGACAAATCCCCAGGGCCTGACAAAATGTTCCCTCAGACCCCACGGGAACTCGCAGGGGCCCTAGCAGAGATGCTTAAATCATCCTTGGCAACAGGTGAGGTACCAGGGAATTGAAGGATAGCTAATGTTGTTCCACTGTTTAACAAAGGCTCAATAAGTAGACCAGAAATTATAGGCCAGTGAGCCTGACATCAGTAATGGGAAAGTTATTGGAAGGTATTCTAAGGGACTGGATATATGAGTATTTAGTTAGACAGGGACTGATTAAGGATAGTGTGCATGATAGGTCATGTCTAACCAATCTTTGTTTTTTGGGAAAGTTACCAGGATTGTGGACTTTAGGAAGAGTAAGCTGAGGGGACACAAACTAATCCTCACAGAGGGATCAGAAATGGGGAGAGTGAGCAATTTCAAGTTCCTGGGTATCAAGATCTCTGAGAATCTAACCTGGTCCCAACATATTGATGCAGCTATAAAGAAGGCAAGACAGCAACTATATTTCATTAGGAGTTTGAAAAGATATAGTTTGTCACCAAAAACATTCAAAAACTTCTATAGATGTACCATGGAGAGTGTTCTGACAGGCTGCATCACTGCCTGGTACAGGGTTTGGCTACTGCATGGGACTGAAAGAAGCCACAGTAAGTTGTAAAATTGGTCAGCTCCATTATGGGGACTAGCCTCTGTGGTATCTAAGTCATCTTCAAGGAGCGGTGACTCAGAAAGGCAGCATCCATTATTAAGGACCCCATCACCCAGGGCATACCCTCTTCTAATTGTCACCATCAGGAAGGAGGTACAGAAGCCTGAAGGCACACACTCACTGATTCAGCAACAGCTTCTTCCCCTCTGCCATAATATTTCTAAATGGACATTGAACACATGAACACTATCTCACCTTTTAAAAAAATCTATATTACTTCTGTTTTTGCACTATTTTAAATCTATTTAATATGCAAATATACATTTACTGTAATTGATTTATTTATTTTTCCTTTCTATATCATCATGTATTGCATTGAACTGCTAAATTTCACGACGCATGCTGGTGATAATAAACCTGATTCTGAAAGTTGATAAAGGTAAGGCAGTGGATGTTGTCTACATGGACTTCAGCAAGGCTTTAGACAAGGTTCTGCAAGGGAGGTTGGTCAAGGAGGTTCAGTCGCTTGGCACTTAAGATGAGGTAGCAAATTGGATTAGACATTGGCTTCGCATGAGAAGCCAGAGAATTGTAGTAGATGGTTGTCTCTTTGACTGGAGGCCTGTAACTAGTAGAATGCCACAGGGATTGGTGCTGGGTCCATTGTTGATTGCCATCTATATCTGTGGTCTGGATGATAATGTGGTTAACTGGATCAGCAAATTTGCAGATGATACCAAGATTGGGGATGTAGTGGACAGCGAGGAAGACTATTAAAGTTTGAAGTGGGATCTGGACCAGGTGGGAAAATGGGCTGAAAAATGGCAGATGGATATTAATGCAGACAAGTGTGAGATGTTGCTGTTCAGTTGGGCCCACCACAGTTAGGTCCTACAGTGATCGGCAGGACACTGAGGAATGTGGTAGAATAAAGGGATCTGGGAATACAGGTTCATAATTCATTGAAATTGGTGTCACTAAAAGTTACGGTTGTAAAGAAAGCTTCTGGCACATTGTCCTTCATAGATCAAAGTACTGAGTACGGGACTTGGGATGTTATGTTGAAGTTGTATAAGGTGTTGGTGAGGCCAAATTTGGAGTATTGTGTGCAGTTTTGGTCACCTATCTACAAGAAAGATGTAAACAAGATTGAATGAGTACAGAGAAAATTTACAAGGATGTTGCCGGGACTGGAGGATCTGAGTTATAAGGAAAGATTGAATAGGTTAGAACTTTATTCTCTAGACCATAGAAGATTGAGAGGAGATTTAATAGTGTGATTCAAAATTATGAGGGTTATAGATAGGGTAATTGCAAACAGGCTTTTTGCACTGAGGTTTTTTAAGACTGCAACCAGATGTCATGGGTTAAGGGTGAAAGGTGAAATGTTTAAGGAAACGTCAGGGGGAGGTGAGAGTGTGGAACAAGCTGCCAGCACAAGTGGTGGATGCGATTTTGATTTCAGCTTTTAAGAGGAGTTTGGATAGGTACCTGGATGGGAGGGTTATGGAGGGCTCAGGTGCAGGTCAATGGGAGTAGTTATCTTAAATGGTTCAGCAGGGATTAGAGGGGCTGAGGGGCTCATTTATGTGCTGTAGTTTTCTATGACCCGATGGAAGCAGAGTTGTTTCCCTTAGCTCTCTAACTAAAAGCTAGAAACAAAGACCAGCTTCTGCTTGCATGGGATGTGGAGAAATAGTTAAATTGTAACTCAACCATTTGCGGAACAAGAATCAAAGCTTCACTTGAGTAATTTGATGTGTTTTTTTAAATTATTGCTATGCTGGTGTCCTGACTCGGCTCTTCTGGCTGTATTTTGCTCCAAGCTAAGTCTAGTCTCTAATAGCTTCACAAGTAGTCTGTTTTCTGCCATGTCTCCAGCATAAATTCCTGTCTGTGGTTACTGGAAATAAAATATAAAATCAACTTTTTTTTCTCCTGCAATAACCGTGTCTCCTAATGGACATAGTCTAATCCTTCATTTAGGACTTAACTGTAAAAACAGAAGGGTTCAGAATCAAAGCTTTTACAATAACCAAAGGCTCATAAAACCCATTCACCATTTCAATGCAGATCATAACACATCCAAGCTGAAGTTAAAATTCGATAAAGCTTCATGTTGATGCAACTCAACATACCACACACATTTCTACAGCAGTTTTTCTTTTAAATTGTTATTTGTTTGGGATTGGGGAGGTGCTATCATGTTCAGAATGTAATGCACATCCCTCATTGATCCTGACAAGTTGATTGGGGGTTTCAATTTTGAATCTCTATGGTCCACTAGGTGAATGTATTGTAGTTGCAAACTGCTGTTGGATGGGGAATTCTGGGATTTGGAATTAATAAGAGCGAAGGATGTAGTGATGTAATTTTCATGTCAGGATCGTGGGCAAACCTGAAGGTGGTGTTCCCATGTTTCTGAAGCCCTTGTTCTTGTGGTGGAGGTCACAGGTTTGAGAGGCGCTGTTGGACTAGTCTAGATGAGTAACTGCAACAAACTTTATAAGTGGTACATACTGCAGCCAATCTGTGTTATGTAATGTAGGAAAGCAATCAAGTGTGCTGTTTTATTCTGTAGATGATATCGTACCCTCTCAGAGAGAACGGCATTCAACCAGCCAATGGTGGATTGACACTCTTGAGTTGTCCATTGTAGATGCTGGAAGTGTCACGTGGTGTCAGTAGGCAAGTCATTCCCTGCAGCCTGTTCAGCCTTGGACCTTCTCTTGAGGACACAGGATTTGTTTGTCTAGTTCAACTGAGTTTCTGATCAGTACCAGTGGGTGGCAGACGTGGCGATGCCAATGGCATTGAATGCCAGGCGTAGCTGGTTAAATTCTCTCAGTTTCTGAAAGCTGTTTCTACGATGGGGATCTCAGGAAAAGGCAAAGGTGGATCATCCACTTCATGCTTCTGGCTGAACCAGGTTGCAAATGCTTCAGGCTGGTACTACTCCTAGAGATTCTGCCACACATTACCTATTAAATTGTCTGCCACCATTCGCTCTTAGATATTGTGGCGCAGCAGAACTTTTACCAGGTCCATTGGCTGTGAGACTGCTCAGCTCTGTCCACTGTTTAGCACCTACAGTGCTGAGCTGTACTTTCACTAACTTGCCAGATCATTTCTGGATGTCTGGTTCTGATCTCAAGCGCACATACACCACTCACTAAAGCAGAGTTAACCCCTTAACTTCAGTGTAATGATAAAGTGCTGGTCACGATGTTACAGCTTTCAGTGATGTACCTCCCCACTGCTGCTGGTCCACAGCAGTCTCATGGATGTCCGGTTTTACATCTATCCTGTTCACACATAACTATGCTACACGAGGTGATGGGAAGTCCCTTGTGGAGTCAAAGTCCCAGCTTTACATTGAAGGTCGTGTGGTAATCACTTCTGCCAATGCTCTGAGAGCGAAAAACATCTGCCATAGACTGGCTGGTAAGGACAAGGTCAAATAGATAATCAGTCACGTTAACCTGCTCTGGTAGTTGTGTCCTTCAGGACCTAACCAGCTTCAGAGAGAGAAAGTATTAGGCCACTGATGTTTCCCTCCCCAGGGCTCCATCCAGACAGCTTTTTTCCATTTTTCTATTTTCTACTTATGATTTATAATTTCAATTTTTAATATTTACTATTGATTTATAATCCAGGGAGCGGGAAGCACAGAATCAAATATCGCTATGATGATTGTATGTTCTAGTATCAATTGTCTGGCGACAATAAAGTATAAAGTATACTTTTGCCACTTTCCATACTTCTGAGTGTTGTTCAGCAGAGAGGAGATGGTTGGCGAAAGTGAGGAAAAGGCTTCGTTGTTCATGTTACAAGATATGAATTGGTATCTTCAATATTCTGATAGAAAATGGAATTCTTTTGGCATGCGAGCAAACTTGAGGTGTTTTGGTGATGCAGACTGGATGATTTTCGTTTCCAGTCTCTATTAGTTACACATATATTAGACCAATGAAAAATTGACTCCTTGGCAATTTTCAGCTAACCACAACACTACCACGAGTTAGTGGACTGTAAGGAAGCAAATGAAGATTATACCTATTCTGTCGAAAAGGGTTTGGATATTTTCCAACTTCCTCATATAGGGCATATGTGGAAGATTAAAACAGGTTACCTCTCTGTATTGTGATGTTTTCATTAATAGCCTTCAGACATAGCCTAGAGAGAATGTTTGCTTGAGATATCCATCTTCCACATAGAAAAACAAGAGATACGTCCATTTCAGGAACAACAGGCTCTGGGAATCAGTACCAGGGTATCAACAAGATAAAGACATGATTAATGATATCCAAAGAAATAATTAACTAATCTCTTGCAAAAGCCCTCATTCTTGAAAGATCTGTGGTACTGCATAACTTCAAAAATCACCCTGTTTTACATAACACTTGACAAGATCTTGTTCATAGCCAAAAGATTCGAGTACAGGAGTAGGGAGGTACTACAAGGCCTTGGTGAGACCACACCTGGAGTATTGTGTGCAGTTTTGGTCCCCTAATCTAAGGAAAGAGATTCTTGCCATAGAGGGAGTACAAAGAAGGTTCACCAAATTGATTCTTGGGATGGCAGGACTTTTATATGATGAAAGACTGGATCGACTAGGCTTATACTCTCTGGAATTTAGAAGATTGAGGGGGGTTCTTATTGAAATGTATAAAATTCTAAAGGGATTGGACAGGCTAGATGTAGGAAGATTGTTCCCAATGTTGGGGAAGTCCAGAACGAGGGGTCACAGTTTGAGGATAAAGGGGAAGCCTTTTAGGACCGAGATGAGGAAAAACTTCTTCACACAGAGAGTGGTGCATCTGTGGAATTCTCTGCCACAGGAAACAGTTGAGGCCAGTTCATTGGCTATATTTAAGAGGGACTTAGATATGGCCCTTGTGGTTAAAGGGATCAGGGGGTATGGAGGGAAGGCAGGTACAGGGTTCTGAGTTGGATGATCAGCCATGATCATACTGAATGGTGGTGCAGGCTCGAAGGGCCGAATGGCCTACTCCTGCACCTATTTTCTATGCTTCTATGTTGCATGACGTAGGTGGTGTACAGTGCCACTATCAGGACTGACATTTTGCTGTGGAAATAGTATTTCTAAATCAAGCCTGGAAATAATTAAAATCAACTGATTGGAGTCCATAACATTATAAATTTACTTAATTGCCAAATGGAAAATATCCAGTGATGGATTTGTTTGAAATATGGCAAAGGTTCACACACAGTTATCCACAAGTAATGTAACTGCTTGTGACTTTAAAAAAAATACAGGTTTGGTAGTAGTGACTGACATCTCTTGGTCTTGGCATCCCAACTAAGATGGGAAACCTTTCCAGTCTTTATTTAAACACCAACTTGTACTTCTTTTTCTGTAAAATGTCAGCTGAGATTAACTTTGTTTGAATTTGACATTATGACTTCAAAATTCTGAACCCACTATAAAAAAAAGTTATAAAAAACAGAACACTGGAAGAACTGAAGATGTCATGCAGTATCTGTGGAGGCAAAAGCTGCAAGTCAATGTCATCTGGTACCTTGGTCTCCACAAATGCATTCGATTCACTGAATTCTTCCAACATTCTGTTTTTGTTCTAGATTTCAGTATCTGCAGTCTCTTGCCTTCAGAAAAACTGTTACAATGATTTGCAGAGCAGATGTTACCTAGCCGATGATCAACCATAACATTACCTCAGACACCTTGGAGCCGAGTTACTTTTGATGCTATTAAGTAGGCAACAAGCCCTTTGTTGAGGGAACACACGTGCTGCTGTATGAGAGATATCATTACTTGTTTGTATGTCAGCTAAGACACTTGAACTGAGATTTGACCCAAACTTAACACTGATATATTCGATGCTACCAAAATGTTAGCAATTGGATCAGTCAAATCTTCACTGAGGATTGACTGATTACTCACCAAGTGTCCTGTGGAAGCGTGCCTTATTCTGATTGTCGAAAGTTGCTTCTGTTGTGATTGGTTAATTTAGAAAGTGCAGCTACTTTTCCCATTGGATAATTGCCTGCTGTCCAGTTTCAGATACCCTGGGTATATAAAATAGCACGTGGAAGGGGCTTGCTTTTCTTCCTTTGTTTAAGGCAATAATGCTCATGACCATTGCGAAGGTATGCTCTGTACACACGCTTAACCAAGTATGTTTATTGAATATTCAGCTTTGTAGAATCTGTAACTTGGCGAACATGAAATTTTGGCCAAATTTTTACTGTTTGTAAATAAATGATGAAATGCCTATTCACAGAGAGTGCTTTCTGTCTCACTTGACAGACCCATGAACCTAATTGAATGTTTAATTTGGCACTGCGAGCAGGGTATGGCTGTTGGAGCAGAACTGCATTTCTTTAAGAGGTTTTTTAAAAGCGAGGACCCTCCATTTGAGAGATGCAGAGTCCCAAGGTGGACAGATAATAGTATGGGCTTTGGTAGTCTCAGTAACTTACTGGTGGGTTATGGAATCCCGGTAGATTGGTCAGACCAGCTAGATTTCTACACTCAAATGTTGGGTTTTCCCAGAAGAAAAGATAGCCAGCAGGACACTTTCTGGCTTTTTGCAGCAATTGTAAGACATCAGTGTAAAGCAATAGTGAGTCTCAAGAATGAATTGGAAGAAGACAGTCAGCACTGCATTATTCTGAGTGAATCACTATTGACGGCTCAGAGTAGGGCTAGGACGTTAGAAGATACAAGTATACAGATAGCCTGTTGGCTAATAGAAGTACAGAATTTAGAGGTGGTTCGAAGTCCAATTGGGAACCTGATCCCATTAAGATTTGAGCCATGTTGAGACGAGATGACCATCCTACTGTGGGATTGGGAGATGGGGATATCTGGCTGGTGAATATGATGAATATGAGGGTGGGGTGGAGTAGTGTAGACCCCTCGGTTTAATCCTCGAGATGATTGCTCTCTCCATGTGTGTCTGAAACACTATGGGCCAGGCCAGTGATCACGCGTTCGCACATCTGCCACGGGGGGACATCGATCGCAGCTTCTTCTCCTCAGGAGGGGGAGGGGGAGGAGCTCAGGAATGTGCGGGGATGGTGTAATGAACACCTTCGAGGCAACAGAGCTCAGAGAATACTCCGCCAAGGAATTAGCAAGATTAGGTAATAGGTACAGGTAAAAGGCTGAGGAGACTTTGGCTGTTTGGTTATTGAGGTTACGAGATGGGGTGGGGGGGGGAATACCTGTGTGAGCCTATCTCATAGAGAGATGGATGCGTTTGGGAGCCTATCGTCCCAGCACACGATGGATATCGCCATGAGAACACTGCTTGCTTCCCCTGAGCTTAATGCATCACTATGGATTCAGGTAACGGCAGCAGTCAAAATGGGTATCCCACTCTTACTGACTTGAATTTAAAATTCCAAGCGGAATGGAGCTTGGGAGGATAGAGGAGGGTACTAAAGTTCTACACCAGTGGGCTCTTATCACAGAAATGCACTGCAACAGTGGTAGCCCACCAGAGAATGTTGTATTAACTACTGGAATGGTGGGACACATGGTTACAGAGGCAGTTTTTCCAAAAAAAGGAGTCGTGCTGTCTTTAATAGCACCAGCTGTTGGTCATCCTATCATTACAGTGATTCAATTATTACAAGGTTTAGAGTGTGTAGAAGAGGGTGTGTGTAGCCAGGTACAGAAGTTAGATAAGCAGATGGCCAGTTGGGGGTGGTGGAGGATCCTGCATGTCCCGGAAAGAAATGCTTTTAGTGTTGCTTAAAGCTGGGGTTCTGGTGAAGCAGGTAAATGGAGTTTCAACCCCCCACTCTCTAGGAAATGTAGAGCCAAAAAAAGGGGAGACTATTGAGGAAGAAGGGTCATTCTGCATGTCCTCTGCAGAGAAGGTCTTCTTTCGTCCTCTGCCGGATGCCTCGTATTCCATTCAGTGTTCCCTGCAAAGGATATTGGTTAATGATCACCAGCAGTGGAAATCAGCGGGTGGCTAGTGCCTCACTGTTGTAGGGAGGGAGTCATTCAACCAGAATCCATCTGCCCTGCAAAGAAAAGTGTGAATGATTTGAATGCGGAGAAATGTGAGGTGTGACCATACACCTCAGTTTGCTTGTGTGCGTATGCCTGCATGTGAGAGAGAGAACTTTGCCTTTGAGAGAGACTGTGAATGTGTTGGGTCCTGCCCAGATGCTTTTTCATTATCAGTTTTTCTCTTCTAAGTGTTGTTCCTCTGTGTGAGATTAACTGTTTTAAATTTTTGCAGTTCTATAGGAAGTTTTAAAGGAAGAGGAGTACTGCCTGTGCTTTGTTTACTGAGTCTTAATCTGTTACTTTGTTACTTGTTTCTCCATGGTTTTTGTAATTGGTTTTAGGAATTACTCATTTTTCGTAGTGGCCATATGAAATTTGAGTTGAAATTTGGGCAACTTTATTCTGGATATGAGATGCCCACATTTCAGAGGGGATTGAGCATCTGGGGAGCAATTATTGTAGTTCTATTGTTTTTGTGTTTTCTAAATATCCAGTGACTAATCAGGAGCGAGTGCATTTGTATCTCCCTGCATTACAGAATAACAAAGTGGAGAATGCCATTTTGTGTTGAGAGATCCTATGATACAGTCCTGTGGATGTTGTCTGAGTTTGCACTCTGGACCAATGGGTCAGATTGCTGAATTTGTATGAAGACTCCCTACTACATCACAGAGGGGAAGCCACTGATATTGATCCCTTTGGCAACAAGGAAAAGACAGTTGGAGGAAATTATCTGGCCTCTAAGGTTTTGGCATTCTGCTTTGGGGAAACTGGGTCTATTCCAGCCAATCACAACCCAGAGTTTGCTAACAGCCTTAGGGACTTGGGCCTTAATAGATTTGGTGGAGTGAGGGCCTTAAAAAAAAAGGCATCCATTAGCCTTGCGAGACCATGGATCTCCGTCTGGAAAATCTTCACTCTCCAGGGCGCAGGCCTGGGCAAGGTTGTATGGAAGACGCCAGCAGTTGCCCATGCTGCAAGTCTCCCCTCTCCACGACACCGATGTTGTCCAAGGGAAGGGCATTAGGACCCATACAGCTTGGCACCGGTGTCATCGCAGAGCAATGTGTGATTAAGTGTCTTGCTCAAGGACACAACACGTTGCATCGGCTGGGGCTTGAACTCACCACCTTCGGGTTGCTAGTCCAATGCCTTAACCACCTAGCCATGTGCCCACACAGGTGAGGGCTCTAAGGACTGGTATTCCCAGTCGTTTAATCGGAAAATCCTGACTCTTAAAGTGAAGTCCCCACCTGACAGCGTGTTGGTGTAGATGGTAGGTTGAGTACAGGAGCAAAGCGCAAGGTGGATGGCAGGTGTGAAAAGGGACAGTTGTGTCTACATCAAATGGTATTGTGAAGCTGGGCCATTGTTGGACACTGAATGGCATTTACTGGATATACAGTTCCCAAGCTCACCTGTGGTTCCTACAGGGTGGTGCAGCTGGTACATATGCCATCGCAGTGCCCTGGATGAGCACCTTGACCATGCTGGTCAGGGAGAGGGCTATTACAAAGGAAGGGTGTTTTGAATGATAGCCTTTCAGCATGGTATGGTCAGACCGTCCCAGGAACTGATGCCTTGGATTACCTGCTCACAAAGGAAGGGGACACCTGTACCGTCACTGGTCAAGAACGCTGCACCTGCATTCCAGATGGATGTGTGAACATCACTCACCTGGTTGATCATATCTCAGAGTCAGTCCACAAGGTCAAGTGGGAGATCAGCAACTGATTGGCTGTTACACTCCAGGGTGGGGCTGGTGGCCTTTTGTGGCACAGGTGGACTACTGTAGTATACTGGGAGGTGACTATTGGATTTGCAGTACTGGGTATTGTATTTGTGTTTTATGTACAACTTAGTTGAGAGTTCATGAGTGATACTAGTCTGTGTGTTGAATCACCATATTTGCAATTTTCAAGGGGTGGGGTGAAGTGTGCGGTGGGGGGGGAGGTGTCTTATTCTGACTGTAAAGTCACTTCTGTTGTGATTGGTTAATTTAGAAAGTGCAGCTGCTTTTCCCATTTGATAGCTGCCTGGCGTCCAGTTTCAGATACCCTGGGTATATAAAATAGCACGTGGAAGGGGCTTGCTCTTTTCCCTTTGTTTCAGGGAATAGTGCTCATGACCATTGGGAAGGTATGCTCTGTACACACCTTTAACCAAGTATATTTACTGAATATTCAGCTTTGTAGTGTCTGTAACTTGGGGAGCATGAATGTTTGGTCAAATTTTTACTGCTTGTAATAAATCATTGATACCTATTCATAGTTGGTGCATTTCCTGTCTCACTTGCTAGACCCACGGATCTGATTGAACATTACACCAAGTCTAGCAAAGCCAGAAGAAACTGTCTTCTCTGAGATCCTCACATACTTCCTTAGTAGTACAGATCACCTTCTCCCTTGAGAACCTCTGCTTGAGAAAGTCTTCTCTCGAGTCACTATGCACCCGTTGGTAATCCTTAGTGATGCAAAACATCCCCTTAAATGTCCAACATGTGCTGCTGATTGACGCTTGGTCAAAGCACTGAGGGATGGGGATTACAGTTCAGCAGCAACTTTTTTGTAATAGGATCACTGCTCTTTTAAAATCAAAACTGATAAAACATTGGTCAGGAATACCTTATTTAGCTCAGCACAGTGCAAAGCACACTCCCACAGTTTCTTCCCCTTTGAGGATGAAACTTAGTATCTAGAATGAATGAAATGATTACAGATACAAAAACAGCACAAGGAGTAGAAAATGTGAGTTATGTGGCTCCTTTATCACGTCTGGAGTAAGATGTTAAACTATTCGGACAAGTAGAGTTAACATAATTGAAATAAAATGATTAACTGAATATAGTGTTTTAAGGCAGCAAGAAGCAATATGTCAGTATGAAGCAACACACATCAAAGTTGCTGGTGAACGCAGCAGGCCAGGCAGCATCTCTAGGAAGAGGTAGGGTCGACGTTTCGGACCGAGACCCTTTGTCAGGACTAATTGAAAGAAGAACTGGTAAGAGATTTGAAAGTGGGAGGGGGAGGGGGAGAAGACAGGAGGGGGAGGGATGGAGCCAAGAGCTGGACTGGTGATTGGCAAAAGGGATATGAGAGGATCATGGGACAGGAGGTCCGGGGAGAAGGAAAAGGAGGAGGGGGGAAATCCAGAGGATGGACAAGGGGTATAGTCAGAGGGACAGAGGGAGAAAAAGGAGAAAGAGAAAAAGAATGTGTGTATATAAATAAATCTGCTGCGTTCACCAGTAACTTTTATGTGTGTTGCTTGAAATTCCAGCATCTGCAGTTTGCGTTTTTAAATGTCAATATGAAGCTCAGTTCACTTTTCCCTTCTTCTTTTTATTGCACCCCTGTTTTGTTCTACCACCCATTCTTTAAACAAGAACTTTGTTACGGTGAAGGGTTGGAGATCTGCAGCTGGAAGCATACATGCCTTTGTTACTGGTTGCTTTGAAGCAAACATGGTCAAACATTGTCTTTCAAGCAAACAAGAACATGGTCTGTTCTTTGTCAAATTACGGTATTGCTTTGCACTGTTGTAACTATATGTTATAATTATGTGGTTTTTGTCAGTTTTAGTCTTGGTCTGTCTTGTGTTTCTGCGATATCATACTGGAGGAACATTGTATCATTTCCTAATGCATGCATTACTAAATGACAATAAAAGAGGACTGAGTGTCCTCATAATCTAAATCTAAAAAAACATAAAAAAAAAAGGAAATATCTGGGACAACTAGGAGAAACATTGTCACATCAACCTTGGCAGGTGGCCCAAGGTGGGTACAATGGCCATGTGCATATAAAGGAATACTTAATGAAGTATTTAGTGTGATTAAATCTGAGACATAAATGAATGAGAACTTGCAGCAGGAGGCCAAGTTTGTAGAGAGACCCAGCCTAATTATTGAGAATCATAAATAGATCAAGTGTTTGATCACAGTGCCTTCAATGACTTAGTCACTAAATAGTTATAATATACTTAATGGATAAATAAGTTTCACCATTCTGAACTTATTTTACTGAATCATCACTCTTAAATGCAGCGAATGGCCATTATACTGCTATAGGCCTCAAATTGTACAGCAGACATCACATTCTCAATCCCACCTAACACAAACATAGGCTTTAGAATTATTACAGGGTCATACCCAAGATATTTGACTAAAGCAGTTCATACTCTTACCAACTACCCATTAAGATTCCACACAATAGTTTTGAATTTAAAACTGGGTTTAAGTGATATTTAATACAAGTAAATTTCAGTAGGTCAAATTTGAAGACAGAATATAATATTAATGGTAAGACTCTTGGCAGTGTGGATGATCAGCGAGATCTTTCACTAAAAACTGCTGTGCAGGTTGACAGTGTTGTTAAGAAGGTGTGTGGTGTGTTGGCATTCATCAGCCATGGGATTGAGTTCAAGAGCCGTGAGGTAATGTTACAGCGATATAAGACCTTGGTCAGACCCCACTTGGAGTATTGTGTTCAGTTCTGGTCACCTCACTACAGGAAGGATGTGGATGCTATAGAGAGTGCAGAGGAGATTTACAAGGATGTTGCCCGGATTGGAGAGCATGCCTTATGAGAATAGGTTGAGTGAACTTGGCCTTTTCTCCTTGGAGTGATGGAGTATGAGAGGTGACGTGATAGAGGTGTACATGATAAAAACCATACAAACCATAGAAAAACTACAGCACAGAAACAGGCCTTTTGGCCCTTCTTGGCTGTGCCGAACCATTTTCTACCTAGTCCCACTGACCTGCACACAGACCATATCCCTCCATACACCTCCCATCCATGTATCTGTCCAATTTATTCTTAAATGTTAAAAAAAACCCACATTTACCACCTCGTCTGGCAGCTCATTCCACAATCCCACCACTTCCTGTGTGAAGAAGCCCCCCCAATGTTCCCTTTAAATTTTTCCCCCCTCACCCTTAACCCACATCCTCTGTTTTTTTTCTCCCCTTGCCTCAGTGGAAAAAGCCTGCTTGCATTCACTTTATCTATACCCATCATAATTTTATATACCTCTATCAAATCTCCCTTCATTCTTCTACGCTCCAGGGAATAAAGTCCTAACCTATTCAACCTTTCTCTGTAACTGAGTTTTTCAAGTCCTGGCAACATCCTTGTAAACCTTCTCTGCACTCTTTCAACCTTATTTATATCCTTCCTGTAATTTGGTGACCAAAACTGAACACAATACTCCAGATTCGGCCTCATCAATGCCTTATATAACCTCATCATAACATTCCAGCTCTTATACTCAATACTTTGATTAATAAAGGCCAATATACCAAAAGCTCTCTTTACGACCCTGTCTACCTGTGACGCCACTCTTACGGAATTTTGTATCTGTATTCCCAGATCCCTCTGTTCCACTGCACTCCTCAGTGCCTTACCATTTACCCTGTATGTTCTACCTTGGTTTGTCCTTCCAACGTGCAATACCTCACACTTGTCTGTATTAAACTCCATCTGCCATTTTTCAGCCCATTTTTCCAGCTGGTCCAAATCCCTCTGCATGATGAGAGGCATTACACACAGATAACTAAAGGCTTTTTCCCCAGGCTGTAATGGCCAACACGAGGGGCCATAGTTTTAGGTGCATGGAAGTAGGTACAAGGAGGATGTCAGAAGTATGTATTTCACACAGAGCGTGGTGGGTGTGTGGAATACACTGCCAGCGAAGGAGGTGAAGGCAGATACAATAGGGTCTTTTTAAGAGCCTCTTAGATAGGTACATGGAGCTTAGAAGAACAGAGGGCTATGCGCTAGGGGAATTCTAGGCAGTTTCTAGAGTAGATTACATGGTCGGCACAACATTGTGGGCCAAGGGTTCTATGTTTTGTTCTAAATAATTTTCTTTCGTGGCCAGAATCTTAGGAATCCATCATGAACTGACCCCTCCTCACCATCAAGGACACCTTCAAAAAGTGGGGCTCAAAAGGAGCAGCAATCATCATTAAAGAGCTTCACCATCTGGGACATGTCCTTTTCCATTATTAGTATCAGTACTCACCATTGCAGGAAAAACATCTTCACTGCTATTGGATTTCCGAATAGTCCATGAACATCACCTCACTATTCCTCCTCCTCCACACTTTTTTGTAAATAGTAATTTAAAAAAAATATGACCTTCACAACAACAAATTCTATGTTGCATGTCAATGATTTGGAAAGTCACATGTTTGCTTTTCTGAATTATGATTGGTAGTTGTAGTTGGAAAGATGTGAATATTTTGTTCGCTCCAGCAAATCATGCCCCTATGTAGACAAAAGTCAGTGTGCTTGTAATAAAAATAGAAGTAAATGCAAGACAGAAACAACACCCATCTGCTGGAGTGACCATAGAACGGCCCTTTCAGAACAATGTGAAAGAATTATATTCAGCCCCTCTATGATAATAGCTACTATTAGTTAAGAGAAATCTGTAACAACTACACACACTCACATTATCCAATAAAATCAATTTCAACAAATTAGATCAAAATCAGTGAAGTAATCAGTGACTTGCCAAGTTTTTAAGAAAGCTGGATACAAAAGACAGGTTCAGTCCAATTCCCTGAGATTCTCTCAAATGTCAAGAGGGGATGGAGTTTTAAATGGTTTAATTTCAAGGTGGTTTGTGCAAAGACTAAGCTAACAAACCTCCTTAGAGAAAGAAAAGGTTGGGTGGTTGGAAGCTGGAGTGCTCCGCGCCCAGGGGTTGATTGAGTTATGGGATGAAGAGCTTGGTCCTGCGCAGTACTGGAAATCCAAAATAAACAACAAATACTAGAAACATGCTGCAGCTCAGGCTGTTGCTGTAGAAAAAGTCAAGTCTGTGTCTTGGCACTTCATCAGAACTGGGAAAGGGAAAAACAAGTTAGTTTAAAAAAGGTTGGAGAGGGAAGGGTGGAACAAAGGGAACAGCTCCAATTCTCTGTTGCATGCCTTCAGTACGATAGCTGAAACCTTTATAAACTACAGCAATGAATTCTAAATTAAAGAGCAATTTGATGAGGACAATGAATTTAAACATCACTAATTGGATGCTGCAGAATGAAAGTGGTCTTCTGCTGCCATGTCCTGGGTACTGCTTCACAAATCAAACAACACAGCTTTTCTTGTGGCACGTTGTCACATTCATGGTCTGTGCTTAGAAACTTCATCAACAGTTGCCTTGTCTCCAAGTGTGGGCTAAGGACGCAAGGCAAAAAAAAAACGGAGGCAGACAGTACTGACACAACTCTGGTCCCAGGTTGGGAGCAGATTGCAAACCAAATTGTCTGAGGTGCTTACTTATGGCAACTGTATAATCTATTGTCCTGGTCTCACATGCAGGCAGTGACATGTTACTGATGGAGGCCATCATTTATGGACACAAGTTTAAAATCTTTCAACAAAATCTTAAACCCAGATGATTCTGTAGATTTAGTTTCACTCTATCAGCTCCGGTAGTCTATGTACAGAGTACAAGGAGGTTTATACTGTACATTCTAAAACTGTAAATTGTATCCAACATCATTGGAAGAGTTGGACAGCAAAGATGCACATATCAGGATGCTCTTTATCAATTAAAGCTTGGCATTTAATAACATCATCCCCTCAAAACTAAAGCTTCAATACCTTGGCCTCTACTTTCTTGTGGAACTGGATCCTCGATTTCCTCACTTGCAGACCCCAGTCATATTGGATTGGCAACCACGTCTCCATTGTGGGTACACTACAAGGCTGTGTGCTTAGCCTCCCACTCTATTCGCTCTATACTTGTGACTGAGGGCAAGCACAGCTCCAGTGACATACTAGTTTGCCAGTGACACCACTACCATTGGCCAAATCAACTGTTGTGACAAATGGGCATAGACGAGGGAGATTGGAATTCTGGCTGAGTGGTGTTACATCAACAACATCTCACTCAAACGTCAGTAAGACCATGGAGCTGATTGATGACCTCAGGAGAAACCTGAAGGTCCATGAACAGTCCTCATCAGGGCATGAGGTGGAGAGGGTCTGTCACTTTAAATTTCAGTGTTACCTTTTCAGGGGATCTGTCCTGGGCCCAGCACACAAGTGCAATTATAGAAAATAGGTGCAGGAGTAGGCCATTCGGCCCTTCGAGCCTGCACCGCCATTTATTATGATCATGGCTGATCATCCAACTCAGAACCCCACCCCAGCCTTCCCTCCATACCCCCTGATCCCCGTAGCCACAAGGGCCATATCTAACTCCCTCTTAAATATAGCCAATGTACTGGCCTCAACTGCTTCCTGTGGCAGAGAATTCCACAGATTCACCACTCTCTGTGTGAAGAAGTTTTTCCTCATCTCGGTCCTAAAAGGCTTCCCCTCTATCCTCAAACTGTGGCCCCTCGTTCTGGACTTCCCCAACATCGGGAACAATCTTCCTTCATCTAGCCTGTCCAATCCCTTTAGGATCTTATACGTTTCAATCAGATCCCCCCTCAATCTTCTAAATTCCAACGAGTACAAGCCCAGTTCATCCAGTCTTTCTTCATATGAAAGTCCTGCCATCCCAGGAATCAATCTGGTGAACCTTCTTTGTACTCCCTCTATGGCAAGGATGTTTTTCCTCAGATTAGGGGACCAAAACTGCACACAATACTCCAGGTGTGGTCTCACCAAGGCCTTGTACAACTGCAGTAGTACCTCCCTGCTCCTGTACTTGAATCCTCTCGCTATAAATGCCAGCATACCATTCGCCTTTTTCACCGCCTGCTGTACCTGCATGCCCACTTTCAATGACTGGTGTATAATGACACCCAGGTCTCGTTGCACCTCCCCTTTTCCTAATCAGCCACCATTCAGATAATAATCTGTTTTCCCATTTTTGCCACCAAAGTGGACAACTTCACATTTATCCACATTAAATTGCATCTGCCATGAATTTGTCCACTCACCCAACCTATCCAAGTCACCCTGCATCCTCTTAGCATCCTCCTCACAGCTAACACTGCCGCCCAGCTTCGTGTCATCCGCAAACTTGGAGATGCTGCATTTAATTCCCTCATCCAAGTCATTAATATATATTGTAAACAACTGGGGTCCCAGCACTGAGCCTTGCGGTACCCCACTAGTCACCGCCTGCCATTCTAAAAAGGTCCCGTTTATTCCCACTCTTTGCTTCCTGTCTGTTAACCAATTCTCCACCCACACCAATACCTTACCCCCAATACTGTGTGCTTTAAGTTTGCACACTGATCTCCTGTGTGGGACCTTGTCAAAAGCCTTTTGAAAATCCAAATATACCACATCCACTGGTTCTCCCCTATCCACTCTACTAGTTACATCCTCAAAAAAATTATGAAGAAAGCACAACAGCACTTTTACTTCCTTGAAAGTTTGTGAAGGTTTTGCATGGTATCTAAAACATTGACAGACTTTTATAGATGTGTGGTGGAGAGTATATCGACTGGTTACTATTATGAAAACACCAATGGCCTTTAATGGAAAATCCTACAAAGATTAGTGGATACAGCAATGCATCACGGGCAAGGCCTTCCCCACCATTGAGCACATCTCCATGGAGTACTGTTGCAGAAAAGCAGCATACATCTTGAACTCCCACCACCCAAGACTATGCTGTCTTCGCTGCTGCCAGCAGGAAGGTGGCAGAGGAGCCTCAAAACCCACAGCACCAGGTTCAGGAACAGTTATTACCCCTCAACCATCTGGCTTTTGAACCAAAGGGAGATAGCTTCACTCGCCCCATCACTGAAATGTTTCCTCAACCTATGGAGTCATTCTCAAGGACTTTTCATGTTCAATATTTATTATTACTTTTTCCCACTTTTGTATTTGCACAGAGTTTCGTCTCTCACACCTTGGTTGTTTGCCCATCTGGTTGGGTGTGATCTTTCGTTGATCCAATTATGTTTCTTGGATTTACGTGTATGCCCACAAGAAAAATAAATCTCAGGAGAGAAATATGTAGTTTGATAATAAAGTTATCAAAGCTTTTAAATTCGTTGATCTAATAGAGCCAAGTGGTCAATTTGTGTCCTCTTTTGAAGGAGTTTTCAGGATCACAAAATATGGAATGGAATACTTACCCTCTATCCATTGATCATATAGTTCATTCATTATACAAAATACAGCATCACCCAAGATTATTCTTTATGCTGTTACAAGATTTGTGATCTAAAGAGCATTATTCATGCTGTTACAAGATCTATGGTGGTATGTGAATAATATAGGATTCAGTTCCAAAATAAATTATGAATTATAAACCCTCATGATGGTACATGCTTTTTTGTTTCAGAAGTAATATTTTTTTCATCCTGGGAAGCAAAAACAAACGTGTTAAATATAAAGCAACTTGACTCATTTTTAAGTCGAAATACTCCTAAACAAAACTGAAGCTGTATTATGAACTTCCATTTTCATGCTTTCAAACCATTGGCATTTTTGACTCCACCCTAAACTTATTGTTAATCAAGATAGAGTTACATTCAAGCCTGGAAGATTTATACGCATTTCTGAAGTAACTTGCGGGTATGAAAAAGACGTTAGTGAAACAGAAAAGGTCATTCTCCATTTGCTGAATTTATTTCAGAACATTCATAAATCAGTCTTAAAGAGGTCAAATATCAAAGTTTAACTTTCCATGCAAGCTGTCACACCCATTAAGAAACACTAAACCACCCCCAAGGATATCAATACTTTTTTTGCAAACGTTAATGACTGAACCAAGAGCCCTCATCATCAGTTACAATTAGCGTTCATTACAATTCATGATAAATACACAACTTTGGCAAAGATGACGAAATGTATCCGTTCAATATACAAACAAATAAATGTATAGCCAGTATACATAACAAAAGACCGCAGTAACAGCCAATGCAATTTTTATGCCATTGTTTTTTGTTATACAGTACATTCCACATTCGGTTTTATTTGATACTTTTAAGATTCATAACAGATAGTTCAGCCTCAAAGGACATTTGGCAATAAGTAACAAGCAGCAATGGTACACAAATATAAACTTGTTTGGTGTAATTTATGTCCAATCCCAGGTGTAAATTTTCTTTGCAAATGCAGTCTTAAGCATCGGTTCGGGATTATAAAAAGAATATTCCCTCGTTGGGCTTGTATTGATCAGCATTTCCTTTAACATTACTGATTATTTCTGACTAGAGAGGCTTCCAGACATGACGCCCAACTCTGTCTTTCTTATATGTAGAAAATTATTAGCCATTATACAAAATTCTTAGAAAGCTGTTTGTAGACAATGATTTCCAGGAGCCTTTGGCCATACAACAGGTTGATTATTTAAACAACTTGTTGAAACATCACAAATTTTCCTAATAATTTAGTCTGCAGCAAGAGAATGTTGTACAAAAATAGTTTTAGAATTTATGTTGAACTTAATTGCAGATGCTATTTTGCAATTGCTTGTAGTCAAAACCGCATTGGAGTTTGACCTTTCATAGTCCCCACACTATCAATGAGTCAATTCAGTGGATACTGTACAATTCAAGCAACACATAACAGTACTGTAAAAATGGAAGATTGTGTAATAATTGACTGGGGATGGAGTTATGTGAAACCAGCTACACTTCTACACCCGGCATTTTAAATATAAAATGCCCAAGCATCATATGTTTGGTAATTTTCATCTGTACCATCTATTGGAATGAATTCTAAACCTCACTGGGCGGGATTAGATTTTAACCACAGTTTGACAATCTGACCCATCAGAATATTACCCAGAAATGAAGGTGAAAATTGGTCCCATTTGTCCACATCCACCTTCATTAGTTCCAGTCACACATGTTCATTACTTCCAAATCAAGTGAGAAATTAATACATTGAGAATTATCAAAACCGACTACTTAAGAAAATATTCATTTCTGGACTTTTCCCATATCAGCCTATTTTTGTAAAGCTTTTGGTAAGACTTTCTTAAATAGGAAAGACCTGCTGAAGATGAAATCACTTAATGATGTTGGTAAAATACCAAACAGAATGTACATAATGATAACCTTCTTTCCGACATAATACTTTGATTTTGGATTTGAAGACAGGATGGCATCTGTGATGCTTTCAACCACTGGACTCAAGTCCTCTTTGGCAGTGGTGGTGTGCTTCAGGAACAAGTCCGTTGTTTCTAGTATATAGTCTTCTCCATAGTCCTGCAGCAGTTCTGTAGAAATGTCTTTCATGAGGTGGTGCACTTGTTTTTTCCAGTATTCAGGATTATACGATGGAGCTGAAAGATCGACATGACAAAAACTGAACAGTATAACCAACAGAACATAAAATTATACTTCTTTCCCCCCCACAAAATAGATACTGCCTTTTGCCAGCACCAAAATGAGATGGATCCTAGGCATTAACATTAATAAATCAGCAAATGCCATTATCATGCATTACAGAAACAAACCCATACCAATAACCAAACATCCACTTGCTGTAATCCAATTTTATTTTAAAAGTTTTATTGAGTGATACAGCACAGTGACAGGTCTTTCTGGCCCAAAGAGCCCAAGCCTTCTAATTACACCATGAAACTAATCATATGCTCATAATTTCCCATCAATTCTCCCCTGATTATACTCCTTACTTATTCACCAGTGGAAGTTTCCAGCAACCAGTTAACCTACCAACCAGCACATCTTTGGGGCACAAGAGGCAACTCTAGCATCTGCAGATAACCCACATGCTGGCAGGGAGAAGGTGTAAACTGGGGCAGCATCTCTGCTTCTCATACAATGACGACACTGATAGAATGATCTAGCTTTAATCCAGAACTCCTTCAGATTCTCAGCTGCTGCATTCTTTTGACTTGATTGAAAGTACAGTAGAAACTTCGGCTTATGCATTGTTCAATAAAGCTCTCAATAATCACTAAAGTACAAAGGTGGCAACCTCAGCAATATAGGGATGGACATGTCCTGGTAGCACCAACAAACTTCATCTGTTTGATTGTCACCATTATCTCAGCTCTCAATATTTACCCTTACTGCTGCTAATAGATTTTATTTCCTGTACATCACGTTTCAAGATACTGCATCACTTCAACTCTTCACTGAGATCATTTACCTCCACTAAACCTCAAATACCAAGTACAAGTACAAGTATTATAGGGAAATTCCAATGGTTGATAGATGGGACCCAAATGAAATTCAGGAAGTGGAAACAAACTCAGTTAAAAAGGTCTTTAGAACATACAACATGGAGAACTGAACAGACTTTCAGTCCATGGTGGCTGTGCCAAGCAAGATGTCAGTCTGCCTACACATGGTCCATATCCCAGCATTCCCTGCCTACACAGGGCCCATATCCCAGCATTCCCTGCCTACCTATGGTCCATATCCCAGCATTCCCTGCCTACACACGTGCCTGTCCAAATACCTCTTGCATTTTGCTTTTATATCCCCTGGCAACACATTCCAGGCACCGATTAATATATATAGACAAAACTTGCCTCACAGATGTCTTTTAACCTCATCCCCACCATCACAAAGTTATGCCCATTAGCATTTGACATTTCCACTCTGGGAAAACAACCTTAATATCTACCCCATCTATACCCCTCATGATACTACAACTTTATTTGCTTGCCCCTCAGGCTCTGCTAGTCCAGAGAAAATATTCCAGGTTTGTCTAACCTCTCCTTAAAGCTAATACTCCCTAATCCAGGCAATACCTGGTAAACCTCTTCTGCACCCTCTTCAAATTGTCCACATCCTTCCTGTAATGCAGTGACCAGAATGCACACAGTACCTGAATTGGGACTTGACCAAAGTTTTACACAGCTGCAGTAGGACTTTCCACCTTTTATACTCAACACCCTGATGTAGGTAAGCATGTCAATACACCCTCTGTACCAACTACATTGCCACTTTGAGAGCTATGGATTTGCTCTCACAAATCCCCAGTTATCAGTGTTCTGAAGGACCCTCCCGTTGTCCATTTACCCCTTACATTAGACCTTTCAAACTGCAACACTCCTTACTTGCCTGGATCAAATTCCGGCTGCCAGTCCGCTGCCTACATTTCCAACGAGTCACCCCACCTATATTTTCAATCAAATCGTTTACGTAGGCCTCTGAAGCGTAGAGGTACCAGCACTGACTTGCGGAATGGCACTGATCACAGACCTGTCAGGGCAGTGCAGAAGCCAGCTTGGGGAATTAAGGATTGACCAACATTTTGCACCAGCCCACACAAAAAATAGAAGAGAAAACTCAACAAGGGGAAAATAGAGGATTAATTAGGAAATAAAACTATGCCTCTATCATTTGACATTTCCCTTCTCCCTGGGAAAATAATTTTAATATCTACCCCATCTATACCCCTCATGATGCTACATACTTCATTTGGTTCCCCCTCAGCCTCTGATAATCCAGAGAGTTTGTCTAACCTCTCCTTAAAGCTAATACTCCCTAATCCAGGCTATACTTGGTAAACCTCTTCTGCACCCTCTCCAAATTGTCCCCATCCTTCCTGTAACGCAGTGACCAGATCTACACACAACCAAAGGAGCTGGTTTGAATAAGTTAACTGAGCTTTCAGATAAAACATCACTGGAATGTAATGGATCTCTCCAGGCAGAACAATGGCATAAAAACAAGACTCTTTGAGGGAGACAATTTTGTCAGCTTGGACGAGTTGGGGTGAAGGGCTATATAACACTGACTATAAAAGCAAGCAGGAAAATTACACATTTTCTATTTCATAAATAGAAGAGCTAAAAATACGTACAATTTGGCATTTGCTCACACAAAACAGAATTACTGTAGATCACATGGTGAGCTGATGTGCAAGAAACAGTTGCCAACAATAATTTACAAAGAGCTCCAAAAGCGATTGTGAGACCAGAACATTTCAGTTTGAGCACATTCCACTTGGTCTTTGACCAATGCAGGAGGTTGTCAATTGGTTACTACAAATCATTCTGTTTGGAGAGCATGGAGTTCAGAAGCCCTCATTAAGATCCACACTGGACCTTTGCTCACAGTTCCAAGTAGCCCTTTGATATGTTCTATTTACTGATAATCAAATGATGAAACTTTCTGACGGGCCAGCAGATCTGCTGGTGCATCTGGATTCTTGAAGCCACTGTGTGCGTCCCAACATCTAATGCATTCTCAATAGACAGGTCTCCTGCTGATAGTGTGCAGATAATAAACTCTCTCTCAAGTTGTTTTCACATGCAACACAAAATTAAATAGCACCTTGCTTTTGATGAATTGAATCTCAATGTCGAGTGGTCTATGCTGCTTAGCAGTTCCTTCTCACCCGAATTACTCTGAAGGGAGCTTTCAGTCAGCATCTCCTGCTGTAAGTACAGCCACATTATGAAAATGGCTACGTGAAAATAAATGGTCAGATGCCAGCCAAAGCAGTGATAAAAATCCCCAATTCCATGCAGCAAGAAAAATCAATTTATACAGAATGATTTAGTGACCAGCCTTTGATATTGATGAAAGGCTGACAAGAGCTCACTAGAATGGCAACTTCCTAGTTTTACAACCATTTATACTCTTCAGCATGCCTAAAAAATGGCCCACGAATAGCTGAACGTACTTAGTTATTTTATATACAGGTTTACTACATATTGTAGTAAATGTATTATGCACAATATGCCTCAGTAAGCAGATATTATGGAATCGGACACTGAAATAATATCCAAATACAGCATACAAGTAGAACTTGCCCATCGGCACTGTCTAGACAGGTCCGATAAATATGTTTCTACTGAGTATTCTTTCAGCTCAACAGTACAATGCCTCAGTTGATTCAATATACAGCTGTTGAGAAACGCCAATGTTCCTGCAACACAGTGAGGCAAAGTGGTATCTTGTTTTCACAACATCTATCAGTCTATAAACAGATAGGCTCATTCTGCTTAACGCCCCAAAGCCAAAATCCTTGTCAGAGACACCAGGATCTCAGAGCAGTATGGATAGATTTTTATGATAGGGAGGTCTCGGCTTAACTCACTCCCGAGACATTCTGCTGCTGTATCAATTGACCGAGGGCCTGTGCCGGGTCTATAGTGGATGGTTCTCCCGCCCAGTTTAAAGCAAATTCTTTGAGGTCTGAATACCTTGGCTTCACGCAACAAATTGGTGTGTTGCATAATATTGCAACCTGTAAATTATGCCACATTAATGTAACATGCTGCAAGGTTTCACTGCTAACGTAAAGGTTTCTCTGTAGCTGCAATGCTTGGGTTATGACCAGAGATAACGGGGCTTTGGAATGTGGGCTATCCAATGAGAGGCATGTTGTTCTTTCTTGTGGGTCTGGGAGCAGGGATTTCACAGTCTTTTGCCAGGGAGAAATAAGGAGGGAAAGTGCAAATGGAGAGAGTTGGTAGACCGCCAGATGGAGTGGACTTGGAGTGAGGGTCTGAGGGTTGGCTACGCTCAGAGGTCAGTCGACGGGGAACCAGTGGATTGAACAGTGAGCTCTAACATTGCACCATTAGACTGTTTCATGAGAATGGGCCCTTTTCTTTGTTTTGTTTCTTTACTAACCATGCAGTCAAATTAAGAATTATAAAGCTCAATCATTTAATCACATATTGTGTACCATTTGTTATTTCGTTATACTGATTTGTAACAAGGGACATATCGCGTGGCATCCACCCAAACAAGATTTCTTAAGCTTGGCTGGGCTGATGGCTGTCTTCCCCTAGATTAAGCCACTAGCCAAACTGAGAGATACAATTGTGGGGGCTCGTCTGGGATTGATTTCGTTGGATGCTGTGTGATTACCCTAAGACTTGAACCAGTGGGGTAGATATTCATACTCTGGATGAATTGTTAATTCACCTATTAAGTACTGTTAAAGTTGTGATTGCAGGGTGGAGGTTTGATGAAATGGTGGGCGCAGCTCTCATTTTACTGCAGACCAGCGCTGACATAACGATAGCTGGTGGTGGAGATTTCAAAGGCAGGGTTCTATCATTTCTGAGGAGCGAGTGGAAGGAGTGGTCAGATTTAGAATGTCTAATTAGTCCCCGTCCCCCAGGGGAGAGTGAGAATTCTGAGGTAGTATCCGCCCTTACCTCTCTGGAGAGTAAATGGAAAAATGCCCAGGTTCAAAGTCCCAGCTATGGCAGGCTCCGCCCATTCTCTGGAATAACGCCCACCCCTAAAGGGGAAGAGGAGAATGAGGCTTGGGCAGAGTAGACTTCAGTGGTTAGAGGAGTAGCAGTGCTCTGATGACATAAAGCGACAGAGATTGGTTGAGAGTTTGAGTGGGCGGGCCACTGACGTTGTGACAGTTGTCAGGTTACAGTATCCCGTAGCGACAGCTGTCAATTACATGCAAGCACTGGACAATGCTTTTGGCCCAGCAGGAAGCCCAGTGAAGCTCATGGCAGGGTTTCAGAACATTTGGCAGGAGAAAGGGGAGTAGCTTTATGCTCATATTTTTCGGCTAGGGAGGCAGCTAAATTGCTTGCAGCACAGAAGGGTAACTCAGGCAGCTGAGGTGGATCAGTTAAGAATGGACTAGATAGCCAGGGGTGCCCAGTCCCAGGACCTGATTGCTTGGGGTCTCTGACAGTCTCGTAAGACGTGTCCCCCTCCATCTTTTGAGGAGCTGATCAGAGAGGTACGGGAAGAGGTCCATTAGCAGGGTAGGAGTCATCGGTAGTGGTCCTCTGCAGCGAAGTTACCACAGGGAGCGGTAAAGGAGATTGTGACCGAGTTCAGAACAGGGATATGTCAGCTGTTATCAGCGGGTGTGACTCCCCCATATGACCCCCTAAGGGGACAGACAACGCGGAGGGCTGCTGGCAGCAGGTGTCACAGCAGAAGGAGAGTGAGCCCCCAGGTACCTCAGCAGGGAGAGTTGTTGGGAAAACTTAGAGGACACTCAGTGAGGGAACGGCCTCGTGTCTCTGGGGGAACGCGTTCCCAACAATGTACCAAGGAACCCCCAAAAGCAGAAGACCCTGTTCCTGAAGGTTTAGTGTTTCCATGCTCCAGTGTGTCGCTACGGATAGAGGGCACTTATGCTAATGCCATACTCAACACCAGTTTACAGATCACGTTACTGTACTGTTCGTTTTACAACTGGTTTCTGAAGCATTTATTCCTGACACCATTCAGTGCACTGGAGATCTGGGGTCTCAGTGCTGGTGATTATCCATATGACAGGTATTTGTCAGTGAAGCTAGAGCTCTTGGAGCCTGATGTGAGAGTGTCTGAGGTCCTTGATACATTAGAGCTGGTTTGTCCAGACCCTGTTGAGACAGACGGCGTTTCACTTCTGGTGGGAACCAACACCTCTCTTGTGAGGAGGCTCATGGGGGCCCGCAAGGAGAAGGCTGGCGAGAGCTTTCTGGGAACATTGTCCGTGCACCCGGTGTTTCGAGCTACTTTAAGGAAGTGCGTGGCTGCATTGGGCCAGATACCAAATTTAAACGAGGGACTTTGTGGTTCACCCAGTCGAAGCCAATGGTGGTATGGCCTGGTGAAGTAGCGAGAGTGATGGGGACCCCCAAATTTTCCCAGAGTGCCTACGGGCAAAGCCCTCTTAGTGGACGCTCTGGAAGACCACGGGGGGAGTCGGGATTTCCTGCTGGGGTACTGGTGAGGCCCGAATTACAGAAGCCCTCGGTTGTACGGGTGAGCAGGATGGCAGTGATCGTCAGGAACACTACAAAGAGGAAGGTCACCTTCAAGCGAGGGATGTCCCTGGCGCATTTGTTTCCAGTGATGGCAATATCTAGTGTCCCTCTGAGACAATTAGGGAGAAGCTATTGGAAAAAGGGGGAAATTTGACCGCTGAGTCATTCAACTTCGGGAACTCCCTGGCTCCTGCAGGTTGGTAGAGAAGATGTTGAGGATGTCTTTTCCACTGATGAGATTGATGTGGGTTGTTCCAAGAGCACTCGTCACACTATCCGGGTGACCGATGACACCTCGTTCAGAGAAAGGTCGTGGCGACTGGCCCCTGCAGAGGTGGAGGATGTTCGGCAGCATTTGTGTAAGTTGAAGGAAGCTGGGATCATCACCGAGTCCTGAAGCCCCTATGCGTCCCCAATAGTATTGGCCCGGAAGAAGAATGGGAATGTGTGTGGACTATAGGACTCTGAACAGGTGCACCGTTCCTGACCAGTATACGGTCCCAAGGGTCGAAGATGCACTGGCCTGCCTGAGTGGTGCGAAGTGGTTCAGTGTGCTGAACCAGAAAAGTGGATGTTACCAGGTCCCCACGAGTGAGGCTAACAAAGAGAAGATGGCACTTATATGTCACCTGGGATTCTTCCAGTTCGACAGGATGTCCCAGCGCATATCAGGAGCTCTTGCAATCTTCCAGTGGGTCATGGAGAAGACGATGGGGGATATGAACTTGCTTGAAGTGTTGGTGTATCTGGATGACCTCAGAGTTTGGATCCACCTTGGAGCGAGGCTGCTGAAGGTGCTGGGCCACCTGAAAGCTGAAGGGTTAAGACTTTGCCTGGACAAGTGCCAGTTCTGCCAAACGTCTGTTAGCTATGTTCAGCACCTAGTCTGGGATGGAGTAGCTACAGATCTGGCTAAGATAGAGGCGGTTACCACTTGGCCAAGACTCCAGACTCTGAGAGCTCTGTGTTCGTTCTTAGGGTTCTGTGGATACTATCGGAGGTTTGTGAAAGTCTACGTGAAAGTGAGTTACCCATCGAATCGGCTTCTATGCTGTTACCCTCCCTTGGGGAAGAAAGGGAGGGGAAATAAAAAGAGGACAGGAGGGTGGACAGTGCCTTAGCCCGTCGGAGCCCTTTGGACTGAGGTGGGATGCAAAATGTGAGGATGCCTTTGTCACTGAAGGAGCTGCTGACCCAGGTGCTGGTGCTGGCTTTTGCGGACCCCCGATTGCCCTATGTACTGTACATGGATGCCAGCCAAGAGGGTTTAGGGGGCATCCTGTATCAAGATCAGGACACCTGGTTGAGACTCGTTGCAATTGTCAGCTGGAATGTTGCCCTCTGGAATAAAAACTATCCCACGCACAAGTTGGAGTTTCTGGCATTGAAATGGGCAGTGGTGGATAAGCTGAGTGACTATCCCTATGGGGCCAGGTTTGAGGTGAGGACAGACAACAACCCCCTAACTTATATCCTGACCTCAGTGAAAATGGATGCCACAGGCCATTAGTGGATGGTGGCGTTGGCTGCCTATGATTTCAGCATGAAGTACCAGCTGGGAAGTAGGAACATTGACGCTGATGCTTTGTTCTGACAGGTGCATGAGGGACTGGACAGGGAGGATGAGTGGGAGAGTGTTCCTGCCCTGGGGTTGAAGGCCATGTATCAGTTTGCCATCACCGTGAAGGCAGAGGGAAAGGAAGGGCAGGATCGAGCAGTAGATCAGTTGGGAGCTTCTGATAGTCATAGTCATAGTCATATTGATCCCGGGGGGAATTGGTTTTCGTTACAGTTGCACCTAAATAATAAATAGTAATAGAACCATAAATAGTTAAATAGTAATATGTAAATTATGCCAGTAAATTATGAAATAAGTCCAGGACCAGCCTATTGGCTCAGGGTGTCTGCCCTCCAAGGGAGGAGTTGTAAAGTTTGATGGCCACAGGCAGGAATGACTTCCTATGACGCTCTGTGCTGCATCTCAGTGGAATGAGTCTCTGGCTGAATGTACTCCTGTGCCCAACCAGTACATTATGTAGTGGATGGGAGACATTGTCCAAGGTGGCATGCAACTTAGACAGCATCCTCTTTTCAGACACCACTGTGAGAGAGTCCAGTTCCATCGCCACAACATCACTGGCCTTACGAATGAGTTTGTTGATTCTGTTGGTGTCTGCTACCCTCAGCCTGCTGCCCCAGCACACAACAGCAAACATGATAGCACTGGCCACCACAGACTCGCAGAACATCCTCAGCATCGTCCGACAGATTTTAAAGGACCTCAGTCTCCTCAAGAAATAGACACGGCTCTGACCCTTCTTGTAGACAGCCTCAGTGTTCTTTGATCAGTCCAGTTTATTGTCAATTCGTATCCTCAGGTATTTGTAATCCTCCACCATGTCCACACTGACCCCCTGGGTGGAAACAGGGATCACCGGTACCTTAACTCTCCTCAGGTCTACCACCAGCTCCTTAGTCTTTGTCACATTAAGCTGCAGATAATTCTGCTCACACCATGTGACAAAGTTTCCTACTGTAGCCCTGTACTCAGCCTCATCTCCCCTGCTGATGCATCCAACTATGGCAGAGTCATCAGAAAACTTCTGAAGATGACGCCATTCCCAAGTTTACTGTAAACAGACTGTTCTAAAGACAGATCAGCTGCCGGAATTGAGTTCTGGGAAAGTGGCATTGGTAACATTTGGTCAGTGGTCGAGAAGGGAGACATGGCTCAGGTGGAGAAGCCGAAACACACCGTGTTTCCTCCATTACTGAGAGAATGGCCTCGGTTGGAGTTGCAGAACCAGATTCTATACCGGGTCACGTCACCCCCGGACCGACCTCAGTGTTGCCAGCTGGTTCTGCCAAGAAGTATCAGAGGATTGCATTGAAGTCACTTCATGATTAATCTGGACATTTAGGGGTTGAGAAGACCTATGCATTGCTCAGAGACCAGTCTTACTGGCCCTGAATGAAGTCGGAGGTTGAAGAGTACTGCAAGCCATGCATTCGATGCATGCAGTGGAAGACCCTGCTTATGCGGGCAGCTCCGTTGTCCCACTTGCAGAGTGCGGGGCCGCTGGACCTGGTGTGTGTGAATTTTCTGTCAATGGAACCCGATGCCAGCAACACGGCGAATGTCTTAACCATCACAGACCACTACACCAGATATGCACAGGCTTTTCCTACCAAGGACCAGAGGGTGACCACGGTGGTCAAAGTGTTATGGGAGAAGTATTTTGTTTATTATGGTCTTCCCAAGTGGATACGTAGTGATCAGGGATGGGACTTCGAGAGCAGACTCATCCATGAGTTACTGGCTATGAGTGGAATGGAGAAGTTCAGGACCACGCCCTATCATCCGAGAAGTTTAATCAGACCTTGCTAGACATGCTCGGGACACTGAAGGTCAGCAAGAAGAGCAAGTGGAGACAACATATTGGACATCTGGTCCACTGTTACAACTGTACTGGAAATGAAGCTACCTGGTACTCACCATACTATCTGATGTTTGGGTGTGAGGCGAGCTTGCCCATTGACCTTTGTTTTGGGACTGACGAGGGCGGCTTACCGCCGAAGATTTATCTGAAGTATGTGTCTGACATAAGAAGAGAGCTGAAAAGGGCTTATGAATTAGCTGGGATCATGGCTGCCAAGCAGAATCAAGGAATAAGAGGTGGTTTGGTCAAGAGATGAGGTTCTTCCAACTCCTGCCGGGAGACTGAGTCCTCATAAGGAATTTGGGGCCACCTGGGAAACATAAGTTGGCTGACGGCTGGGCGGCTAAGCTCTATGTGGTGGAGAGTCAAATGCCAAACCTACCGGTTTTCCGGGTGAAATCAGAGGAAGGGAATGGGCCTGTCAAGATTCTTTATTGGAACCACCTGCTGCCCCTGGGACAAGAGGTGAGGGTAGACCAAGAGCCCGACGTGGAGCCTACACCTAGTAAGAAGACTCTGTGGAAAAGCGGGGCAACTGCAAGGCCCACAGCAGGAGAGGTTAGGCTGGCCCCCACCCCTGAGAGGGATACTGATTTGGAGGATGAGGACCTGTATGTGTGATATACACTGCTCTTTGCTAGCTTCCCATTGATTGAGGAAGAGACTTCTCCCGCTGATTCAGGTGAAGTGGGGGGGTGGGTGTCTATCTGTGGGCAGCCTGGGTTGCAGCAGGACCCTACAAGGGATGAAGCGGGGCTTGGCCACGGGACCGAGGGGTCCGAGTTGCGGTTGGGCACGAGTGATAGGTCAGGGGAGGCCTCACCAGGTAGACTGGAAGTATCCCCAGTAGTGTCTGAACCTGAGTTAGGTGAGGGGGTGCGGAGGTCTCAGAGAATTAGGAGACCACCAGATAGGCTGGCCTACGTAGCACCAGGGGAACAGAGTGTGACTCTTACCGTGTTGGGAAGCCATGTCACTGCCTTTTACACCTGGATTGGACTTTGTGTTTTCCAGGAAGAGTTAGTGAATTATTTCAATGTCATGAGGACATGACAAATTTGGTGGGGGGGGGGGCAGGGAAGAGTGTAACGCCCTGGGAAAGGGTTCATTGCTCATGTAATAGTTTCTCTGTAGCTGCAATGTTTAGGTTATGACTAGATTAATAAGAATTGAAGGATTACAAGAGTGGCAGGCAGGTTTGTGGATTGACACTGGTAAATTATTCAGGATTGTGAGCAGAAAAAGGGTTAATGTAGGATTAGTGTAAATGGACGAGTTGATGGTTGGCATGGACTCTGGCTAAAGGCCCTGCAGCCATACTGTATAGAGTCATCGAACACCACGGCGCAGAAACAGGCCCTTTGGCCCATCTAGTCCGTGCTGAACTATTATTCTGGCTTAAAGAGGCTTGGTATCTATAGCACACAACTATAGTGATTCTTAAAGAAAACGCCGAAGCAGTAGTCCAGGCAGATGGAAGGAGTGTAGTCATTATCAAAGCCAGGTCAGTGAGTTGCTCCCACAATCGGAGTTCCTTGTGGGAAGGAGGCACATCGACTGATGACACCTTAGGTATGCAGATCAGTGAGATTGGAGTTCAAGGCCTAGTATTTGGGTCTTATCATGAGTGGGACTGGTGTTTGATGCCTGGAGTTTGGGCTCTCAGTTGTCACCATCGATGAGTCCGGGTCGATCAGAAGATCAAAGGTCGATCAGCAGTCGAGGCCGGGTGGCTAGAGCACAGAGTTTGCACTTCTCAATCGGCCGAGGAAGTCAAAGGCCCAATGTATGAACCTACAAGAACGCCAGAGGCTGGAGGCGGAAGGCTGCCTGTCCTAGGGTTACAGGACTTTATGTGTAGGAATGGGGGGGTGGGTGGGGAGGTGACGAACGGGGCTTGTTTTGCCATTGTTATTTTGTCACTTGCTGCGTTGCTCTGCCAAGGAGGGCGGGCATGCTACCTTGGCACCAGAACATGTGGCGACACTTGCAGGCTGCCCCCAGCATGTCATTGGGTGTGTGAGTTGTTCAAGTGAATGACGCATTTCACTGTTTTGATATGCATGGGATAAATCTGAACCTGAAATTGCAAACTGCGTCCAATCGATTCACTGAGCTTGAGAGGACAAAAGGAATGTTTTACCTTCTCAACCAATGGTGTTTGGGTCCACTTGGCCTCGGAATCCAATTAATTTGCAGTAAAATTAACCACCAAGTACTGTTTCATTTTTAAACTTCCTCGGATAAAGGTAGCTGGCAGGATCATTCATTAAGAACACAAATGAGTCCATTCCCCTTCTGAATGAGCATTGCCATTCTCCTCCTCCACAACCTCCCCGCAAATTTTCCTTGGAGAATTTAACCAAGTCGCATTTAGTAGTTAGAGCGCTAAATTCCAATCCACAGACTGCCGACTTAAAAGATATGTTTCCTAATCCTCTTCCTGGCTTTAGATACTTATCTCTTTGCTTCTGTTCACTGATCCTCCTGCCAATTAGTGCAAGGACTAGGCAGCAACTGCCAGGGATCTTGGTGCCAAGGAAATCAGTTCTATGATTGAGAGCTGGCAAGTGTTCGTTCAACACTTCCTCAATCAAACTTTAAACTATTAAAGGCCCTAACGTTCTGTTTCTTTGCTAAAGTTATTGTAAAGTGGGCAATACGTCAGGCAATTTCTCCTGTTTAACAATTCTCTCAATATCACTTTGACATGTTACTTTTATTTTTAAAAAATCAACGTGGTATTTTGGATCATTCATAGTCCTGGACCAGTGTTTAAGAGATGCAGAGCTGAAGAATGCAAAGAACTGAAGTATGGTCTGTACCATCTTACACCACTTCTACCATATAATACGTACCCGTTTTATAGAATTCAGGAAGTATGGTGCAGACTTTCACTCCCCAATTACTCAACTCCAGGCGCAAGGTACTTGTGAACAAGGAGAGTGCAGCTTTTGAAGCAGCATAAGATGAAAAATACGGTAAAGGAAAATCCCCTAAAGGTACAAGCACAACAAGAGGATTAAAATCTTTATTCATAATTGCAAAGGATGGAATGCAACACTGCATTTGGGTTCTTTTGTAGAAACCTTGTCAGTAGGTGATGCTATCAGAAATTTAGGAGAATTTTCATATCTATCAGCCAAGTTTTTTTTTAAAAGATAAGATGGTGCTGAGCTGTGACCGGCTTTGGGTCAATGCTTGGATTCAGTTGTTCTACTTTAATTGCTTTCTTAGGTCAATAAGGATTATTTGGGGGTCAGAGTGGAGCTAGGGGACGGTTTAGAGATTAGAGACAGGGATATGGGGGGAATTAGATGTCAGGCTGGAGTCTCTGCCTTTGCTCCATGCTTGAAGGCGAGAGATGCAGGTCTGGGACATCTACGGTCAAATGTCAGGCTAGCATCTGAGGGTGGACGAGGTCCCCTTCCCCTCTCTCTCCCCCCCCCCCAGTGAGTTGTCAATGGGTTCTAAGGTTGAGTTGGAGGAGCAAGTTTGAAAACATCTCCACCCCCGTTTGCAAATCAGTGGGACTGGAGTTCAAAGCTTGTTTGGGGTCCCATCAGTGAGGTTTGAGCTCACGGCCTAGTGTTCCATGATTAGCTTGTCCTGGAACTGACACCAAGGATCAAGACACAAGGGTCAAAATGGAAGTCTGGAAATTGAGGCCCGTTGGCCAGAGCAGGGCCTGCAAATCTCTGAGTCCGCTGGAGTGTTTGAAACCCGAATTCTGCTGGAGGCTGGAGCCGGTGCTGGGACTGAAGGATGATGTGGGCAGGAGGGAGAAAGGATCAGAGCTCGTTTACTGTTTTGTTGCTTGTTGCGTTCTGAGTTATTCAATCAGGCATTGCGAGCATCATTGTGTGGCGACGGATGTGGCTGTCTCCTGCTCACCATTGGGAATGTGTTGTCAAAATGAAAATGAAGCGATTTTACTACTTCAAGTTAGGACCTAAGAATTTGAAAGTATCGTTAATCAGGTCGAACATTACAATGAAGATTTGGCAGATGCAATTGTCAAAAGCATTTCTGAAGGCAGTTGATTATCAGCACTGATTTTGTTCATATACAATGAAAACACAGCAGTAAGCATTAGAGAAATTATTCTATCGATAACCAGGAGGAACTAATACAGTTTTATAGTTCTGTAGTAGTATTGGCAGTGATATAATTAGTCTGTATTTAATTTAAGTGCATAATTGGTCTCACAGTTAAACACTAGTTTGTCTTCTTATATCCATTTAACCATTTCCATGAAACTTCCACCAGTTGGGGCAGCCACTTAAATGGGCCAAAATGTATTGTCCCATGTGTCCCAATTAACTGGAATCCACTGTACATGCCATATTGACCATCTCCCCAAATTGATTATTTTAAAATTTATTTAGAGATACAACACTGTAATGGGCCCCTTCCAACCGGTGAGACAATGCTGTGCAATTACACCCACGTTACCAATTAAACCAGTTACCCATACCTCTTTGGACTGTGGGAGGAAACCAGAGCACCCGGAGGAAACCCCTGTGGTCTCCGGAGCACAAACCCCTCACACACAGTTGCAGGAATTGATTGGTTCACATGCAAGTTTTATTCTCGTTCCAACTTACCCACTGGACTGGAAACATTCACAATTCTTCCCTTTGTTTTGCGTATCAATGGAAGGAAGCCCTGTGTGATAGCCACAGCACCAAAGAAGTTGATTTGCATACAGTCTCTGTAATTGTACATAGCCAAGAGCTCAGCATCACTAATATTGATGCACTTCCCAGCATTGTTGACTAAACCCCATAGACCTGGGGGGGGGGGGGGTGGAAGAAAGAAAATTAGACGTCCCTTTAGTCAGAATCTGGAATAACCACTTGAACATCCGCTTTGAAACCTGTTTGGAGACAACATCAAAGATCACAGGCACAGACGATTTCCTAAGAATGTCATTAGTTTTTCAACAAGTTTTATTACAGGAAAGATTCTAGCCTGGATAAAGCATTTGCTGATTGGCAGGAGGTAAAGTGTGGGAATAAGGAAGCCCTGTCCGGTTGGCTGCTGGTGACTAATGTTCCATAGGGGTCTGTGTTGGGACTGATTCCTTCTATGTTACTTGTCAGTGATTTGGATGATGCAATACATGGCTTGGTTACAAAGTTTGCAGATGTGACAAAGATAGGGGAGAGGCAGGTAGTTTTGAGGAAGTAGAGAGGCATGGGCAAAGTGGCAGATGCAACACAGTGTCGGGAAGTATATGATCAGGCAGCCTGGTAGGAGAAATGAAAGGTTGGTTATTTTCTAAATGGTTAGAAAATACAAAAAAAAGAGGTGCAAAGGGATTTGGGAGTCCTTGTGCAGAATTCCCTAGAAGCCAGTTTGCAGGTTGAGTGTGGTGAGGAAAAATGATTCCAGGATTGAATGGCTTGTCAAACGAAGAGCATTGATAATCCTGGGCCTGTATTCACTAGAATACAAAAGAATGAGGGGAGACCTAATTGAAACCAATCAAATGGTGAAAAGGCCTTGATAGAGTGGATGTGGAGAAGATGTTTCCTATGGTGGGAGAGTCTAAGACCAGAGGACACAGCCTCAAAAGAGGGCATCCTTTTGGAACAGCGATGAGGAATTTCTTTAGCCAGAGTGGTGAATCTGTGAAATTCTTTGCCACAGGCAGCTGTGGAGGCCAAGTATATATATTTAAAGTAGAGCTTGATAGATTCTTGATTGGTCAGGGCATGAAGGGATACAGGGAGAAAGCAGGAGATTGGGGCTGAGAGGAAAATTGATCGGCCATGATGAAATAGCAGAGCACACAATGGGCCAAATGGCCTAATTCTGTTCCTGTATCTAAGCAGGATGGCACTGTGAGGATCGTGTTTTTTGATTTCTTAGTGTCTTCAATACCTCACAGCCTTCATTGCTGGAGGAAAAGCTCCATTCAATGTGGGTTGGCACTTCCATTGTATCCTGGATAACGGACTACCTGACTGGCAGGACACAGTATGTGCCACTTCAGAGCTGTGTCGGAGGTGACTATAAGCAGCACTGCAGCCCCTCAGGGAACTTTATTGGCTCCGTTCTTGTTTCCCTTGTATACCTCAGACAACAGGGAGTCATGTCATCTGCAGAAATTCTCTGATGACTCAGCAATAGCTGGGTGTGTACAGGGAGGATGGGAGGATGAATACAGGGCTGGTGGAGGACTGTCAAATGGTGCAAGATGAATCATCTGCAGCTCAACATCAGTAAGCAAAGGAAATGGCAATGGATCTTAGGAAGACTAGGCCTGCACTGCTCCCTGTTACTATTGATACTGAGAACATGGATGTATTGAGGATCTACAAGTACCTGGGGGTGCAGCTGGGTGACAGACTTGAGTGGGGCACCAACACAGGCTGTGTACAAGAAAGGCCAGAGTCGCCTCTACTTCCTGAGGAGTCTGAGGTCCTTTGGAGTTTGCAGGCCTCTCCCTCATGTTCTACCAGTCTGTTGTCACCAGTACCAATCTTCAGCGCAGTGGTGTCCTGGGGCAATGGCGTCAACATGGGTGATGCTACCAGGCTTAATAAACTGATCAGAAAGGCTAGCTCTGTTATAAGAGTCAAACTGAACACACTGGAGGCTGTGGTAGAACAAAGGACCCAACGGAAAATCCTGGCAATTTTGGACAATATTTCTCACCCTGCGGGTACCTTGGCTGAACAGAGGAGCACTTAGTAATAGATTAAGACAACCGTGCTCTTCAAAGAGCACTATTTGAGGTTATTCTTACCCTCGGGTAAGAGACTGCAGTGAGTCAACCTATAGCTGGGGAAGTGATTACCCTTCCTATTAGACTGTTGAGGTAACTTTTTATTCTTGCTTCTCTTCTAATGTTTGTACATTAGTATATCTGTACACTTGTAATGCTACTATGACATAAATTTCCTTTGGGATCAATAAAGTATTTATCTTGTAAACAGGACAAAAAGAGATTAGTCTCCCATGATAAACTCAGCAAGTTTCCAATCGTTAAAGTACACCACTAATAATGTACAGGGTAGTCATGAATCATTGAGTAATTGTACATCACATTTCTCATCACTGTCATCTCTGATGTCCTCTCCAGATCCTAATCAAAGTGGACTTTCTACACAGGCTGCTTTGGGTATTGTAGGGATGCAAATCTGAATGTTAGAGGTTCTACAAATTTAGCTGTTAGCTTTCAATGCCAGAGGTTGTTTGTATGAAGACTTAGCCACGGTTTTTAAAAAATGTAGCTGCATTGGAACATACAAGTTTCAATTTTCTCTGACAAGCTGCAAACACAGTAAGGCCACAAGACATAGGAACCAGATTTGGCCATTTGGCCCATCAAGTCTCCAATTCCATCGTAGCCAATTCATTATCCCTTTCTACCTCATTCTTCTGCTTTCTCCCCATAACCTTTGACAACCTATCAACCTCCGCTCTAAGTATATGCAATGACTTGGCCACCACAGTTGTATGGGGCAATGAATTTCACAGATTCACTACGCTCTGGCTAAAGAAATACTTCATCTCTGTTCCAAAGGAACATCTTTTATTCTGAGAATGTGCCCTCTGGTCCTAGACTCACCCATTACAAGAAACATTCTCTCCATGTTCACTCTAGGATTTTCGATATTTGATGGGGCAATCTCATTATTCTTCTAAACTCCAGTGAGTACAGGAGTACAGGAATGAATGTTCCCCATTCACCTTTTCATTCCTGTGATTATTTTCATGAACCTCCTCAAATGCCAGCGTATCCTTTGCAACAACCAAAACACTAAGGAGCACATCTTTGTTAGGTAAGGAATGCTCACGGTATTCCAGGTGTGATCTGACATATTCTTGAAAGATGCTTCTCATAGAGAGGTATCACTATTGCACTCTGAGGCACCATGGACACCAAATCCATGAGTTACGAATTTAATTCCAGATCTGATTGCTGGAGCCTCCTCATATACATTTCTCCTCTTCCAATGGAAAAATTTGGCCTGCTTTATTCTCTCAAATCAAACCTCAATTGAACACAATTGATCAAATCAGAGCAAGCAGCAGAACATTTGGACTAATTAATGAACTCTCACCTTTTTCACCAAGCTTGTCCTTTGTGATCTGCAAGGCTTTGTCAATATCTTCAGGTTTAGTGAGATCCATCTGGATTAAGGTCAGCTGCTCTGAGCAGCACTGAAGTAGTTCTCTTGCTCCTGGTCCATCCTTATTCAGTACTGTCGCAAAAACTTGAAGGCCCAGCGAGTCAAAACGTTGAGCAATGGCCATTCCAAAACCCGAATCACACCCTAAAGAGTTATATTAAGAGCAGTCAGCTCACACTAAGCAGTTATCCAAGGTTTCTGGCATTTGTCTTCTGGCTTGTTTGGCAATTGTTGCCAGATTATATCAGAGTTTTAGTTTGGAAGTCATATTTCTATGCTGATTTATAAAAAAAAAATATTTAGGACATTTCTATTTTGTATTTGGGAACAGCTTCTTTCCAACTGTGATAAGACTGCTGAACAGATCCTGCCCCAGATCTGGGCCATACCCTCCAAATATCCGGACCTCCCTCTCGGTTTTTTTGCACTGCCTTATTTTCCATTTTTTATTTTCTATTTATGATTTATAATTTACATTTTTAATATTTACTATCGATTTGTACTCCAGGGAGCAGGAAGCGCAGAATCAAATATGGCTGTGATGATTGTACGTTCTAGTATCAATTGCTTGGTGACAATAAAGTATAAATTATAAAGTATATTTGCTACATCCAAGAATAGTGATGGGACACATTGTAGAAAGAAAATATTTTGCTGACAAAAGACAGTGCAGGATCCCAGCAGAATTTGTAGCAGCTGCCATAACTATCGTTCTACCAGAGAGAGGCAGTCTATTTAACCTGATTAAATATTCAGCACCCTTACAGTGAGTTGTAACTACCCAAACAGCTAAACACTCAGCCAATCAAGATGCTGAAAGCATTTTCAGAGTGACCAGAAATCAGTGCCTCCCAAAAGGGCAAACTGGAATGACATGGTCATTGTCATGGTCAGGTCATTGTCACCAGGCATCAAGCCTTGTCACAAGTTTTACTGTCCATTTGCTTATTGTTGGAAGGGGTGGCATGGAAGGAAAAGAGTGGCAAGTAGCTTTGGAACACAGCATGCGGATGGACAAAGTGAAAGTTTATTGACCAAGGCGCCAAAGGACCAAGAAAATGAAACACCATTACTGGGCACGAGTGACTGGAATGAGAAAGTGTCAAGAGGTGGAAGCCACTGATATGGATGAGGATGAGGGACAGCAATCATTTAGTAAGAGATTTTTTTTGCTTCTCATCCCATATTTTGCCCGAAGATTAATTGTACCCCTGAGTGCCTCCTGGGCACATGGACCAAAAGGAGCGAACAATATCTTGCATGATCCTGGATGTGGAACTGGCTCTGTGGTCATGAGGACAACTCAACCAGCTGTGTCAAATCAAATTTCCTGAAGGTGAGAGACAATGAGCAAAGTCTGTATATGCAATTTACCCAGAGTAAGATTGCTTTCAACTACATAGCACTGGGACCTTTAGCCCAAGCTAGAGACATTTTAACACAAGTACATTAAATGATTTTTTCTTTTCACACAATTCTTAACATAATTAAACTGGATGCCTTCCATCTCCCTGCTCAAGGTGATTAAGGAACAAGTTAATGTACTTGGTAGAATCACATACACAACCAGTAGGCTTTTATTTTCTGAACTTTGTCCCTTTAAATTCCCACCGGCCCAAAAATACCCAGATGACCCAATTTCTCCTTCACCCAAGCCTTCCACATTCTTTCAATGGAAGATGTCCAGAGGCAACCTCTGCCTCTTGCTGAATCTACAAGCCAATGGATCCAGGTGCCATGTACCCCCCCCCCCCCTCACCACCACCACCTTCTGTTCCTCACTCACAGGATCGGATCTCACTCACCGTTAAAAGGTGTGAGCCAGCAAACATCCTGACCAGACAGCAAAATTGCCAGTGAAAGACTGCTGAGGTATCCATGCGTTGTGGGTAGGAAACTAAGTGTTACACTTGAAACACTTAAGTGGACAACTTCAGTTCATAACTTTTACAAAATAGTTAATACCCCATCGGATGGATACATATTCATTGATGTTTTCTTTTGCTATAATACAAGTACATGTTGGTACTTGTGTATTTCAGCACATTTTATTTTGTATTTGTACTTTAAACCTCAGACTTTTATAGTTATAATTGTTGAATGTTGGTTTTGTTTCATGTTGCGCCAGCACTCCTCTGCAAATGTAGATGTACTGTGCCTTTAAAACGTATTCACCCCCTGGATATTTTATATATGCAATTAATTTAGATCACTTTGCAGAGATCTGTTTTCACTTTGATACAAAGGAGTCTTTCTGTTGATCAGTGTCAAAAAAAAAGCCAAATTTAATCCACAATGATTTAATGTTTGTAAAACAGTAAAACATGAAAACATCCAAGGGCGAATACTTTTTATAGGCACTATAAATGGCTAACAAAGTCGATCCTTATGCAAAGACTGGAAGAATTGACATCTTTGCAATCAATAAAAATTAAAAATATAAATATAGACAAGACCAGGAGCATCTTTAGGCCATTCAGTCTCTGTCATTTGATCATAGCTTATTTACTTTCCATCTCATCCCCATTCTCCTGCCTTCTCTCCATAACCTTTGACACCCTTACTAATCAATAGTCAATTGTGAACCCCAGTAGATTGATAATGGGTGACTCAATGAAGGCAATGCTCTTCAATGTCACGATCAATGCTGTTTCATTAATGACTTTTTAAAAATTTTTTATTTTTATTGAAGGAATGACACAATACAGAATAGATAATGGATTACATTTTCCTCCATTTTGCTTTAGTATCGTACCCCCAAAACAAACCTCCCCCCCATCCGCCCTCCCCGAACATATCATGACAGCTAATATATTTACAACACAACAATTCACAAATACAAGTATGGACATTTCACAACTGTACCCCCACACTACTTCAATACGACGGCTCATGTCAGATGATCCAAAATACACTCATACTTACAATTCATCAACCACCCTGTGAGGTAAATTATAAGCATGTTAAATGGGAGGCAACTTCCCAAGTACAATCAAATGCCCTCAACTAGTAGGTAATTCCTTAAGACTATTAGTGACTTTTACCTGGCACTTCAGTTTGAATAGAGGCATGCAAGAGGCATAGATAGAGTGGATAGTCAGAGACTTCCCCCCTCCCCCAGTGTGGAAATGGCTAATATAATATGCATTTTAAGGTGTGAGGAAAGTATAGATTTTTTAAAAATACAGAGAGTGGTAGGTATGTGCAACAGGCTGCAAGGGGTGGCAATAAAGTCAGATACGTTAATAAGATTTAAGTCTCTTAGATTGAGGGCCAAGAGGGAGGGAAGGGTTAAATTGATCTTGCAAGAAGTTGAAGAGTTGGCATAACATGGTGGCCAAAGGCCTGAAATGTGTTGTGTTCTTCTATGAATGTTACTTGCTCTTACCAGCCCACGCATCAGTGTTGTCCAAGACTGTTTGCGGATAGCCATGCACCTGCATCACTTGCTTTTACGAACAGAATAAAACATTGTGTGATCATTATCCACCCTGCACCGCCCCCCCCCCTCCAATTCTGATCCAATGGCAGGAGGTTATTGATAAAGTAGCAGAAAGTAGCAGAGGTATTCCTGCTCTGATGCCCGGCACTGGGATTATTGACCATCAACCATTTGAGCCAGATGCAACTCCAGTCATGGAAGCCTTTTCCCCTTGAAGCTCTTCAGCAGAATTGTTGTGGCTCCTTGATACCACATTTCATCCAGTGCTGTCTTGATGCAAGACCAGCCACTCACATCACCTCTGGCATTTAGCTTGTTGGTTGGTCCCTGCTTGGACCAAACTCATGATGAGTTTTGGAGCCAAGTTGTCTTGGCAAAGCCAAATTGGCCATTGACAAGTTGGCTATGAATAATTCTAACCAACTTGCCAATGCACAATTTGGCTTTGCTAAGACAACTTGATTTTAATACATTCCATCACTCTACTGGTGATTGAGAGCAGATTGATTAACTGATCCTGTTTTTCATTCCAGACGGGAAATGTAGGCAATCTTCTGCTCAGGTAGAGGTCAGCAGTGTTGCTGTACTGGAACAGCAGGACTTGGAGGACAGACTAGATTTGGCACAGGTTTCCAGTACTGGAGCTGGATTTTGTTTGGTCTCAAGCATACAGTGTCCAGTACTGTATCTCGTGCTCACAGCTGTTCCTGGATATGCTGTGGACCAAATGGAATTTGCCTTGGAGAATCATAAACAGGTCAAGATTTATTGTGGGTTCAGCATTTCTGGCTGAAGTTGGTTGTGAATTATTTAGGCTTGTATGACTGACAGAAGCAGGACCTTCAGTCTAACTTGACCATGCTGACCTTCAAACACACATTTAGAATAGTACTTAATGTCATTTGGCTTTCCCCAATTCCCATCAAACTCGCCTCATACTCTACTCTCACCTACGTAACTTGGATCAATATACAGTGGCCCATTAACCATTGTACTGATGGATCCTGGTACACCAGATGGAATTAAAGTGGTAACCGGGAGAGAGTAAATATCACAGAACCCAAAGTCACAAATGACCCTAGATTCCCAGAGCTGGGTTACCCACTCGTAAACCTGGGAGGCAGACGGAGCTGGAAGCAGCTAGAACTGTATTCAAGGACTGGGAACCATCAAATGTTGAAGCATGGCAGCAACACTTCAACAGAATGGGAATGACCTGCACACAGGTTGTTGGGGAAAAGATCCAGAAAAAAAAAGAGGTGGGGGGGAAGGGGAAACCAAAGTAAATCCAGGTATAAAGGGTAGATATAGGAAATGGTTTAATTGCAGCCATAAAAAGATTGATGAACGAGTTGCATGCAGAGAAGCTATGCGGAGTACAAACCAACTTCTGTATGGCTCACACATAACACAGAAGCGAGATTGCTACAAGCAAATGATACAAATTGCAGAGAGCAAGTGGCACTCCGCAAAATGACATGATTCTTGCACACATCAGAACCCCAGAAGTAACTGAGCGAGCCATGCACATTTCAGCCAAAAGTTTTATGGTTAACTGATGCAGATGTTCACAGTAGAATGGATTACACCACTAGCCTTAAATGCAGCCACATGTAACCAGCATATAATGAACAAAAGATCCCTCAGATGATTCTGTTACGTTGCAATCGGCAAAAGTTTGAAAAGGCAAGAATGTACATCAAGGTATGGGATACAAACCACTGACGTGGAAGCCATTTAATGATCCTCAGTGGCAAATTCCTACTCAGAGTAGGATGACACAGAAGGCCTTTGACGAGGTGCCACACTAGGCATGGAGAGAGCATTGGCTGATTGGTAGGAGGCAGTGAGTGGGAATAAAAGGATCCTTTTGTGGTTGTGTGCCGGTGACTAATGGTGTTCTGCAGGGGTCGATGTTGGGACCGCTTCTTTTTATGCTGTATATAAATGATTTAGATGATGGAATAGACGGCTTTGTTGCCAAGATTGCAGATATTGTGAAGATTGGTGGAGGGGCAGGTAGTGTTGAGAAACAAGAAGGCTGCAGAAGGACTGAGATGAGGAGAATGGGCAAGAAAGTGGCTTATGAATTACAATGTTGGAAAATGCATGGTCATGCACTTTGGTAGTAGAAATAAATGTGCAGACCATTTTCTAAATGGGGAGAAAATCCAAAAAATGTGAGATGCAAAAAGAACTTGGGAGTCCTTGTGCAGAACACCCTAAAAGGTTAACTTGCAGGTGAGGAAGGCAAATGCAATGTTAGCATTCGTTTCAAGAGGTCTAGATTACAAGAGCAGGGATGTGATGCTGAGGCTTTATAAGGCATGGGTGAGGCCTCACCCTGAGTATTATGAACAGTTTTGGGCCCCTCATCTTAGAAAAGAAGTGCAGGCATTGGAGAGGGTCCAGAAGAAAAGGTTCACAAGGATGATTCCAGGAATGAAAGAGTTATCATACAAAGAACATTTGATGGCTCTGGGTCTGTACTCACTGGAATTTAGAAGGATGGGGGGGGGGGGGGGTGGATCCCATTAAAACCTTTCAAATGTTGATAGACAGTAGATGTGGAAAGGATGTTTCCCATGGTGGGGGAGTCCAGAACATGAGGGCACAGCCTCAGGATAGAGGGACATTCATTCAAAGCAGAGATGTAGCCAGAGGGTGGTGAATTTGTTACCACAGGCAGCTGTAGAAACCATGTCATCGAGTGTATTTAAGGCAGAGATTGATAGGCTCATGATTGGACACTGCATCGAAGGTTATGGGGAGAAGGCTGGGAAATGGGGCTGAGGAGGACAAAAAAAAAAGGATCAGCCATGATTGAATGGCGGAGCAGACATTGGATCAAATGGCATAATTCTGCTCCCATGTCTAATGGTCTTATGATTGATCAGCCCACTACACGCACGCACACATGCAATACCAATCCATTGGTGATATTTATCCTAGAATTCAATTGCACAGCACAGATGGGGTCGAGCCGCAGATTTGAATTTGATTTGGTCTGCACACAGTGTGCTTCTCAGAATTCAGCTCTGGGCCTTCCTGCACATGGCATGCCTCTGCATAGAGGCCAATGCATTGAGTGCAAACGTGCTTTCTAATGGAAATGCATCATGCGGCCACACTGTGCATTTCTACTAGAGGCTGGCCTTTCCTGGAGTGTGCAGGGTCTCTGCTTGTTACAAAGAACTTGAACCTATAAAAGCAGCACAGCACAGCACAGATGCTAGCCCTTCAGCCTACAGTACCAGTGCCAGTCAAAACTAATCCCATCTCCTGCACATCCCATCTTCCATCCGCAACCCTTTTGCACGCTTTGCTAAGTGATTAATGTCCTAAATGTTGCTATCTGCTTTCACCACTTCTCTGGCAGTGCATTCAGGTACTCATTAAAAGTTGCCTCAAATCTCTTCTCCCTCTCAGTTTAAACTTATGCCCCATTTTATTTGATATTTCACCTTCCCCCCGACCAAACAGAGGGAAAAAAACCTACCTTATCTATTCTTCAGTTTTATACACTTTTGTCAGGTCATGCAGACAAAATCCACGTTTGCCCGATCTCCAGAGCTGAACTAGAAAAATCCAGGACTAGAGCTCCTTCCTGGATGAATAACTTCTGAGCAGCAAGTTTTTCCAAAAGCTTCCACCATGACAGGAGATCAGAGAAGTCACATTGTGCACAAGAGTCTGGGTCTGTTAAATGACCTATGGACAAGTCCCAGGGATGCTAAACGTACATGATCATGACGTGCACAGTTTCTTACTCAGGGATATTGCCTGTGTGCACGGTGCAGTATTGCACAGGGCCTCAACCATCTGAAAGTTCCTGAACTGCTGCTGACTTCATGGGGTAAAAGATTCCTCACCTTGTGGGTCTTTTACAAGACATACAAGTTTTTCCAGGCATTTTCCTCAAATCCTCAACTGATGGGCACTTAATACAAAATGAAGAAAGTGTATAAACTGTCAATCCTAGTTAGTCATGTCAGAAATTCAGCACTGCCCTGACATGCACTTTACAGGAGTCAGAGTTGCAGGTACAATAGTACTGTGTGTGGTTACTGGACGAGTTGTCAACTTGATACTTCTCTCTCAAGCAACACTTAAATTGAAAGAAGCTGCATTGTACATAGCTACAAACTATACTTGGGAAAAACCTGAACTCAGGCCAGATACCAATGTGTGCTGATTGGATCATTATTCTGAACAGAAACCATATGTCATTTTAAGCAAAGGATCTAAAAAAACAAATGTCCTAATAGGAGGAGGGAGGAGAAGATGGCGCGACACAGCGCACGGACGTTCCGAATGATATCGTATGTGATAACTAGGGGCCGTGCACAATCCTGATTTGATGGAGACAGCCGTGAGAAGCACAGAGGAACACCTGGAGAAACTTCTGAAATGCCCGCTTCGCTGCCGCTGCTACTGTGCGATCGAGAATCTCCGGAGACGAAGGCCCCAAATCCTAGGCTTTGCCTATTGCCTGTTGCCGGGGCTGGGTTGAAGCACTCAGCAGAGATGGTGCTCAGTGCTCAGTGTCAGACAGCTGGTCGGAGGCTCGGAGTTTTCAGATGGATTCGGAGTCAGACTGTGGTCGGATGCTTCCAGGATGCTGCATCGGCAAGTTTGCGGCGCTGGAGGTTCACCGTCTGCGTGAGATGATGGGACTTTCGAGAGGCTTTGAGACTTTTACCGTGCCATGGTCTGTTCTTAACAAATTATGGTATTGCTTTGCACTGTCGTAACTATATGTTATAATTATGTGTTTTTTGTCAGTTTTTCAGTCGGTTTGTCATGTGTTTCTGTGATATCATTCTGGAGAAACATTGTATCATTTCTTAATGCATGCATTACTAAATGACAATGAAAGAGGACTGCGTGTCCTCATAATCTAATCTAATCTAATAAACCCGAATGAAGACTCATTACACTTAAAATTTACACCAAGTTATACTCTTCATGATTTGTATAGATAGGGTAAATGCAAGCAGGCTTCTTTCACTAGGTTGGGTGAGACTACAACTAGAGGTCATGGGTCAGGGTTGAAAGGTGAAATGTTTAAGTGAAACAGAGAACCTTCTTCACTCAGAGGGAAGAGTGTTGAACCAGTGGTAGTGGTGGATGCAGGGTTGATTTCAACAATTAGAGAAATTTGTTTAGGTACGTGGAATGGAGGGATAGAGGGCACACACCCTTTTTGACTTGTGCAGGAGAACAGCATGGCAGCGGTCACCCACACTGTTCACAAGTCTGAATGGAAAGCTGCTATTTTTATACAGAAGCGGCTTACCAGTTACAGATATTGACCATTTGGTATATCGTTCATGTTTGGTTTCCTCACCTGCAAGATCACTCAGCTCCCACAAGAGATGTTAAAAGTCAACCAAGCTGACAACCAATGACACTTTGAATTGCTGCATAGTTGGTGAGTGTATCTCATATCCTTCCATCCTTCCCACCTTGTCTGTCTTCGGCACCCTCTGCTGTGCAAAGGGAATCAGTGTGTTTCTAGGTGGGTTACACACCACCATAGCCATTCTCAGCTGCCCATCTGCAGTAAACAAGGCTGGCTCTGGCACTCCCACTTCAGAGGTCTCCCTTGTCTGGGTTTGACTACACTTGCCTTCAACCTTTGCTTTCTGCAACTTCCACAGTGCAGTCAGTGTCACTTCAGCTCACGTGCTCCCTGAGCAGCAATTCACCAAAGCCAAGTGTGAAGTACAAGGTGACATGGAACATCCTTCAACAAGTAGAAATTTTTAAAAAATTACATCACAATGTTTGGAACCAGATGAAAATTCACACACAGGCACAATGCCAGACTACGATATAAATGCTCTTCGCTTATGTGATCTATTAATACCAACGACTACAAATTAAGAGGAGAAGATGTATAATTATCACACTGAAACATTGGCATGTTCTCATGACTGAAGTACTACTCCAATAAATCAGGTGGAGAGTGAAAAATAATCAAACGACACATCGGCATATTCAGCACGACATTAAACAGAACGAGGATTCACTGCAAGGGAAACAATGGCAATTACACTGTTCATTGCTCTTAGGAGCTCAGGCTTATAGATTAAAGAAGTAGGATATGGTCTGTTTTGTTTCCAAGTATGTTCTCTTCAGCTGCAGTGTATTTCACAGTCCTGAGGTAACCTCCTCCTGTTATCCATCTATTAACCAGCTGCAGTGTATTTCACAGTCCTGAGGTAACCTCCTCCTGTTATCCATCTATTAACCAGCCCACAATCACTTAAACTTTGGAATGAACTAGTTTCACTTTATTTATTAAATTTCAGCAGTCCGACTAAGCTATCAATGTTCACTCTACTTTATTTTTATATTTTGGGGTGGGGAGGCAGCATGTTTGGCTTAATGCTGTCACAGTACTGCTGACAATTCCCACCACTGTCTGTAAGGAGTTCGTTCGCTCTCCCCTTGACTGCAGGGGTTCCCTGTGCTCTGGTTTTTTTCTCGTACGTTCCCAAGGTGTACGGGTTAGCAGGTTAATTGGTCACATGGGTGTAGTGAGCAGTGCGGGCTCGTGGGTGCTGAAGGGCCTATTGTATCTCTAAACATCCAGTTACCTATTCCATACTCCAAGACCACCACTTTGCTCCGTGATAAAAGCCATATTTTATTTGCAATTTAATTTGAATTCGTGATCGCATAAAGTAGTAAACCATAAAATTTAACTATAACCTAGACATTACTTTTTTTTTGGATGAAGGGAGGAGTCAATGGCCCCAAACTGGGATTAACGCTTTCATAGGTACAAGGGGACCAATATCCTTTCAGCTACAGATACTACATTACCAGCAGGATGCAGTACATTTCCAGCACAGTTAGATTTCAGCATTTGGAACTTGGGCAGAGTCAACTTTCCAAGTTTTTAAATTCATCCACGGCCCCTGCATCCAACCTCATCCCAATATCTAACAGCCAGCAACACTCATTCCAAGCTCAGAATCACTACAGAATTGAGTGCCTTCAGGTTCGCAGTCAAGTCACCCCATCTTGTGCCTGTGCAGTTCCTTCTTCCACAGTTCTGACTGACAATTCCTTCCATCTTTAGAAGCAGGCTCCAAATGAGAACCACTCTGATTTACTTATCACGCACATTGAAACAGTGAAATGCATCACTTGCTTTAACAACTAAAACAATCTAGGGATGTGCTGGGGCAGATTGCAAGTGTCACCACACATTCAGGCACCAATATAGCATGCCCATCATTTTCCAGAACACAAAGCATCAAGACCTTTTCCTTCCACCCACTCTCCAACTCCACAACAGGCATCCAACCTTCGGCCACTGGGCTTTGACTTCCAGACCACCAATTGACCTCCACACAACTCACTGGGACCTTTTCACCCCAGAACTTTAAATCCACTGCTCAGGATCCACAAACAGCATCTGCCATTGTGTTCCCATAGTAGGCCTTGATGTAACCAGCCATAATATTCTTCACTGCCCATCTATAGAAGTTTATCAGAACTTTAATACTCGTCGGAAAAACAGCACCAAGACAACACTGGAGGACAGCGCCTTCAAGTGCAGTCGCTGAGGCCGAGACTGTCACTCCCGTGTGGGACTCCACAGCCACAACAGACGCTGCTCTAACACAGACTGAAGCAAAACTTTCCAGGCGCAGATCCATGGTCTCACGAGACTAACGGATGCCGCCACTGATAGTATGCTGAATCTGCACAAACTTCTAAGTAGTGACTTCTTTGTAATGGCATTGCACATTGGACCCAGGACAGATCCTCAGAACTGATAATGTGAAGGAATTTAAAGTTGTCGACCCTCTCCACCTCTGACCCCGAGGATTGGCTCATGGACCTCCGGTCTGCTCCTCCCGTAGTCAATCAGCTTTTGCTGAGATTGATTGAGGGGTGGCTGTTGTAGTGCCTCTCAGCCAGATTTACAATTTCCTTCCTATATGTCGATTCGTCACCACTCTTGATTCTGCCTTCAACGGGGTGTCATCAGCAAACTTAAACATAGCATTGGAGCTGTGCCTAGCCTCACAGTCACGAGCGTAAAGCAAATAGAGCAGGGGGCTAAGCACACAGCCTGGTGAAGCACCAGTGCTGATGGTGATTGTGGAGGAGATGTTGCCAATCCGAACTGACTGGGATCAGCAAGGAAATCGAGAATTCAGTTGTACAAGGAAGTATGATGTTTAAGTCTTGGAGTTTATTGATTTGTTTTGAGGGGGATGATAGTGTTGAATGCAGAACAATCATTCTGGAGAATGTGGGGAGGTACCTCAGTCTGCTGAAGCAAGAGGTTAAAGATATCGGTGAACACTTCAGCCAGTTGAATAGCACAGGTCTTCAGTACTTGTCCGGGAACCCCACCTGGGCTGGATCCTTTCTGCAGGTTCACCTTCCTGAAGGATGTTCTCACATCTGCCTGAGAAACCGAAATCACAGGATCACAGGGACTGAAGGTGCCATGTTTTGTCAGTCCAAGTGAGCATGGAATGCATTGAGCTCACTTGAAAGCAAAATCTTATTGCGACACACGACACTATTTTAGTCTGTAGGAGCTGTCGCATTCAAGCCCTTCCACAGCTGCTGAGCATCCTTCTGCGATTCAAGTTTGGTCCAGAATTGTCAGTGAGTGCACAAGGTTTGCCAGCTGTCACTCCTGGACCTCTTGTACTTACTTGGTCATCGGGTGTGACTGCCACTGATCCAGGCCTCAGCAGATTATGGGTCTCTTGTTCATCCAGTGTTTCTTGTTGGGAAACACTGAGTGATTTTGTGGTGACACACTGTCTTTATGAAGTCCGTAACAACCATAGTATACTTGTTTAGATCCTCTGATGACTGAGGTTTTTGATAAGCCCCATTAACATGGCCTTCATTCCCAAATTCTGACAGTTACTACATCTCAGAGGTATTACAGGGGACGTAAAACAACCCAGGCTTGGAAAAAGTGGTACCATGGCACTGATACAAAGAAGAATTGCAAATAATCATGTAAACACTCAATTACTAAACACAAATAACAGCATATCCTCCAAATAACCATGTTTTCTCCAGATTGAAGAATCATCTTAAAATTGATAGAAGAAATGAACCAAAATGAAACTGACAACCTGCTGGGATGTCTGATGTTCGAACTTGCATTGCTCCCAACTCAAGCTACCAGTTGCAGTTTGAAAAGTTGGAAGAACAGAAAATTGCAGTACAGGGCAGGTCCCATAGCCCACAATTTTATTCTAGCCTACTCCAAGATCAATCTCACCCTTCCCTCCTACACAATCCTCAATTTTCTATTATCCATGCAGCTTTCCAAGTTTATTAACATACAGCATCTGCCTCCATCTCCTTAACAACCCCATCAGCTTGCGTGACAACTTTGAGGGATCTAGATGTGGACCCTAACATTCCTCTGTTCCTCCTGTGACGAAAAACCAAATTATCAGAAGATTGATGCTGATGAGAGAGATAAGAGAGACAAATAGAGAAACGTTCAAAATGTTAATGAGACAAGAGAGATTAACGAAAAGAGACACAGTTCCGAGTATTGACAGACCGGTTGCTTTGAACCTGAACTGTTTGAAGTTTGATGGACAGGCGATACTCCAGCAGGGGGATAAAAGGAATAGGTTTGCTAAGGCAAGACAGACACCACGAGATAATGAGACCCTGGAAGTGCGGTGTGCCCCCACAAGTTGGTGGAAGTTTTGGAGGTGTGCTCGCGGGACCGACCATAGACGCACAGGGTGAAAAGGTACGATCGGCGGGAACCTAGTGTGTGTGTCCGCCCTTGCCTGGGTGCCGGGTTCACCGTGGAAGAACGATCGTATCTGGAACGGAGGGGTCACAGTCGGTGACCTCAGAAAACATTAAAAAGGGCTCGCCCGAAAGCTAACTGCAAGGAATATCAAAGGTCTGTTTGAATCCGATTTGCATATCATCATTCGCTCTCTCTCTCCAACGACACAACAGCGATTACTGCGAACTGTACTGAGCTGAACTGAACTCTGCATCACTTGAGACTGATCATTTTACCCCTGGACTGCGATAGAGCTTGATTGATCCTATTATCCTAGTTCTGTGTACATGCGTGTTTTATCATTGCTAACCTGTTGCATTTATAACCTTATGATTGGAGTACTGTGTTACTTATTTCTTTAATAAAACTTTCTTAGGTCCAGTAATCCAGACTCCAACTAAGTGGTCCATTTCTGCTGGTTTGGCAACCTGGTTACGGGGTACGTAACACTCCACACTGCCAAGGATCCTGCCATTAACCTCATTATGCCTTCAAATTTGACCTTCTAAACAGGAATCATGTTATACTTTCCTGGGCTAAGTGCCATCTGTCACTCATCAACCCAGCTCTGTATCATGTCAATGTCCTGTCGTAACCTATGACAAGCTTCTGCATTGTCCACACCACCAACTTCTGTGCCATCTGCAAAATTACCAACTCACCCTTCCACTTCCCCATCTACGTCATTTATTTTAAAAAAATCACAAACAGGAATTCTAGGATACATCTCTGCAGAGCATCACTGACCAGCCTACAGGCAGAATACTCTCCATCTATTGTCTTCTATGCAGAAGCCAGTTCTGTATCCACAAAGCCATGTTTCCCTCAATCCCATTCCTCCTGATTTTAAGAATAAGCCCATCACGGGGAACTTTATCAAATGCCTTACTAAAATCCCTATACGTACACCACACCCACTGCTCTACCGTCATCAGTGCTTTACCACATCCTTGTCAATCAGGCTTGAGAGGCATGATCTGCCCCTCACAAAACCATGCTGGTTAATGCTCCTCCAAATACTCAAATCCTGTCTAAGAATCTTCTCCAAGAATTTGACCACCACTGAAGAAAGACTCACTGGTCTACAATCCCCAAAGTTATCCTTACTCCCTTTCTTGAACAAAGGTATAACACTTGCAATCTTCCAGCCATCTGGTACTCATCCTGTGGCCAGTGAGGATGCAAACATCACCAGGGTGTTGCAATCTCTTCCTTCGCTTCCCATAGTGGTCTGGGGAATACCCTTTCTGGCTTCATGAACTTATCAATTCCAATATTTTTCAGAACTTTGGCACATCCTCTTTAACATCAAGATGGCCAAGTCTGTTTTATGCTGTTTTCAATCACCAAGGACCTGCTTGCTGGTGAATATTGAAACAAAGTATTCTTTAAGAACCTCCCCTACCACCTCCAACCCAGACACATTGTTTCCTGTACTAGCTCTGATCAGTCCTACCCTCACTCTGGCTATTCTTCGGTTCTTCTGAGAAGGCCAAGGCTGTGGAGGCCAAATCTCTGGATGCTTTCAAAGAAGAGATGGATAGAGCTCTTAAAGATAGCGGAATCAAAGGTTATGGGGATAAGGCAGGAACTGGATATTGATTGTGGATGATCAGTCATGATCACAGTGAATGGCGGTGCTGACTTGAAGGGCCGAATGGCCTACTCCTGCACCTATTCGCTATTCACATGTTGAGAACATTTTGGGGATTTTTCTTCATCCTACTTACCAAGCCCTTCTCATACCTCTTTCAAGCACTCCCAAATCCATAAGCTCCTTCCTGGCTACCTTGTAAATCTCCAAAGCCCTGTCTGATCCTTGCTTCCTAAACTTTAAGCAAGTTTCTTTCTTCCTCTTGACTAGATGTCCCTCAACCTGGTTCCTGCCTCAATAGGACAAAACCTAGGCAGAACTCGCAGTGAGTGCTCCCTAAACAACCTTCACATTTCTGTTGTGCATTTTCTCCAAGTACATCTGCTCCTACTTTAGGCTCCTCAGTTCCTGCTGAGCCACATCACAATGGTTCAATACTTTCCCATTACATCTTTTCCCAGTCCTCTCCAAGGGCAAAGGCCAGGGAGTTGGGGTCACTGTCCGAAATGCTCGCCAACTGTGAGATCTGACAACTGACCTGGTTCACCAAGTTCAATATGGCCTCTTGTAGTCAGTCTCCCTCCATATGGAGCTAGAAATCCTTCCTGGACCCCTAACAAATTCCAGCCTATTCAAACCTTTTGCATTAAGGAGGCGCCAACCAACATTAAGGAAATTGAAATTCCCTATGACACCAGCCTGTTCATCTTTGCACCTTCCCAAAATCTGCTTCTTGATCAGTTCCTCTGCCTGTTGCTAATGAGGTGTGGGGGGTGGGGGAAGGATAGAGGAGGAGGAGGAGAAGATGGCAGCCTCCAATATAGAGGAGGAGGAGGAGAAGATGGCGGCCTCTCCGCTGAATGATATTTGTGATCTGTCAAGTAGGGTACCGTGCACCATTCTGATTTGATGGAGACAGACGTGAGAGTACGGAGGAACATCTGGAGAAACTTCTGAAATGCCTGCTTCGCTGCCGCTGCTACTGTGTGGTAACCAGAATCTCCAGAGCAGAAGGCCCCGAATCCTTGGCTTTGCTTGTTTCGGCGGCCAGAGCTAGGTCGAAGGCGCTCGGCAAAGGATGGTGCTTGGGAGGCTGTATCGGAGGGGCTGGTCGGAGGCTCGAAGTTTTCTGATGGATGGACTCTGTCGGCTGTGGTCAGCTGCTTCCAAGGCATCGGCAGTTGTCGGTGCCTGGAGGTTTATGGCAGGGAGTTTCTCCCCATTGTCGCCTGCTATCGGGGACTCAGGAGTCGATCAGGACTTGAGACTTTTTTTTTACTATGCCCATGGTCTGTTCTTCATCAAATTATAGTATTGTTTTGCACTGCTGTAACTATATGTTATAATTATGTGGTTCTGTCAGTGTTAGTCTTTGGTTTGTCCTGTTTTCTGTAATATCACTCTGGAGGAACATTGTATCATTTCTTAATGCATGTATGCATTTCTAAATGACAATAAAAGAGGACTGAGTGTTCTCATAATCTAATCTAATTATTCTACTCCCTTCCAGTTTTTGACTTCCACAGATCATCCCACCACAACACCCTCCTTTTGCAGCTGTGATACTATTACTGATTAGCTATAACACTTCCTCACCTCTCACCTACCCCCCACCCCCATTCCTTTTGAAGCATCTGAACCTCTGAACGTGAAGTAGTCAGTCCTGCCCTGCAATGGTTTAGCTGCTGCGAGTCCATGCTGAGGTGAAATGGAACGAGAACAATCTAGGAAGACATTTTCACCATTGAAAAGTTGCTGGGTGAACTTTACTACAACAGACACAAGATTACAAACTCTACTCAAACATTTGAGAACCCCCTTGTTACAAAACTATTAACTATCTCCCTAGTAGGCCAAATTGGACTCTACTCAATCTACCTCGTTATGACCTTGTACCTCATTGTTTACCTGCACAGCACCATCTCTGGAGCTCTGACAATATTCTTCATTGATATGATTTTACATTTTTTACTTCAATACACAGTCATGATCTGATCCGAATGGACAGTATAGAAGACGAGCTTTCCACCAAGTCGGTACATGTGGCAATAATAAAGCAATTGTATTACTAAATTGGTAGATGCAAAGTCCTCAATGAATTCTGTCAGTCAGTCATGGGAAAAGCCTTTAATAGATTTTCGGTGCTTCTTTGCTTTTCCAATCAGGGGACTGCCTGCGGATGTTGGCTGTCTCTCCGCTGACAGCTACAGGAAGCAGCCTGGTAGTATAGCAGCTAACACTGCTGGCTAACTAATGGCTCCAAACTCCTAGAATTGATCCTGACTTTGGTCTGTCTCCATGGAGCCTGTGTATTCTCCTCGTCTGTAGGACTTTCCCCCCTGCCCCCAGTTACAAGATGAGCCGGAAGGTTCATTGTCAAGTGTAAGTTACCTCAGCACAGGCAAGTGGCAAAAGAACCGGAGGGTGGAAACGCAAGCAAGGATAGACGGCAGGACTACAGGGGAGACAAGAGGAGAGGGGACAGAGGACAGGACCGATGGGACTGATTCGACTGAAGCTCATGGACCCGTGGGGCTGGATAGTCTCCTTCTGCATTGTACTAGGCAAAAGGCACCCACTTCCTCTGCTCAGCATTCCAGGAAGCAACAAGTAACTGACTAAAACTATTCAAGGGTAAATGCTTTTCATATCATGTTAAATTACAAGTCATGACATTTCTGGGCAAGCTTTCACACTGCTCCTTGGTAGCAAGTGCACTGAATTTACATTGAAGCAAATTCTAAATGCAGGCCTTCTATCCTCAGTGTCTGTCCCCAACCCCAAGGGCATGTTGAAAGGTTATCTTGCTGTTGATCCCCCTTTAACAGCTTCTCCAGAAGGAGCAACTTGTGGTCACAGTGTTGCCTGCCACAGAAATAACCTTGCCGCACATTCGTTGCGCCTCGCAGACATACACAGGATTTCAGATTGCCTGCTTTTAGGGGCCAGATTAAAGATAGATATTTGTTGACTGTTTATTTAATCCCAAATCCCCTCACTACCCAAGGTGTAGAGATGTACTCTTGGCACAAGAGCCCAGAATGGGTAAAACCCAAAAGTTTTGAATTGTATGTTTTTCTTCCTCATCTTCTATCCTGCCTTGTTCAGAAGCTCCAGCTGAGTTTCACAGCTGATGCCAACATAGTGGAGAACGAGAGCCAAGTATTTTTTAGTGTGTTGTTGAACTAAATGGCTAAGCAAATGGTCATGACTCAATTTCAGAGCCCAAAGCTGGAGTAATGAGTGGTAAGAGCTGAATTGTATCCTCCACTGATTGACCAACACTACAGCACATCAGTCATCTACGCCACGCAGCCCACAAGGTAATGGGATTAATTGTTTGTACATGTCATCAGCTGACCTTGTTAAAGCATCTGTTCTTCATGGACAGGCAGTCACATCAGCTCTAGGTAGGGTCACAGCAAAATCAAATCTTGGCTCAGAACGTATGCAAAACCACAAGACAGGAATTCTGCACCACCTTCCTCTGCCAGTCATAGGAGTGAACAACAGCCGTGATCAGTTATCATCGCTGAGGGCAGCTCAAGTAGCAAGGGTCAGGAATCTATTGCAGCACACAAAATGCTGCAGAAGCTCAAGATCCAGCAACATCGGTAGAAGGAAATAAACCAAATATTGGGCCGAGACCCCTTATTGGGACTGGAAGGAAGGGGAAGAAGTTAGAATAAAGTGGGGTGGGGGATGCGAAGGGTAAGAGAAAGTACAAGCTGGTAGGCAAAACCATAAGAAATAGTAGCCAAATAAAGCCATTCATCTCTGAGTCCTCTCTCCATTTGATCATGGCTCATTTTCCCCCTCAACCCCATTTTCCTGTCTTATCTCCATAACCTTTTTACGCTCTTATCAAGAACCTATTCTGCATTTAATATTTGTTACTTAGGTAGTCTTGTGTATATAATATATTTATACATGTCTGTCCAGGTACCACATCCGATGTGGATGTTGGTGACCATGGTTTTCCATACAGATCTATCCCTCGTTCTTTGGATGACTTCCGTTTCCTCGATGTGTAGCCACCTGGCTAGGCTTTTGATGTACATAAGCTGAGGTCGTCCTCTAGGTTTGCTCCCCCTGATCTTTCCAGAGAGTATGAGTTTTTCTAGTTCATCTTTCCGCGTGATGTGTCCTAGGAATCTGAGTTGTCTTTCTCTTATTGTTGGTATGAGTGATCGAACTGCTTGGGCTCTTCTGAGAACTTCTTCATTTGATGTGTGTGGTGCATGATATTTTTAACATTCTCCTGTAGAACCATAATTCAGCTGCTTCTCGTCTCTTTTCCATTGCTGGGGAAATGGTCCAGCATTCACTTCCATAAGTCAGGATAGAATAAATGTAGCACTGCAGTATTCTGTTTTTAGTGTACGTGCTCATCTTTCTGTCTGTTAATATGGTCTTCAGTTTTTAGAAAGTTTCACATGTAAATATATGTTTCGAAGTTACAAAACAGCACCATCAACCTCCGCTTCCTCCTCACCCCTGTTCAGGGGATGCCTTTCTATTTGGAGGCCGTGTCCATGAGATAGGTCTTTTACTAATTACCATCCTAGAATTTTGATGGCTTGTCACCACACTTGCTACGTGCACAGAAATGCCAGTTAAGATAACAATCTCTTTAAAAGACAGTTTTCTTTGTTAACACATTTTTCTTCAGTACTTTGTGCGATGTTTTATATCAAGCTACAGAGAATTTTGGGTGTACGGGTTGTCTAGGGAGGGGTTGCACCTCTGGTGGGGGACCTGCCGTGCCCTTCTTCAGGGCAGCTCATCCACCTTTGGTCCCCACCTGGCGCTCAGCTCTCACCTGTGGCTCCAAGTAGCTGTAACATACGTAGCGGCCACACCCCGGTAAACCGTCTCGGCAGATGGACCAAACCAGGTGAGGGTAGCCAACAGGTCTTCAACCCTTGGTGAGGTAGAGGATTTGCTTATTCCAGCGTATGAAGTCTGGCCTTGGCAGATGGAGCAGAGGAGACTGATTAATGGTCCAACGGTCAAGAAGGCAGGCCAGCAGGCATTAGTAGAGCGTTAAGAGCACGACAAGGCACCTAGACATCCTGGTCATCCGCTGCAAGAGGTGGTGATCTCTTTAAACTCACCTGGCAGTAGGCAAAGGCAAACCACTGCTGTAACTTGCCGAGTACATGAGTTCCCAACATGTCACAGCGGCGTGGAGGGAAATTGTCCACCAACTGGAATCTCCAGATGCGACCTAAAGCAAGTGAACAGAGAACTTTGAAGCAATCAGGTTGGTCAAAGAGAGGGTCTTAAATAGAAATGGAGAGGAGGAGTGGCAGACCTTAGGAAAATGAACTTGAGTGCAGGGTTTTGTTGACTGACAGCACAATCACTTCCCATTAAATTAAAAAATGCCAGCATACTTAAGAGAGCAGAAGTGGAGGAATACATCACAAAAGATGAACTAGTTTGCCAAGTAGATGTTAATTTATAAACATAGTGTTATGTTTTGTAACTTCAGAACATTAAATTTATTCAAAGGAAAAGAGCCGAGATGCAAGTCTTAGTTTGTGTTTACATTAAGTGAGCCATGTGTTAATCACGTGGTAGTGCAAGGACACATGTAATTAACACATTTATGAATTATTTAAATGAACAAGAATGCCTCATCTCCCCATACACACACACAATTACTCAAATTCTTCTGAAATAAATACACAACACTCCTTTCTGCTTAGCTCCAAGCCCCAACTCAATAGAAAATGCATCTCAACTATATCCACAGTACACTATATAGTACAACAGCTATCTACAGTCATCCACAGCACTGTAAATTTTAAACTGTCCCATTCAGCCCGAAAGATTTAATCACTGAGGAGGCTTTCTTACACTGGTGGGATAACAAGGGGATCACTCTGCTTGGCAGGTGAGGCTTGTGGCTGTGCAACAATCTCAGGTTCTGGGGCCTGCTCTGCGGAGGTTGCAGGAGCTGGTTGAGACTGCTGGATGTGGTTATGACAACCCTGGCCACCTTTCTTTAACAATTGGCTCTGCTCTCCTCAACTGAACGATGTGTTGCCAGATGATATCAGACATCATCTCCACTGCAGGAGAGTCCAATTCTGTCCTTTATCTTTGAGTGCCCACTTTTGATCCTATCTGCAATCCCTTGCTAAGAATTCTTGTCCACAAGTGGAACGTCAAACCTCCTGTCGAGAAACCTTCAGCGTCTCGGCTACTTGTCCTGCAAACTCCTACTGAGACTGGGCTTGAGGAGATCCAAGTGTGAGCACAAGGGACGGCCCAGGAACAGTACAGCTGGTGAGCTGTTGGTTGTGGAGTGTGCTGCATTGAGATACACAAGGAGGAAATTGGTGAGCTTCTGATTCAGTGTCAGTGTAGTGTGTTGTGCTGACATTTCTCAGTGCTTTAGACTCCACCAAGCCACTCACAGCTGGGTGGTACAGTCTGGATGTAATGCATCTTATTTTATTCATTTTCAGGAATGATCGAAACAGTTCCACTACAAACTGGGGTCCATTGTCACTAAGTGCTCTGGAACATTGGTCCTTAAAAAGCAGCTTCTCAACACCTGAACAGTGTGCAAGACTGTAGTGGAGGCCATTGGGAACACCTCCGGACACTTTGTAGCTGCATCTACTGCTACCAAAAAAAATGTGTCAGACAAGATCCACACAGATCCTCTGCCAGGTCACTGCAGGCCATTCCCTGGGCTGCAGAGACTCTTCTCTTGGCATCTTCTGGCCATGTTAGCATCCCAAACAGTGCATGGTGATCTGCTCAATCTGATCGATCCCAGGCCACCAGACAACACCTTCATTTTGACCATGCCTAGATGACTGGCGTGTAGCTTGTCCAACACTTTAGCTCTCAGCTTGGATGGTAGAACGACTCTGAATCCACACACAAGGTGACTTCTGTCAAGGATAATTCGTCTTGGTGCTGGTACAAATGGTAACTGGAGTTTCCGCATTTTGGGTGGCCATGTAGATCTGAGACAAAGTGGGGTCTTTTCGGGCTTGTCTTTGGATCATCTCTGCTGCAATAGGTGCTTTCGATTTGTGAAAGGGAGAATTAATCAAGAGGAGTGTATTTTTTGTCAATTTTTCCAGATTTCCTTTAGCAAAGGGAAACGCGATAATCCATTAGCATTTCCATAACTTGTCATCCTTGAATTCAATCTTGTGATTGTGTCCTCCAAGAAACAGAGCCCATCTCTGCATTCGTGCTATTGCTGTTAGTGGAACACTCTTCCGTGGATTGAAAGTAGACACTAGGAGTTGGTCTTAACTTATCTTAGAAAGGATGTGCTGAAACTGGAGAGGGTTCAAAGGAGTCTCACAAAAATAGTTCCAGGATTGAATGGAATGTCATACTAAGAGTGTTTGATGGCTCTGAGCCTGGATTCACGAGAATTAAGAATAACAGGTGACCCGATTGAAACTTATCAAATGGTGAAAGAGCTTGATAGAGTCGGTGTGGAGAGGATGGTTCATATGGTGGGAAAGTCTGAGAGCAGAGGACAGCCTCAGAATAGAGTGGCGTCCTTTTAGAACAGAGACAAGGAGGAATTTCTTCTGCCAGAGAGTGATGAATCTGTGGAATTCTCTGCTGCAGACAGCTGTGGAGGCCAAGTCTTTCTGTATATTTAAGGCAGAGATTGATGGATCCTTGATTGTTCAGGGCATAAAAGGATATGGGGAGAAGGCAGGAGATTGAGGCCAAGAGGGATATTGGATCAGCCATGACAAAATGTAGAGCAGTCTCAATGGGCCAAATGGCCCAATTCTTCTCCTATATCTTATGGTCTTATGATCAGTAACAGGGGTAAACTCTTTCATACAAGTACTGTACTGATTAAAATGCTTTACACCCCAAACCAGACTCAAGGCTTCTCTGTCAAACTGTGCCTGAGTTTTCCCTGCAGCAGAGAGGGAGTTTGATGCAAATACAACTCAGGTACTGTCGGCTGCTCAAGTCTAGGGAAGACAATCCCTGGCCCCGCGAAACGGGTGAGATTGAGATGTGAGCCCACCCCGAAACCCCCGTTTGTGTGGATGCTGCGTGACTTGTTACCTTGTTACAAATCAGTACCAATTAAACAGACAGCACACAGCATACAAATAAACGATTTTGCTTTATATCTCTTAATTTGACTACAGATCACCAATGTCAGGCATACATAACGAAAACACCATCCTGTCATTGTACGGCTCACGTTCCAGCGCACCCGTTATCTCTAAGCATAACCCAAGCACTGCTTCTACAGAAAGACCATTACATTAGCAGTGAAACCTCTCCCAGGGTGTTACACAAAGGCTCTGGGGAATTCACTTCCATCACTCATAACATGTGACATGACTGCACCAAAACCACAAGGTGGGGCATCACAGAATGTATGAGTACAGTGTCTGATGTAATCATTTCCTTTACTTTTTGGAAAGCCACTTCACACTGCTTTGCCCATCACAATTTCTTCCTGCTCTGCAGCAACGAATGCAAGGGTTGGAGCACAGTAGCCAGGTTTGGCAGGAACCTGTTAAAGTAATTGACAAATCTTAAAAGGACCACAACTGTGACACGTCCTTTGGCCTTGGGGCATCTACCACTAAATTTTTCAGCACATTTGTGTAATTCTTGTGTCAATAGTGTGACCATAGCAACAGATGCTTGGCTTATATATATATATATAAATTACACTTCTCACATTGTGTTCTGAGCCCATAATCTATTCTTTTTAACACTGTCTTGATATTTTGGAGATGTTCTTTGTCATCCATACCAGTAATAAATGATGACATCCAGATAACACTGAACGTCTGGGCAGGCTTGCAGCACAAAGTCCTCAGCTCTCTGCCAGAGTGCAGGTGTAGATGCCACACCAAAAATAAACCTATTATAGTGACAAATCCCTTTGTGAGTGTTTAAGAAACACTTCGGAATCTTCTTCCATCTCCATCTGTAGGTAGGCCTCATCCAAGTCCACTTTGCTGAAGAGTTTTCCTCCAGAAATGCTTGCAAAGTTATCCTCTATCCTGGGCAGAGGGTATTGATATAGTTTTAGTACTGGGTTGATGTTGATCTTAAAATCACCACTGATCCTGGCAGACCCATCCTTTCTGGCTACTGATACCACAGGTATTGCCCATATGCTCCACTCAACCTTAAAAATTCCATCAGCCTCCATGTGATCCAGCTCACTGGATACTTTATCATGGTTGGTGTAAGGAACCGGATGGGTGGTAAAACTTGAGCATGGCATTTTCATTTAACGTTATTTTACCCATTATATGCTTGAGTTTTCCAATGCCATCCTCATCGCCACTTATGTCTTGCAGTTTCAAAGTATTAAGAGTAAGTAAAGAGATAAGCATCTTAGTTTGTGTTTACTTTAAGCGAGGTGTGCACTAGTCGTGTGGTAGGGTGATGATTATGCAACACACATCTATGCATATAAACCATAATGAATTTAAACAGAACGCTTAAAAACACTCAATTACTCAAATATTAAATATTCACGGAACAAGCCCAGGCACAATTTGCCTTCTGCATCAGAGCAAGATTGTTTCAACGGATTCATAAATTTGGGGCAGTGTGCGGAAATCAGCCACTCTTGATCAACGTTTGATGTTATTTACCAAAACGTCACAGTTGCAATATTTTTGGTTGCATTTGACAAGATTAGGTTGGCACCATTTCTGGCAAGTGACTTCTGCAAGGAATGAAAAGCTGGAGGCTGATGGGATTTCAGTTCTACTCACCGGACAGCCGTGGAATGGAATTCCAAGTCATGATGGCTACCAAGAACTCATTTTATGGAATGCTGGATCATAAACGCACACTGATATATTGCCCTTGGCTCAGTCCTAGAGTTAGAAACTGCTGAATTCAATTCCTGCTTCTTTTGAGAAGAGTGAAGACACCCAAAGATAAATTCAGTAAAGTTTCATGATTGTAAACTCAAATGTACAACAGCTGTTTAAATTTCATTAAGTATTGTAAGGACAAGTTACGAGTCAGCAGATTAGAAAAAAAAAAGGCATCAAAACTTGCTGCCGTTATAATCACATTGCTCTCACTTCCAGTAGAACAGGGCAGACACCGAACTCATCACTACCATCTCTGATGAGATGTCATTAGCTAATCCTCTCCACAGATATTGCCTGTCACTAACTGCATTTCTTTTTTGTTTTCATTCCATTTTCACCTTTCCTCATCAAGAACAATTTCTCTAAATACTTCAGAGAGATGAAACAAAATGGTGAAGATGAAGGAAGAAAGGAAAGCAGAAAAACAGAAATTCCATCAGGAGAAAGCGAGCTGGAATAAAGCGACATTGGTGGCCAAAAGTCAAGCAGCTGAGCAATAGATGTGGGAGAAGGTGCAAAGCACAAGGGATTCTGTAGGTGCTGGAAATCCAGAGTACACTCACTGCAGGAGGAGCTCAGATCAGGGAACATCTATCCAGTCCTGATGAAGCATCTCAGCCCAAAACATAGACTGTTTATTCTCTTTTTTAAAAAAAATAAAACTAGGCTGAGTTGCTAGTTCGAACCTCAACCCAGCACGGATGGAAAGCGTGTAGCACACGCAAAACACAGGAGGAACTCAGCAGGCCAGGCAACATCTATGGAAAAGAGTACAGTCAACATTTCAGCCTGCTAAGCTCCTCCAGCATTTTGCGTGCGTTGCATGGATTTCCAGCACTCGCAGATTTTCTCTTGTTCATGAGAAATGGAAAGCGTGCAATGAGCCGTGCAGATTCGAACCTGAGCCCATTCACCTCAAAGTCAGGTGCTTTCTCCACTACACCACCGGCCAGTTTCACAGCCACCATTGACCATGGAAAAAATATTGTGCCCAAAGACAGGAGCAGTTGCTTTTTCCTTACTGGATTAAATTTAAATTAAGTCTTCTCATGGTCTATAGAATTTAGTTCCCATGAGCAGAGGGACTGTAGGTTGTGGATGTGACGAGAATACACATAAATTAAGATGTTTGCTGGCCTGGGCTAGCACCAGTGGCATCAGCAGCTGGTCTGCCACCTGTCCTCAGGGGAGGGAGAGATAAGGAACACAATGAAGCAGCATTTGGAGATGTTAATGAAGGAGCCATCGGTCTGGGTATTGTCAAGATTGGCTCCCCCTTTGAACTCTGAACTGTCTGAAGTGACGGACAGGCGATTTGGAGATGTGTAATGAAGGGACGGGAGAGAGTGCTGTCTAGAGCGGCTCCCCCTTTGAACCCTGAACTGTCTGAAGTGATGGACAGGCGATACCCCAGCAGGGGGATAAAAAGGGACAGGTTCGCTAAGGCAAGACACACACGACACCACGAGGTAACGAGACCCTGGAAGCGGTGCCCCCCTGCAAGTCGGCGGGAGTCGTTTTGGAAGGCTGGTGGCGGAACCAAGCCTTAAACGCACAGGGTGGAAAGGTACGATCAGCGGGAGCCCGGTGTGTGTCTGCCCTCGCTTGGGTGCCGGGTTCACTGCAGAGGATCGACCGCATCTGGAGGAGGGGTCACAGTCGGTGACCTCAGGTGACATCACAAAGGACCCGCCCGAAAGCTGCTTGTGAGCAATATCGCCGGTCTGTGAGTGGAAGCCGTTTTGAATGATTATTCGTTCTTGTTCTCTCTCTCCTTCCCCCCACATTGTCCATCGCCACGGCAACGATTACTGCAAACTGAACTAAATTGGACTGAACTTTGCGTCACTTTGAAGTTGGTCATTTACCCCTAGACAACGATAGAGCTTGATTGATCCTGTTATCTTAATTCTGTGCACATGTGTGTTTATCATTGCTGAACTGTTGCATTTATTATCCTTTCGATTACTGTGTTGCTTGTTTCTTTAATAAAACTTTCTTAGTTCTAGTAATCCAGACTCCAACTGAGTAATCCATTTCTGCTGGTTTGGCAACCCAGTTATGGGGTACGTAACAGGGACTACAGCATTTTCTCTTTTGATGTTGTACACACAATGTGATTACTGGTAATCTCCACTTCCAGCATCCAAAGAAAGCTGGAACAACACTACTCCTACACTAGAATATTTTTTATTTCTTGCTCATTGTGGCCTCCTTGTGAAACTGCCAATTTTCTGTCCATTAGTGCAAAATTATGGGGCAGCTTTGTACTATGTATTCCCGCCCACTTGGAGCTAGACAGAGATTATACAACTTTGTTTCACTAAAGGGCTCAGACAGCTGTTGAGAAGGACCATCGACACTACATAGGACTGCACTTCAAATATCTTAGGAATGAAAGAAGATTCCTCTAAGCAGTCGCATACATTGCTGTTGTGTAGAAATTCTGCCAACTTGTTTTTTGTAGTGTAAATTACGTTTCCAAATGCTTGTTACATTATATAGAAACGGATCTGTTCAGCTTCAAAGACAGTGGGGTCTATATTTTACTTGCCTCAATTAAGCTCAGTGGTTCAACCCTCCAAAGCACTTTTTAAAAAAAGAAATCCTTTCAAAAAACATTTTAAAGTACTTAGTCTATTAGAATAAAGAAATATCAATTGCATTGTAGTTTGCCAAAATTCTCAGCCTGAAATTAAGCTCATGTGTTACATTAATACATTATAGGCACTACAGGAGCCTCCGCTCCCGCACCTGCAGGCACGGGAAGAGCTTCTTCCCTGAGGCTGTGACCCTGCTGAACCTCACATCATAGCGCTAAGCAGTATTGCACCCGTATTGTACTGTCTCAGTACTTTTATATTTGCGTGCTGTAGCACTTACTTTTTATTCGCAGTTATTTTGTAAATAACACTATTCTTTGCATTTCTGGTTAGATTTTAACTGCATTTCATTGGCTTTGTATCTGTACTCGGCACAATGATAATAAACTTGAACCTAATCTAATCTAATACTAAAAGGAAAAAAATGTTATTTCTATATGAAGTTCATCTCCACAAAATGTAGTTTCAATTTTTTATATATATACATGAAAAAGTGAAATGTTGTTGCAAGGTTTCCAAAACAGCATCTTTCATAAATCAGAACTTTAATAACGTTGAAATGAAAGTTCCACTGACTTTGGCATGACGTCTATGACTTGAAGTGTTAAGTGTTTCTCTTTGTACAGATGCTGCCTGACCTGAAGTGTCTTCAGATTCTTTATCTTATTCTGAGAAAACCTGGAAAGCTTTCCACACCACTAGGTACACATTCTCACTATGAAGTGTGTGCCAGTGACTTGGTATCAATTCCCGCTGCTGCCTGTAAGGAGGTTGTATGTTCTCTCATGACCATGTGGGTTTCCTCTGGGTGCTCTGGTGCCCTCCCAGATCCAAAAGGCGTGCAGCTTAGTAGGTTAATTGGTCACTTGGGTGTATTTGGACTGCATGCGCTCACTGGGCCGAAAGTGCCTGTTACCGTGCTGCATCTCTAAAGGTAAATGTAGAGAAGGCAGACATTTATAAAGGTGGGAAGCACGGAGGCTTGGAAATATTTAAATATTTGCATTTACTTTTCTCATTGCTATATTGTCTTTTCCACATAGTTCTACAAAAACTGCATAAATTCACAATCACCGCATAACTAAAACAGACAACGGCGTTTCCCTTCATAATGGCACACATCCCTCTTGTTGGAATTACCAGCTGCATTTTTGACAAATACATTTGCAGAAATAGTCTCTCCTCTTACCACTGGTGTGCTAGGTTCTAGTGTAGATTTCTGCCAGCTCAGTCAACACTGGGAACACCACACACAAAATGCTGGAGGATCTCAGCAGGCATCTATCAGGTAGCATCTATGGGAAAGAGTAAACAGCCGATGTTTCAAGCAGAGAACCCTCCATCAGGGCTGGAAAAAAGATCACTGGTTAGAGCAAGGTGGGGGAGGGGAGAAAGTAGAAGGTGACAGATGAAACCAGGGGAGGGGTGGAGTAAGGAGCCGGGAAGTTGATTGGTGAAGAAGATAAAGGGCTGGAGAAGGGGGAATCTGATAGGAGAGGGCAGAAGACCATGGAAGAAAGTGAAGGAGGAGTACCAGAGGGTAGTGATGGGCAGGTAAGGAGATGAGGTGAGGGGCGGGGGGGGGTGAAAAACAGGAACAGGAACACAAAATACTCTACAGATGCTGGGGTCAGGGCTATGTGAAGGGGGGAATTATTGAAAGTTCAAGAAATCAATGTTCATGTTATCAGGTTGGAGGCTACCCAGACAGAATACAAGGTGTTGCTCCTCCAACCTGAGTGAGGCCTCATCACAGCAGCAGGGACAGCCATGGACTGAGATGGGAATGGGAAGTAGAATTGAAATTAATGTCCTCTGGGAGATCACACTGTGTAAAGCAAACCAGAGGTGACAAATCTTCCCAGCAATCACCTTCTGTCATCAGTTAATAATACTTATGAATAGGGTTAAATTTTATATGTTCCTTCTTGTAGAATACTTCCCCCCCCACCGCCCTTCAGTTCCATTTATTTCTTTGTATCTACTGTGAATGTCTGCAAAAAATGAACCTTAGGGTAGTATATGGTGACATGTATGTACTTTAATAAACTTATTTTGAACTTTGAGAATCATTGCTATTGAAAGCAGAATTATGTGATATTGAGTCTTGTAATAGGTTAAATGTCCTTTGCTTGTATTTTGGTGCAACGTTAAACTACTAACATTAATCAAATCTCATGAATAGCCCATGACAATACACACATCACTTTTCATTATAACTGGAACTCCACATCGTAGAGTTGATGTAGAGAAGGTGGGCTTCAATAACGTCATGGTTATTTAATCCTTCATGTTATATATATGGAACAAACCTTTATGCCGAAGGTATTTACATCCTTCTATTGTTATACTGAATAGCTCCATCAAATATCCATTCTCATGCCAATGGACAGTAGGCATTCCATAAATCCAATTGCTAACATGTTGAACCAAATCAGAATGGACCTTTAAAAAGCCAGTTGAAAATAGATCATGTCATCTCGTTCCACGTCACCGTTTCAGGCAGAATCAGATTGTTCTCAAACTTTGACCTCTGATTCCAAGAAAGAAAACGTCAGTGTCATAGAACAGTACAGACACAGGCCCTTCGGCTGATCACAGTGCAAACTGAAAAGTCTGGCAAGATTTAAAAGGTTCTGATGCAGTAACTAGCAGAGTGGATGATGGTGAGCAAGTGGAGGTGACATTCAGTACAATGCTGCATGGAATACTCAAGCTTATTTGCAGTTCTGTGAACAGGAGGCCATTTGGCCCATTAAGTTGTGCTGACTCTAGGCATGTCTCATTCTTATATTTCTAGTAATCTGCTCTCTCCCACATCCTTCAACTCCCCAGTCTGATTCTAATACCATCCAATTACACCAGGAACACTTAGCAGCTTTTTAAACCCACCAACCAGCTTGACTTTGGGAGACAGAAGGAAAGGGAAGCACCAGAGGAACCCCACAGGGAAGTGTGCAAATCCACAAAGACAGCAGTCGGAGCCAGGATCAGCCTGGCTGGTTGGAACCGAGCCAGCGGTACTAACTGCTGCACAACCTTGTGTGCTCTGTGTACTGTTACTGAGGGCCACACGCTAGCATGGATAAAGGACTCGTTAACTGACAGAAAACGAAGAGGCTGACAAAGCGCGAATAGATGCAAGGCAGTGATCAGTGGTGAGGTTTTGTTTACTTATGATCTGTATTAATGATTTGGACAACGAGGCTGGACATACTAAGATCAAATGCGAGGTCATTAAATTGCGCCTACTGAGTATTTCCAGCATTTTCTATGAATGGCCTCCACTGTGACAGCAGCAAGGTCACAGGCGTACTTGTAAGGCTAAAGCTCTGGTTAGGGATGTGGGGTACAGTTCCTGGACACCCCAACCTGGGTGCACTTACTTTCAATGCAATAATGCCACCCAGCTGAAATAGCTAAAGGCTAGAAAGGTTTCATTACAAGGATGGCTTTGATGGACAAAGTCGGATTTCACTGAATAAAAGAAAATTAAAGTGAGCCGATGGACAATTAAGATTTTAGTACAATTCCTGGGTGGTGAAATCCAGAATGAAATTTGATGCAGACCAATCAGGGGTTATATCAGGAAGCATTTCCCACCCCCATACAATGGGGATTCGAAATCCAGAACGCGCCACACTAAATACCCAACAATTAAAGATAGGTTAAAGTATGCCATTAAACGGCAGAGGGTACTAAAAAGATTTGAGGATGTTACTAGGACTGATGGACTTGGTGAGGCTGGATGGGGTAGGAGCTGTTATTCAACCCACAAGAGCGTGGAGGCCGAGAAGAGTCCTTACAGATTTGTAAAATCACGTGGGACATTTTTTAGGGTGAATAGGCAAAGAGTTTTTCTTACCAGGGTGGGTGGGAGGGGGTCCAAAACTAGAGAGCAGGGAATGTTTTCAAAGGAATCCAAGAGGCAACTATTCTTGCAGCCCCTTCCCTCCCCTACCCCCACTGAGGGTGGCTAGTTCCCAACCTGTGGTCCGCAGATTCCTTGCTCAATGGTATTGGTCTGTGGCATGAAAGAGATTGGGAACACCAGGTTTAGAGGGTTGTGGGCCAAACAATAGGCAAGAGGAGGGGCAGCTCAGTTTGGCATCTTGATTGGCGCAGACAAGTTGGGCTGATGGCCTGTTTTCCTGCTGTCTAGCTGTGGCTAAGTGAATGCTTTACTGCCAAGCAACAGAACATTGTGAAGGTACAGATTTGTGTTGATTTGGAACAAACTCAGAGGGCCAGAAGAGCATTCTCACACCTCATATGAGACTCCATTTTGTGGCAGAGCTTATAACTAGTGCTGGTTCCAAGTACAGAATTTTTGCCAAACTCTAAAATATTTTGTTTAAATACCAGTGGGAAGGAATAGATGAAAAATCCCTTTTCCATCCAGAAACTACCACTTAAGCTCAGCCCTCACTGAGTGAACGGTGTTGATCTGTGAAACACTAAATCAGAGCTGGAATATTAGGAAACACTAACATAAAGTTACAGTAGGAAAGTGGACAATTCAGTATGGGTGGTCCCCAGTGAGCTGGTAGATCAATGCCAATTTCCCCTGCTGGCATTAATGGAAGAGGAAGAGGGGGCAGTGAAAACAGTCATATCTTATACTGAAAGATGAGTGGGAGCCAATATTTATTTCCCTCTGTTCAGGGAAACAACAAGTTCATTCATTTCAAAATGAAATATTCAAATTTTAAAGCTACACAACTCAAACTGACAACATTGATTCTATTAAAGTTTCTTTGAAATGGCAACCACAATGTCTCCATTGCAGACTGGAAACAGACTGATTTTATTTGGTGAAGTTCTGATCAATTTGCAAAGTAACTTTCCACAAATTTGCGGTACCATCACCCACCACCAGCAGCTTTATCTTCAGCCGCTCAAGCACTAGGCTTCCACATGTTATCCCTGCACAGTCTAATGTCATTTTACAGAAATCCGCGCACTCTTTAATCAGCAGCATAGCATTAGCATTGTGGGCATGCTACATTGGTGCTGAAATGTGTGCAGACACTTGCGGCCGCAGCACGTCTTTAGGTGTGTTGGTTGTTAGTGCAAATTTTTTTTTAAAATTTCAAAATATACTTTATTCAAAATTAAATATATATAATAAACCATTCAATAACCTTTCATCCTTTACATACTTTTCCATTATACTCAGTACATATCCGTATTTATAGCCACCCACGTGGCACCCCAGTAGTTCAGCTTACCATATCATTGTTGAGGGGTTTAAATTTTTTTTTAATTTCAAAATATACTTTATTCAAAAATAAATATATACAATAAACCATTCAATAACTTTTCATCCTTTACATACGTTTCCATTTCTCAGTACATATCCGTGTTTATAGCCACCCACGTGGCACTCCAGTAGTTCAGTGTACCATATCGTTGTTGAGGGGTATACTCCCCGCCCACCGACCCCTCCCACTCCCACGGGTGGAGAAACCTATACTGTGGTCCTTCCCCACCGGGCCCTTGCGGTGGCTGCACCGAGTTTCAGTGCGTCCCTCAGCACGTACTCCTGCAGCCGAGAATGTGCCAGTCGGCAGCATTCTCCCACGGACATCTCCATGTGCTGGTAGATCACCAAGTTTCGGGCAGACCAAAGAGCGTCTTTCACCGAGTTGATGATCTGCCAGCAGCACCGGATGTTGGTCTCCGTGTGCGTCCCCGGGAACAGCCCGTAGATCAGAGAGTCCTCTGTCACGCAGCTGCTGGGGATGAAACGTGACACTAGCCCGTCCATCCTCCTCCACACCCTCTTTGCGAACTGGCAGTGTGCAAAGAGGTGGGTCACAGACTCCTCCTCACTGCAGTCCTCCCGTGGGCAGTGGGGTGCGGGGACGACATTCCAGGCGTACAGGAGGGCTCTGACTGGGAGGGCCCCTCTCACCGCCAGCCAGGCGAGGTCTTGGTGCCTGTTGGTGAGATCTGGCGATGAGGCATTTTGCCAGATGAACTGGACAGTCTGCTCAGGGAACCACCCCACTGTGCCCATCACGTCCTTCTCCTGCAGTGCCTGCATGACACTTCGTGCCGACCACTGCCTGATGGCCTTGTGGTCAAAGGCGTTCTCCTGGAAGAACTTTGCTACGTGGGATAGGTATGCCGGCAACGACCAGCTGACTGGGGCGTTGCGCGGGAGTGGGGCCAGACCCATCCTTCGTAGCCAGGGCGACAGGTAGAACCTGGGCACATAGTGGTACTTGGTGCCTACATACCTGGGTTCTACACACAACCTGATGCAGCCACATACGAAGCTGGCCATCAGGGTGAGGGCGACATTGGGGACGTTCTTGCCCCCGTTGTTCAGGGACTTGTGCATGACGGTCCGTCTCACCCGCTCCATCTTGGATCCCCAGACGAATCTGAAGACAGCTCGGGTGATTTCCGAGCTGTAGGAGCGGGGGACGGGCCAGACCTGCGCCAAGTACAGCAGCCCTGAGAGCACCTCACACCTGATGACCAGGTTCTTGCCCGTTATCGACAGGGAGCGTCCTCCCCACAGTCCCAGTTTCTGTTTCACCTTGGCAGTCCGCTCCTGCCAGTTCTTCTTGCACGCCTCAGCCCCTCCGAACCAGATCCCCACACCTTCACGTGGTCAGACCTGATGGTGAAGGGGACGCTGGATCGGTCGGGCCAGTTGCCGAACAGCATGGCTTCGCTCTTCGTGCGGTTGACCCTGGCCCCCGACGCTAGCTCGAACTGTTCGCAGGTGCCAATCAACCTGCGAACTGACCTCGGATCAGAGCAGAAGACGGTGACGTCGTCCATGTACAGGGAGGTTTTCACTTGGGTCCCTCCACTGCCTGGCAGCGTCACCCCTCTTATGCCCTCATCCCTCCTGATGGCTTCCACAAAGGGTTCTATGCAGCAGACAAACAAGACAGGGGAGAGGGGACAGCCCTGCCTGACTCCAGACCTGATGGGGAAGCTGTCTGTTTCCCACCCGTTGACCTGCACTGCACTACGGATGTCTGTGTAGAGCAGTCTAATCCAATTCCGGATTCCCTCCCCAAATCCCATTTTGGAGAGCACGTCCGCCATGTACGTGTGCGATATCCTGTCGAAGGCTTTCTCCTGGTCCAAGCTGACCAGGCAGGCGTCCACCCCCCTGTCCTGCACGTAGGCGACGGTGTCCCTCAGCAGCGCAAGGCTGTCTGAGATCTTCCTGCCCGGTACAGCACAGGTTTGGTCCGGGTGGATCACCTGTCCCAGAGCAGACTTGACCCTGTTGGCGATAGCCTTGGACAGGATCTTGTAGTCCACATTCAGGAGAGAGATGGGTCTCCAATTTCTAATGTCCTCCCTTTCCCCCTTATGCTTGTAGATGAGGGTGATGATGCCCTTCCTCATGGACTCAGACATACTGCCGGCCAGAAGCATAGCGTTGTACACTTCCAGCAGGTCTGGGCCCATCTAGTTCCACAGAGCCGAGTACAACTCAGCCGGTAAGCCGTCGCTTCCGGGAGTCTTACCCGACCCAAAGGAACGGATGGAGCCTGTCAGCTCGTCCAGGGTCAGTTGCTGATCCAGACTCTCCCGCTTGCCGTCGTCTAAGACCTGCGTGATAGACGACAGGAAGTTGCGGGAGGCTGTGGATTCTGTGCCTTTTCGTCGTACAGACCGGCATAGAAGGACTTGCAGATCCTCAGTATGTCGGTCTGCGAGGACGCGACTGAGCCGTCCTCTCCCTTAAGGTTGTGGATCACAGAGCTCCCCCTGTGCACCTTTTGGAAGAAGAAGCGTGAGCACGTCTCGTCCTGCTCCACGGTTTGGACCCTTGATCGGAGGGGTATAAATGACACATTTCATCATGCGTTTACCTGTGTTAAATAAATCAGAATCAGAGCTAAAGCATCCTAAATGCCAGCTTGATCTTTCCTTTTTCAACTTGGTGTTAACTCTTACTTAATTCATCCCTTGCGAGGAAACTTGGAATATCTCATTTTATTAACAGGTGCCACATACAAATAGATTATTATTCCTTCATACACAATTCCAAACATTCCAAGTGTCAATACATTTTATTCAGTGTTATTCCAAACCTTGTGGAATATATTAGTAGGAAAGGCAAGTCATTGGATGCTTTAAACCCTCTGTTACCAAGTCTTTAATGATTACACTCTTGCCATCCACCAAGATCTTTCACAAGAGTGAAAGTGATAGCATTTGATTAAGGGGAAGAATTTCAATGCAAAAAGATAAATTCAATCATAAAATCTGATAGAGTATCAGAGACACTAATAAAACAGGTTTCTAGGAAATTGTGACTAATGCAAGCAAACAAAAGTCCGCTGGATAACACACAACGCTAGAGGAACTCAGGAGGTCAGGCTGCATCTGTGGGAGGAATAAACAGTCGACGTTTCAGGTCGAGACCCTTTATCAGTACCTTTAGAGTTCTGATGAGGAGTCTCAGCCCGAAACATCAATTGTTTATTCCTCTCCATGCTTGCTGTCTGACTGCTGAGTTCCTCCAGCATTTCATGTTACAGTGAATTTACAGCATCTGCAGAATCTCTCCCGTTTAAAGCCTGCTGGAAGTATTTTCCTTCCCACCAGCCCCTACAAACACACTCCAAGTTGTACTGACTTTGAACCATAAAATAATTCATTTTAATCATTAAAGAATGGTTTGTTATTCTATTTTAATCTTGGCAAGAGGAAGTAACTGGCGTATCCAGGTGGGAAAGTGTGGTCACAGTAGTTCATGGACCCAGGCATGAATAATGATCAAATCTGGAGAAGGAAGATTCATACTGGGCAAAAATCATTACAAGGCAGGAAGATGATTGGAAGGAAATTTATTCCAATTTACCCACTGTTGCTTCTACAGGAGGATTATAACAATGGTTGGATTGATACTTGTTTGGACATCTAGAAGCATTCCAGGCTCTCTACATGGAACTGCAGCACAGCTAGAGTGATCCAATTGAGGTGTTTATGATAACTAAATTATGATTATAAGGGAAATTAAAGGCAGGCTAATTGGAAGTGATATCAGGAATCATTTCTCAAACCATGCAATAAACATTAGAAATCTGGAACGCTAGGCAGCCAACAATAAAGGTCAAGTTATATGAACCCATCAGAACCAAATGATAGAATTTTGTGAATGAACAGATGACTCTTAATTGGATTGGGTTCAAAGACCTGAATAGCCTCCTCACCAATTCTGAATGCAGAAACTTTGCTCAACTTTCATTAATATTTGTTCATTGAAACAAAACATGGCAAATACACGGTTGAGGGATGGAAAGGATGGTAAAAAAATAACCTTTTACTCTACAGAAACTGCCTTTCAAGTTCGGCTTTCACACAGTGCTTCGTCTATGGAATATCCAAGGAACTAAAGCTGGAATATTAAAAGGAATATAAACATACAAATTACAATGAAGAACATAGATCACTGCTGGTGGCCCCTATGGATCTGGTAGATCATTGCCAATTCCTCCTGCTGGTATTGATGGGAATGAACGGAGGAGGAGGCTGTGAAAGTGGACAGTCATGTCTAGTCTAGTGCCAAAAAGATGAGTGGCTGTTAGGATCTGTTTTCCCACTGATTAGGGCAAACTCATCATCCATTTCACTCAATTCATTGCAAAGTATTCAAATTACAAAGGCACTCAGCACAAACTAAACTGCATTCACTCTATTTCATTGCAGTTTCTTTTGAAGCAGCAAATCACAATCTAGTCCACCGAATACCAGAACAGAGACCAAGATTTATTTTAATGTAGATGAGATCTAATCTGCAAAGTGAATTATGTTTTATAAGCAGCAAATAAACATTCAAGCAGTTTTTGTTTCAGAAAGAAAATTTGAGGTTGTTTTAAACATAGTATGAAGCAGGGTGAGATTACTCTGAGAGTTCCAACACATTGAGTTTGCAAGGTCTTGCTTTCTACAACTTAGCATATAGCAGTTCCAAACATAGTTCATTTTTTTGTCACTATGGTGCAATGGCACAAAACGTATAAGATCCTAAAGGGATTGGACAGGCTAGATGCAGGAAGATTGTTCCCGATGTTGGGGAAGTCCAGAACGAGGGGTCACAGTTTGAGGATAGAGGGGAAGCCTTTTAGGACCGAGATTAGGAAAAACTTCTTCACTCAGAGAGTGGTGAATCTGTGGAATTCTCTGCCACAGGAAACAGTTGAGGCCAGTTCATTGGCTATATTTAAGAGGGAGTTAGATATGGCCCTTGTGGCTACGGGGGTCAGGGGGTATGGAGGGAAGGCTGGGGCGGGGTTCTGAGTTGGTGATCAGCCATGATCATAATAAATGGCGGTGCAGGCTCGAAGGGCCGAATGGCCTACTCCTGCACCTATTTTCTATGTTTCTATGTTTCTAAAACTATTTTACACACAACACATTTTATTATTTCAGAGCCCCAGGTGTTAGACACAAACTCAAACTGGTAAAACTACCCATTCTCAGCTTGAATTCACATTCCATTGCTTGCAGTTCATTACTTTTACTTTCTCAATAATAGTTTTAGAAACCCTATTTCAGACTGTATTTATTTTTTTAAAAAATCCATCAAGGACAAAGAAAACCTAAAATCACTTCGCATTTGTTCAGTTTGCAGTAGCAGGTCAGAACCTGAAGACACACACTCTAGTTTTAGGCCATCAGATTTCTGAAGTCAATGAACCAACCCAAGAACACCTCTTCACTATTTTTATATTTATATATACACATCTTTTATTGTAATGGATAGCTTTAATCTATTGCACTCCAGTGCTACCGCAGAACAAGTTTCACAACGTGCCAGTGATTACCTGAATCTAGGTCTTACCTGTAATGAACACAGCTTTCCCTTGCACAGGTAATTTAGGCAAGGACAGTGCTCGAATAACAAGGAAACATGCGCCAGAGAAGATCAGAATTCCTGAAAAGCCTGTCAGAAAAATGCAACAGATCCTCTCCAGGACGACGAGGAGTATCACGTAAATGACCAGGCGATGAGTCAATTGTATTTCAGCCATGACCAGTCTCAGGAAAGCAATAGTGCCTGCTACGCTGATGACACACGCGTAAGCTAGGGAGGATGCGGGATAACCCTCCATTGGCTCTGGTAGAGGAACACTTGCAGCTGGTCCAAGAGTCGGGCTGAGTCAGAGACGGTATTTTTATACCATTCAAAAAGCGCGAGTAATCACAAAGGGAGGAGGGATTATGAACATTTGCACGAGACTAAATAGTTGCAGTTTCTTTTAATTCGCCAGTTTGGTGATGAAGTTCACTATATAAAAAAAAGCAACCTGATCTCGACTCTTCAGCCGGGAGCCTGCTGAGCGGGCAAGTCACTGGGACACTGCTGTCAAGTTTCGCTGAAAGACAATTTAAGGGAAGGTTAGGCTGCCTTTTCTCGTTGGAAAGACAGTAAGAGTTTGCACTTTAATCCGGAGAGGTACTCTGAGCCCTCGAAGCCAGGGCTCTTTACATTTTGAGTGTGAGCACTCAGGGGCGCGCACTGTTTGACTGTGGCATTTCTCCGCAAATCGCAGAAGGTGCTTTAGTTGCCGCTCAGTCCAAGAGCGGTTGTAAATCGGGTCACTAATGATGAGCAAAGCCCGCGTTTGAGGAAAACAGCGAAAAGGTGGTTAATTTTGCTGTATATACCATAATCAGCCGCAGCACTTCACGGCAGTCTGTGAAGTCCCGCTGCTTCAATGTTTAAACCGAGGCGCATTGTTCATAGATTAAAACATAAACTACCCATGACCCCGTCCTGACGATACAAATACCGATTAGCAAGAAGTCCTTTTACAATAAAAACCCTCATCCCGGATCCCATTGCTTTCATATCTGAATTCTTTTCTCCGGGAGACCTGCATGTTTAAAACATCACCAAGCTTAAGATCAGAGAAGTCGCCAGCATTTTAATCACGCAAACAACAGGAATTATGCAGATGCTGGAAATTCAAGCAACACATACATCAAAGTTGCTGGTGAACGCAGCAGGCCAGGCAGCATCTCTAGGAAGAGGTACAGTCGACGTTTCAGGCCGAGACCCTTCGTCAGGACTTTAATCAAACTGATAGAGATCATCTGCTGCCGCCCCCGACAACCTTCTTCCCAGTTCTCTCCCCCTTTGTCTCATGCCACTGCCAAGTTCAGATCGGGTGAAGTTAACTTTCGGCGGGCCCATTATAGCAACAGCTAAAACTCCAGCCTAATTTCCATTCTTACTGGAATCCATTAGACGGAGGAATGCCATTCTACCACAACCGAGGTTGAATTTAGTCTCTTCTTGTCCGAGGCATCCCACAACTCCACCACCATCGGCAGTATCTACAGGAGCCACTGCTTCATGAAGGCAACATTTATCATCAGAGAGCCCCACCATTCAGGCCGTGCTATCTTTTGGCAGCTACCACCGGGCGGGAGGTACAGACGCCAGCAGGTTCAAGATCAGCCCCTTCCCCTCAATCATTCGATTTTGGAACCAGCTCGCAAAACCCTCACCGCTACAGTGAAGCCACACTGTGAATACTTTGGCCCTCTTGCACTAAAATGGACTTTATTGTTCTGTTTTCTTGTAAAACTTGTGTATTCACAGATTTATTAAAAATTCTGACAAGTTTATTAAGTATGCCTAATTTCTGTTTTTCTTGGGAATGCTGTTTCTTTCTGAAAGATATTGCTCTGAGTCAAGTGAAACTTAGTAAGATTGTTTAATGTCATTTCCAATGCATAAGTGCAAAGGGCAACAAAATTATAGTTACTCTGAAAAACATAATAGGATAAAGAACAGAATAATAAAAAATACAGTAAATATAAATACATAAGATAGCTTATATACATAGATCAGTTGTACTGTATAGCCATAAAGTGATTTCAGGCACAGGCGTGTCCACGTAAGGTGACTGACAGAAAATGATAAAATAGTGGTGATGTGAGGAGTATTGGGTGAGTTAGTGGTTGGAAGTGTTGATCAGGCTTACTGCTTAGGGAAGGGAACTGTGTTTAAGTCTGGTGGTCCGGTGTGGATGCTACATAGCCTCTTCTCTGACCGGAGTGAGACAAACTGTCTCCGAGCACGACAGGTGAGATCCTTCATGAAGCTACTGCCCCATTTCTGGCACCTTTCGGTATGTACGTCTTTCATGGCAGGTAGGCTGGTGCCAGTGAGGCATTGGGCAGTTCTGACTACCCGCTGTAGCGCCTCCCTGTCCGCTGCAGTGCAGTTTCCGTACCTAGCAGCGATGCAGCTTGTTAGGATGCTCTGTACAGCGCATCTGCAGAATGAGGTGAGTATAGATGTGTATAGTCCAGCTCTCTTCAGCCTCCTCAGAAAGCAGAGGTGTAGGTGAGTTTTCCTGACTGTGTAGGATGCGTTCTGGGATCATGAGAGGTAGTGTGAGATGTACGCTCCCAGGAGTTGGAAATTACTTACAATTTCCGCTGCTGTGCCATCGATGTAAAGAGAGATGAGATTTATGTGAGTTCTCCTTCAAGTCGATAGGCATCTCCTTTTTCTAGATCTTTCTGTCTCTATCTCAGGAGACAGCTTATCTACTGATGTCTACTATAAGCCTATTGACTCTCACAGCTATCTGGGCTATTCCTCTTCCCACCCTGTCTCTTGCAAAAATGCCATCCCCTTCTCGCAATTCCTCCGTCTCCGCCGCATCTGCTCTCAGGATGAGGCTTTTCATTCCAGGACGAGGAAGATGTCCTTTTTTTAAAGAAAGGGGCTTCCCTTCCTCCACTATCAATTCTGCTCTCAAACGCATCTCCCCCATTTCATGCACATCTGCTCTCACTCCATCCTCCCGCCATCCCACTAGGAATAGGGCTCCCCTTGTCCTCACCTACTACCCCACCAGCCTCCGGGTCCAACATATTATTCTCCGTAACTTCCACCACCTCCAACGGGATCCCACCACTAAGCATATCTTTCTCTCACCCCCTCTCTGCTTTCCGCAGGGATCGCTCCCTATGCGACTCCCTTGTCCATTCGTTCCCCCCATCCCTCCCCACTGATCTCCCTCCTGGCACTTATCCTTGTAAACGGAAAAAGTGCTACACATGCCCCTACACTTCCTCCCTTACCACCATTCAGGGCCCCAGACAGTCCTTCCAGGTGAGGCGACACTTCACCTGTGAGTCGGCTGGCATGATATACTGTGTCTGGTGCTCCCGATGTGGCCTTCTATATATGGGTAGAGCTGCATAACATTAAGGGGCAGAAGACGCTGGTGGGAGTTGTGTACAGGCCACCTAACAGTAGTAGTAAGGTCGGAGATGGTATTAAACAGGAAATTAGAAATGTGTGCAATAAAGGAACAGCAGTTATAATGGGTGACTTCAATCTACATGTAGATTGGGTGAACCAAATTGGTAAAGGTGCTGAGGAAGAGGATTTCTTGGAATGTATGCGGGATGGTTTTTTGAACCAACATGTCGAGGAACCAACTAGGGAGCAGGCTATTCTGGACTGGGTTTTGAGCAATGAGGAAGGGTTAATTAGCAATCTTGTCATGAGAGGCCCCTTGGGTAAGAGTGACCATAATATGGTGGAATTCTTCATTAAGATGGAGATTGACATAGTTAATTCAGAAACAAAGGTTCTGAATTTAAAGAGGGGTAACTTTGAAGGTATGAGACGTGAATTAGCTAAGATAGACTGGCAAATGACACTTAAAGGATTGACGGTGGATATGCAATGGCAAGCATTTAAAGGTTGCATGGATGAACTGCAACAAATGTTCATCCCAGTTTGGCAAAAGAATAAATCAAGGAAGGTAGTGCACCCGTGGCTGACAAGAGAAATTAGGGATAGTATCAATTCCAAAGAAGAAGCATACAAATTAGCCAGAGAAAGTGGCTCACCTGAGGACTGGGAGAAATTCAGAGTTCAGCAGAGGAGGACAAAGGGCTTAATTAGGAAGGGGAAAAAAGATTATGAGAGAAAACTGGTAGGCAACATAAAAACTGACTGTAAAAGCTTTTATAGATATGTAAATAGGAAAAGACTGGTAAAAGCAAATGTAGGTCCCCTGCAGACAGAAACAGGTGAATTGATTATGGGGAGCAAGGACATGGCAGACCAATTGAATAATTACTTTGGTTCTGTCTTCACTAAGGAGGACATAAATAATCTTCCAGAAATAGTAGGGGACAGAGGGTCCAGTGAGATGGAGGAACTGAGCGAAATACATGTTAGTAGGGAAGTGGTGTTAGGTAAATTGAAGGGATTGAAGGCAGATAAATCCCCAGGGCCAGATGGTCTGCATCCCAGGGTGCTTAAGGAAGTAGCCCAAGAAATAGTGGATGCATTAGTGATAATTTTTCAAAACTCGTTAGATTCTGGACTAGTTCCGAGGATTGGAGGGTGGCTAATGTAACTCCACTTTTTAAAAAAGGAGGGAGAGAGAAACCGGGGAATTATAGACCGGTTAGCCTAACGTCGGTGGTGGGGAAACTGCTGGAGTCAGTTATCAAGGATGTGATAACAGCACATTTGGAAAGCGGTGAAATGATCGGACAAAGTCAGCATGGATTTGTGAAAGGAAAATCATGTCTGACGAATCTCATAGAATTTTTTGAGGATGTAACTAGTAGAGTGGATAGGGGAGAACCAGTGGATGTGGTATATTTGGATTTTCAGAAGGCTTTTGACAAGGTCCCACACAGGAGATTAGTGTGCAAACTTAAAGCACACAGTATTGGGGGTAAGGTATTGGTGTGGGTGGAGAGTTGGTTAGCAGACAGGAAGCAAAGAGTGGGAATAAACGGGACCTTTTCAGAATGGCAGGCAGTGACTAGTGGGGTACCGCAAGGCTCAGTGCTGGGACCCCAGTTGTTTACAATATATATTAATGACTTGGATGAGGGAATTAAATGCAGCATCTCCAAGCTTGCGGATGACACGAAGCTGGGTGGCAGTGTTAGCTGTGAGGAGGATGCTAAGAGGATGCAGGGTGACTTGGATAGGTTGGGTGAGTGGGCAAATTCATAGCAGATGCAATTTAATGTGGATAAATGTGAAGTTATCCACTTTGGTGGCAAAAATAGGAAAACAGATTATTATCTGAATGGTGGCCGATTAGGAAAAGGGGAGGTGCAACGAGACCTGGGTGTCATTATACACCAGTCATTGAAAGTGGGCATGCAGGTACAGCAGGCGGTGAAAAAGGCGAATGGTATGCTGGCATTTATAGCGAGAGGATTCGAGTACAGGAGCAGGGAGGTACTACTGCAGTTGTACAAGGCCTTGGTGATACCACAGCTGGAGTATTGTGTGCAGTTTTGGTCTCCTAATCTGAGGAAAGACATCCTTGCCATAGAGGGAGTACAAAGAAGGTTCACCAGATTGATTCCTGGGATGGCAGGACTTTCATATGAAGAAAGACTGGATGAACTGGGCTTGTACTCGTTGGAATTTAGAAGATTGAGGGGGGATCTGATTGAAATGTATAAAATCCTAAAGGGATTGGACAGGCTAGATGCAGGAAGATTGTTCCCGATGTTGGGGAAGTCCAGAACAAGGGGTCACAGTTTGAGGATAAAGGGGAAGCCTTTTAGGACCGAGATTAGGAAAAACTTCTTCACACAGAGAGTGGTGAATCTGTGGAATTCTCTGCCACAGGAAACAGTTGAGGCCAGTTCATTGGCTATATTTAAGAGGGAGTTAGATATGGCCCTTGTGGCTACGGGGGTTAGGGGGTATGGAGGGAAGGCTGGGGCGGGGTTCTGAGTTGGATGATCAGCCATGATCATAATGAATGGTGGTGCAGGCTCGAAGGGCCGAATGGCCTACTCCTGCACCTATTTTCTATGTTTCTATGTTTCTATATTGGCGAGACCCGATGCAGACTGGGAGACTGCTTTGCTGAACACCTACGCTCTGTCCACCAGAGAAAGCAGGATCTCCCAGTGGCCACACATTTTAATTCCACATCCTATTCCCATTCTGATATGTCTATCCACGGCCTCCTTTACTGTAAAGATGAAGCCACACTCAGGTTGGAGGAACAACACCTTATATTCCGTCTGGGTAGCCTCCAACCTGATGGCATGAACATTGACTTCTCAAACTTCCACTAATGCCCCACCTCCCCCTTGTACCCCATCCATTATTTATTTAGATACACACATTCTTTTTCTTTTTCTCTCTCTCCTTTTTCTCCCTCTGTCCCTATCATTATACCCCTTGCCCATCCTCTGGATTTCCCCCCCTCCTCCTTTTCCTTCTCCCTGGGCCTCCTGTCCCATGATCCTCTCATATCCCTTTTGCCTATCACCTGTCCAGCTCTTGGCTCCATCCCTCCCCCTCCTGTCTTCTCCTATCATTTTGAATCTCCCTCTCTCCCTCCCCCTTTCAAATCTCTTACTAGCTCTTCTTTCAGTTAGTCCTGATGAAGGGTCTTGGCCCAAAACATCGACTGTACCTCTTCCTAGAGATGCTGCCTGGCCTGTTGCGTTCATCAGCAACTTTGATGTGTGTTGCTTGAATTTCCAGCATCTGCAGATTTCCTCATGTTTGTGTTTTTAAAGCCACCTCCTTTGTCTTGTTAATATTAAAGGCACCAGGCCTCAAGCTCATCCACCTTGTTTTTGGTGATGAACTGTGGACTGTATTTACTATTTCAGTAATAATTGAATAATATTGTAAATATGTTGTTTGATGAAGCATTCTTTGGTTGCATAACTCATTATGGGTTATGTGTAGAAGTATGTGAATGCTATACGATAGTACGCCACCACATCATGTATGAGTGTCTCACTAAAAGAAGGGAAAAGAAAATGTAACCCAGGTTAATTAAACTCAAAGTTGTAATGTTAGAAAGTTCTACCTACGGAGGGATGAAAATGAGGTTTACTGATATTAAAAAAAAGGAGAATTTGAGAAAAAACATTATGCGAGTGCAGGGCATGGCTGACACGGGACAAACAAGGAGAGAAATGCAACAATGATTATAAGCTGAAGACATGAACTTTTAAGAGTAGAATTAGTAGTGAGTATCTTTACCCTACTAACTTGAAACTCTCAGGGTGAAACCCCTGGAGGAGAGACAATAGTGATAAAAGATCTATTGAAGCTACAGTTATAACACGTAGCAGTTTTAACGACACAATATTGGCAGAGACCAGTGTCCAAAATCCCTACTGTGTAAGAGACATAGAAAACCTACAGCACAATACAGGCCCTTCAGCCCACAATGCTGTGCCGAACATGTACTTACTTTAGAAATTACCTTGGGTTACCCATAGTTTTCTATGATCGGCTGAAGAGAGTGGATGGACACAATAGGGTGAAATGTATGTATGAACGTGGTAGGCTAAAGTGTCAGTACAAACATGACAGGTTTACGGGTCAGTTCGGACACGATAGTCTGAAGGGTTAGTACAGACATGATAGGCTGAAGGGTCAGTATATACATGATGACCTGAAGTTGGGAATTAGTTCTGTAAAATCAAACCAAGGGATTTGGTTGAGTTTTTGTACATGTTTGTGAACTGACTTACTGTGGATTATTATCTATTTCATTCAACGAACCAGGAAGCAAGATGGCGAGCTACCCAAGAGTTGACGAACCAGCGCAGGAATGAAATGTATAATGATGCAGAGGATTTAATACGGATGGGTGTATAAGTTTATTTTCATTCAAAGAATCCAAATTTGATTTTCTGCAAGAACTGAACATCTTTGCAAAGACTTTGGTAAGTTTCTGAATGCGATTTACTTTGTTTAAAAGTTGTAAGGTTGGAAAATTATTGTGAAAGGAGTTAAACTATGTATATATAATTTTTGAATCTGAATTTAAACTTGTAGATATACTGCCAGGAACTGAAACTGAAGTTAACTATAATACTTGAGAATAGGAATTATATTTGGTTTTCTAACTAACTAGGGATAAGTAAAAATGAAAGCTTAATCTATGCAGAGAGACAGAGGGGTGTAAAATGAGGGTAGAAGCAAAAAGTAGTAAGGTGAAAAGTAAAAGTGGCAGGCCGACAAATCCAGGGCAAGCATCAAAAAGGGCCGCTTTTCAGCATAATTGTATAAGGGCTAAGAGAGTTGTAAAAGCACGCCTGAAGCCTTTGTGTGTTAATGCAAGGAGCATTCGTAACAAGGTGGATGAATTAAAAGTGCAGATTGTTATTAATAAATATGATATAGTTGGGATCACAGAGACATGGCTCCAGGGTGACCAAGAATGGGAGCTCAACATTCAGGGATATTCAATATTCAGGAGGGATAGACATGAAAGAAAAGGAGGTGGGGTGGCATTGCTGGTTAGAGAGGAGATTAACACAATAGAAAGGAAGGACGTAAGCCGGGAGGATGTGGAATCGATATGGGTAGAGCTGCATAACACTAAGAGGCAGAAAATGCTGGTGGGAGTTGTGTACAGGCCACCTAACAGTCGTAGTGAGGTTGGGGATGGTATTGAACAGGAAATTAGAAATGTGTGCAATAAAGGAACAGCAGTTATAATGGGTGACTTCAATCTGCATGTAGATTGGGTGAACCAAATTGGTAAAGGTGCTGAGGAAGAGGATTTCTTGGAATGTATGCGGGATGGTTTTTTGAACCAACATGTCGAGGAACCAACTAGAGAGCAGGCCATTCTAGACTGGGTATTGAGCAATGAGGAAGGGTTAATTAGCAATCTTGTCGTGAGAGGCCCCTTGGGTAAGAGTGACCATAATATGGTGAAATTCTTCATTAAGATGGAGAGTGACATAGTTAATTCAGAAACAAAGGTTCTGAACTTAAAGAGGGGTAACTTTGAAGGTATGAGATGTGAATTAGCTAAGATAGACTGGCAAATGACACTTAAAGGGTTGACGGTGGATATGCAATGGCAAGCATTTAAAGATCGCATGGATGAACTACAACAATTGTTCATCCCAGTTTGGTAAAAGAATAAATCAAGGAAGGTAGTGCACCCGTGGCTGACAAGGGAAATTAGGGATAGTATCAATTCCAAAGAAGAAGCATACAAATTAGCCTGAAAAAGTGGCTCACCTGAGGACTGAGAGAAATTCAGAGTTCAGCAGAGGAGGACAAAGGGCTTAATTAGGAAGGGGAAAAAAGATTATGAGAGAAAACTGGCAAGGAACATAAAAACTGACTGTAAAAGCTTTTATAGATATGTGAGAAGAAAAAGATTGGTTAAGACAAATGTAGGTCCTCTACAGACAGAAGCAGGTGAATTGATTATGGGGAGCAAGGACATGGCAGACCAATTGAATAATTACTTTGGTTCTGTCTTCACTAAGGAGAACATAAATAATCTTCCAGAAATAATAGGGGACAGAGTGTCCAGTGAGATGGAGGAACTGAGGGAAATACATGTTAGTAGGGAAGTGGCGTTAGGTAAATTGAAGGGATTGAAGGTAGATAAATCCCCAGGGCCAGATGGTCTGCATCCCAGAGTGCTTAAGGAAGTAGCCCAAGAAATAGTGGATGCATTAGTGATAATTTTTCAAAACTCTTTAGATTCTGGACTAGTTCCTGAGGATTGGAGGGTGGCTAATGTAACCCCACTTTTTAAAAAAGGAGGGAGAGAGAAACCAGGGAATTATAGACCGGTTAGCCTAACATCAGTGGTGGGGAAACTGCTAAAGTCAGTTATCAAAGATGTGGTATCAGCACATTTGGAAAGCGGTGAAATCATCGGACAAGGTCAGCATGGATTTGTGAAAGGAAAATCATGTGTGACGAATCTCATAGAATTCTTTGAGGATGTAACTAGTAGAGTGGATAGGGGAGAACCAGTGGATGTGGTATATTTGGATTTTCAAAAGGCTTTTGACAAGGTCCCACACAGGAGATTAGTGTGCTAACTTAAAGCACACGGTATTGGGGGTAAGGTATTGGTGTGGGTGGAGAGTTGGTTAGCAGACAGGAAGCAAAGAGTGGGAATAAACGGGACCTTTTCAGAATGGCAGGCAGTGACTAGTGGGGTACCGCAAGGCTCCGTGCTGGGACCCCAGTTGTTTATAATATATATTAATGACTTGGATGAGGGAATGAAATGCAGCATCTCCAAGTTTGCGGATGACTTGAAGCTGGGCGGCAGTGTTAGCTGTGAGGAGGATGCTAAGAGGATGCAAGGTGACTTGGATAGGTTAGGTGAGTGGGCAAATTCATGGCAGATGCTATTTAATGTGGATAAATGTGAAGTTATCCACTTTGGTGGCAAAAACAGGAAAACAGATTATTATCTGAATGGTGGCTGATTAGGAAAAGGGGAGGTGCAACGAGACCTGGGTGTCATTATACACCAGTCATTGAAAGTGGGCATGCAGGTACAGCAGGCGGTGAAAAAGGCGAATGGTATGCTGGCATTTATAGCGAGAGGATTCGAGTACAGGAGCAGGGAGGTACTACTGCAGTTGTACAAGGCCTTGGTGAGACCACGCCTGGAGTATTGTGTGCAGTTTTGGTCCCCTAATCTGAGGAAAGATATCCTTGCCATAGAGGGAGTACAAAGAAGGTTCACCAGATTGATTCCTGGGATGGCAGGACTTTCATATGATGAAAGACTGGATGAACTCGGCTTATACTTGTTGGAATTTAGAAGATTGAGGGGGGATCTGATTGAAACGTATAAAATCATAAAGGGATTGGACAGTCTAGATGCAGGAAGATTGTTCCCGATGTTGGGGAAGTCCAGAACGAAGGGTCACAGTTTGAGGATAAAGGGGAAGCCTTTTAGGACCGAGATTAGGAAAAACTTCTTCACACAGAGAGTGGTGAATCTGTGGAATTCTGTCACAGGAAACAGTTGAGGCCAGTTCATTGGCTATAGTTAAGAGGGAGTTAGATATGGCCCTTGTGGCTAAAGGGATCAGGGGGTATGGAGGGAAGGCTGGTACAGGTTTCTGAGTTGGATGATCAGCCATGATCATACTGAATGGCGGTGCAGGCTCGAAGGGCTGAATGGTCTAATCCTGCACCTATTTTGTATGTTTCTATGTTTTTAAATAGGGAATAACACTAGATCTAATTAGATAAAGAGATTAGAGAAATTTGTTTCGGTTTGGTATCTAAGATTTGGAACCAAAACAGAATGTTGGAATTTTGAATTGTTCTTGCTCATATAAATATTTTGTACATTTTTTTTAAATAAAAAAAACCCTTATACCCAGAACTGTGTAGTTTCTATTCACTGCCTCCTTTGGATACCTGGAACCTTATGATAACCTATTATCACTAGTATAATCTGATTTTCTCAAAAGAATGCAGTGACTAGTCACAAGCAATAAGACGGGTGCTACACAGGTGTTACAAAAAGTTAAGTAGACAAAACATATCCCTGCTCCTGTTTTTTCTTCCAAATAGTTTCTGGAGCTACAAAACACAACAGTGGCAACAAAGTTTTAAAATGAACCTGAGATGACTACCTACCAGTTGAAGCACAGCACATTTTTCTTTGAAGGGGAGAGAGGGCTATTTGAGTTTTAAAAAATGGCAGAAATTGGATGAAATTAACAAGTAATGGATGCATTCAGTTGCACAACAGATGACTGGATGATATATGTATACTGAACAAATTGAGGAGTATTTTGAAGCAAATGGAATAGCCGATGAAAAATAAACACCAGTTTTACTGACTGCAATAGGAGGCAAAGCATACAGTTTGCTCAGAAGTTTAACAGCTCCAACCAAAACAAGCAATGTAAGCTTTGCTGATATCATGAACAAAGTGCAGCAACATTTAGAATCAAAACTTGCATGGCTGAAATGAAGAAATTGTTTGAGTATTGTCAGTTCAGTGATGGGCTTTTTGATGTACTGAGAGATTGCTTAGTTTGTAAAATCTTACAAGAAAGCATTCAAAAATAGTTCCTAACTGAAGCACAACTCACATTTAAAAGAGCAGTTGAAATCACTGTATCAATGGAAACAGCAGACAGAGATGCAATTGAGTTGCAGTCAGAAATTAAAGTGAACGTGAACAAAATTGCAACATCCGAACAGAAAACAGCCTGGCCAATCTAATTGTGTTACTATGGTGGCAGGGGCTCACATACACCAAGCCAATGCAGATTTAAAGGCTAAACTTGCAGAAAATCCAACGAAGTAAGGCACATACAAAGAGCATGTCAGGCAGAGAAAAATAAATGGACTGCACAGGGAAGAGAAAAAGATAAAAAGTCAAGTTGCAGTTTCAAAAAGAGCACTAATCTGCATGCTGCTGATGAAAAATCCGATAATAATGAGGGTGACTCAGGACTGGGTAATCTTGAGATCTATAAAGTGAAAACTAACAAGAGACAAGCAAAATGGCATGCACCAGAAGTGATTGGCAAATTAATTAAAATGGAATTAGAAACTAGCTTGGCTGTTTCAGTCACTCCACAAAATGAGTTTAAATGGCATTTCAAAGATACTGACACTGAAGCCTGCAGATATCCTTAAACTAGAGAAAAGATAACTCCTGTGACATTGGTAACAGTGAAATACAACAATCAACAGGCCACATTGAGTTTGTATGAAGCAAAGGCAGGAGGGCCAGCATTGTGGGGCCATGATTGGCTGAGACAATTACAACTTGATTGGAGATCCGTCTACCATTTGCATGCTCCATCCCCTGCAATAGAGTACAAGCAATTTAAGAAAGGTACTGAATGATGCCACAGCAGTATTCAAGGGATGGCACTGGAAAACTCTAACATATCAAAGGGGAAAAGGTGCTAAATGAAAATGCTGCACCTGAGTTTTACAAAGCCCATCTGGCTCTTTATACCACCTGTGATAAATTTGCCAGTGAGCCAGATTGCTTGGAGGTTGAAAGAAATCTTTCAAAGGTTGAGTGGAGCCCATGGTCCCAGTAACCAAGAAGGATGGGTCTGTCAGGATTTGTGGTGATGTTAGTGATCACCATCAGCCAAGTACTGAAAGTAGATCGATACCTTCTGCCCAGGATAGAGGACATCTTTGCAAACCCTTCTGTAGGGAAACACTTCAGCAAAGTGGACTTAGCTGAGGCCTACCTGCAGATGGAGATGGAAGAATAGTCCAAAGTGTTTCTCACCATAAACCCTCACAAAGGGCTTAATCACTATAATAAGCTTATTTCTTGCAGTAACATCTGCATCTGCACTCTGGCAGAAAGCTATGGACCAGGTGTTACGAGGCTGCCCAGGCGCACAGTGTTAGCAAAATGACATCATTGTTATCAGTAAGAATGACAAGGAACATCTCCAAAACCTTAAGGCAGTGTTATTATGGGCTCAGAGCACAAGTGTGACTTCCTTAAATCAAGCATCACTTATGGCAGTCACACTATTGACACACAAGGATCGCACAAATGTGCGGAGAAATTTCAAGCAGTGGTGGATAGCCCAAGGCCAAAGGATGTGTCACAGTTGTAGTCATTTTTAGGATTGTCAATTACCATAACAGGTTTCTGCCAAACCTAGCAACTGTGCCCTACCCCTTGAATATATTACTACAGATTGGGAAGAAGCAGCAATGGATAAAGCAGTGTGAGGTGACATTCCAAAAGACAAAGGAAATGGTAATGTCAGACACTGTACTCACATTGTACGATCCACGTACATATACAGGTGCAGTCATGTCACATGTTATGAGTGACAGAAATTAACTCCCCACAGCCTTTGCATCAAATTCCCTTACCACTGCAGAGAAAATTCATGCACAGTTCGACAGAGAAGAGTTGGGTCTGGTTTAGGGTGTAAAGCATTTCAACCAGTACTTGTAAAAGAGAGATTTCACCCTCACTACTGATCATCAGCCACTAGTTTCCATTTTCACTCCACAGAAGGGTTTTCCACTAACAGGAGCAGCAGGAGTGCAGGGCTGGGCTGTTTCTTGGAGGACACAATTACAAGATCAAATTCAAGAGGACAACTAATCAGAAAGATGCTGATGGATGTCCCGTGTACCCTTCACTCAGACATTAGTCCCCCATATCCTTCCCATCCATTTACCTATCCAAATCTCTCTGAAATGTTGAAGTCGACCCCATATCCACCACTTGCACAAGCAGCTCGTTCCACATTCTCACCACCCTCTGAGTGAAACAGTTCCCCCTCATGTTCCCCTTAAACATTTCACCTTTCACCCTTAACCTATAACCTATAGTTCTAGTCTCACCCAACCTCAATGGAAAACGCCTGCTTGCACTTACCCTATCTATACCCTTCATAATTTTGAATCCTCTATCAAATCTGCCCTCAGTCATCTACATTCTAGAGATTAAAGTCCTAAGCTACTCAGACTTTCCCTATAACTCAGGTCCTCCAGTCCTAACAACATCCTTGTAAATTTTCTCTGCACGCTTTCACATCCCAGCTCCTTCAGTTGGTACATTGACTTATGAAGGCCAATGTGCCAAAAGCCTTCTTTACCATCCTACCCACCTGTGATGCCACTTTCTGGGAATTATGGATCTCTATTCCCAGATCCCTTTGTTCTACCACACCCCTTGGTGGCCTATGTAAGACCTACCCTGGTTTGTCCTCCCAAGGGGCAACACCTCACACTTGCCTGTGTTAAATTCCATCTGCCATTTTTCAGGCTATTTTTCCATCTGGTCCAGATCCTGCTGCAAGCTTTGATAATCTTCCTCACTGTCCACTATATATCCAATCTTAGTGTCATCCACACATTTGCTGATCCAGTGCATCACATTATCATCGAGATCGTTGATATAGGTGATGAACAACAGTGAACACAGCATTGATCCCTGTGGCACTCCACTCATCACAGGCCTCCAGTCAGAGAGGCAACCATCTACTACCACTCTCTTGCTTCTCCAACAAGGCCAATGTCTAATCCAGTTTACTACCTCATCTTGAATGCCAAGCAACTGGATCTTCTTGACCAACCTCCCATGTGGGACCTTGTCAAAGGCCTTGCTAATGTCCAAGTAGACAGCATTCACTGCTTTGCTTTCATCAATTTTCCCGGTAACTTCCTCACAAAACTCTGTAAGATTGCTTAGACATGATGTACCACCCATGAAGCTATGTTGACTATCCCTAATAAGTCCTTGCCTATCCAAATAACTATATATCCAGTCCCTTGGAATACCTTCCAATAACTTTCCCACTATTGATGTCAGAGTCACTGACCTATAATTTCCTGGCTTATTCTTAGAGTCTTCCTTAAACAACGGAACAACATTAGCTATCACACAATCTTCCAGAACTTCACCAATGGCTAAGAACATTTAAAGTATCTCTGCCAGGACCCCTGCAGATTCTGCACTAGCCTCCCATAGGTTCTGACAGAACACATTGTCAAGCCCTGGGGATTTAATTTTCCTCAAGACAGCAAACACTGCTCCTCTGTAATTTGTATAGTGTCCATTATCTCACTGCTGCATTGCCTCACATCGTGAGAAAGGGGGTTCACGCCAAATCGAGGCGGTGGGGTCCAGGCCAGAGATCAGGGAATGAGCCCATGCTTGGCCATTGCTGGAGTGGAATTGGGGACAATTCAATGCAGCAGAACTGAGGTTAGGTGAGCAGAGGTGAGGCAGCATCAAGGCAGAGTGGGCCAGATTGAAAAGGCCAGGGTGTCTGGGCTGAGTGTTGGGCCAGTGTTCAACTTGCTGCTCGGTGAGGTTTAGTCAACTCTGTACTGAATTGAGGCTGTGGCCTGCAACTAACTCACTTTCATGAACTTCAGTTTTGAAAGCTATTTGCTTACTTTTATTGTTTGCGCAATTTGTTTTTCTCTCTGCACATTGAGTGTTCAATGGTCTTTTTTTGTTTTAATGTGTTCTATTGGGTTTCTTTGTTTTGTGGCTGCCTGTAAGAAGATTAATCTCAAGGTTGTATAAAGTATACATACAGTACTTCAATATTAAATGTACTTTGAACTTTTGAACTTTGAATAATTACAGATGCAAAAGATCCATTTAATATCTCCCCCTTTCTTTGAACTCCATGAATGGATTACCACTCTGATCTTCCAGAAGACCAATTTTGTCCTTTTGCTCTGAGCATATCTGTAGAAGCCCCTAGGATTCCCCTTCACCTCGTCTGCTAGAGCAACCTCATGCTTTCTTTTAGCCCTCCTGATTTCTTCCTTAAATGTTCTCTTCCATTTCCTGTACTCATTTGTCCCTGCCTGCCTGTACCTGCTGTGGGTAGTGGGTAGTGGCTCCATGTGTCACTACTACAGGGCGTGACGACCCTGCCTTACGCGAGTCCCGGGCTCAGCCAGCTCCGGCTGACAGTTCCCGGTATGGGCCCCTATCCAGGGTTACGGATCCCACTGCCTTGTGGGTATCTTCGGGAGAAGAGAAGGCTGAAGAGTAAGCCCTACACAAATCCGGAGTGGAGCCCCTAAGGTGGTTGGATGACGTATCACGTCACCTCCCGGCAGCTCCTGCAGCCAAACTGATGCCAAATGTACTGCTTCGCATTCCTTTGGACCACATCTGCGAGGCTGAGAGGGGGATCTTGATGTCTGGGCAGCCCAGGATCTCAATATTCATCGCCCAGGTCTGCGCCCCGGAACGGGTGTATCCATTGTCTACTTAGACGGACGGAACCATTAAGATGATCATACCTGCTATGCACCTTTTTCTTTTTCTTAACCAAAGCCTCAATATCTTTCAATATGTACTAAGGTTCTCTAAACCTGCTATCTTTGCCTTTTATTCTGACTGGAACATACAAACTCTGTACTCTCAAAATTTCACTTTTGAAGGCCTTTCACTTACCAAGTACACCTTTGCCAGAAAACAACCTATCACAGTCCACACTTGCCAGATCATTTCTGATGCCATCAAAACCAGCCTTTCTCCAAGTTAGAATCTCAGCTTGAAGACCAAACCCATCCTTTTTCATAATTATCTTGAAACTAATGTCATTATGATCACTAGATGCAAATTGTTCCTCTACACAAACTTCTGTCACCCGCCCTGACTCAACTCTCTCTAGTTGGGACTTCTATGAAAGGAAACTTTCTGGAACATATTTGACAATTTCTTTCCATCTATTCCTTTTACAGTATGGGAGTCCCTGTCAATATGTGGAAAGTTAAAATCACCTACTATCACAACAGTCTGTGACCTCTACAAATTTGCTCCTCTAAATCCCGTGGATTTATGGGTGGTCTGTAATATAATCCCATTACTGTGGTCTTGGCTTTGTTATTCCCCAATTCTACCCATAAAGCATCACCAGACTTCTATAGTTGTACAGTGGAGAGCATTCTGACAGGCTGCATCACTGTATGGTATGGAGGGGCTACTGCACAGAACCAAAAGAAGCTGCAGAAGGTTGTAAATCTAGTCAGCTCCATCTTGGGTATTAGCCTACAAAGTACCCAGGACATCTTCAAGGAGCAGTGTCTCAGAAAGGCAGCGTCCATTATTAAGGATCTCCAGCACCCAGGACATGCTCTTTTCTCACTGTTACCATCAGGTAGGAGGTACAGAAGCCTGAAGGCACACACTCAGCGATTCAGAACAGCTTCTTCCCCTCTGCCATCCGATTCCTAAATGGACATTGAATCTCTGGACACTACCTCACATATGAAATTGATTTACTTGTTTATTTATTATTTTTTTAAAATTTTATTTATTTTTTTTTCTCTGCTAGATTATGTATTGCATTGAACTGCTGCTGCTAAGTTAACAAATTTCTCGTCACAAATTTCTGATTCAGATTCAGGAGCTCTCCTGACTGAGCACTGCCCTGACATTTTCTCTGACTAATAATTGCAACTCTCCCCCTTAATCCCTCCTGCTCTGCCAGGTCTGAAACAACAGAACCCCGAAACATTGAGCTGCCAGTCCTGCCCCTCCTGCAGATAAGTCTCACTGATGGTTACAATCTCAAAATTCCACGTGCTGATCCATACCCTAAGCCTTTCCTAAAAAACACTTTTCATTGAAATATATGCAGCTCAGAACATTAGTCCCACAGCGCTTGGCCTCTCGACTCCTGACTTCGTATGTGGGCTTAACAACCCCTTTCTCCACAACCACCCCACATTCGTTCTGGCACTCTGGCTCCCTTCCTGCTGCAACTCTAGATTAATCCCCACCATTTAAGATCTCATTTTGAGATTATACTAACACGAAAGGAAAAAGAAGCTCTAGCAACAGTTAGTCTGCTAACCTCACAGTGCAGGATGTGGCTTCTCATGTTCAGATGCTGGAGAGGGCACGTCTATCTGCAAGAGAAAGGTAGTTGGGACTAGTCTGGAAATTATGCAACCCTATGATGCATGCCGAGACCAGGTGAAAAATTAGCTTACTGTGAGCCTATTGTATTTACACTTCAGTTAACGCGCAGGTGCTGAACTGTAGCATTACAAATATACATGATGCAATAACATCACTTCATAGTTTCTTTGCTGGAGCATCAGAGGTACAAAGTTCCTGGAAAGTAACTGATAATGATAACAGAATGTCAGATTTCGGTAGTGAAACTCCATCTTTCAACACTGTGATTCTGCCAGTTGCCTGGTGAGTGTTCTTGGCCCACGCGGGTTCGGGTTCTGACATTATATGACCGCGACTTGCATTTCATTTAGTTGGTTAACGTGTAGTTCAGACAGGAGTGTGATCTCAAGGCTCTTCCAAAGCACCAGTGAGCTGGATCTCCAGCAATACCCCTACAAGTAGATTATTGTGTTATCCACTTCTCTGCTTCATTCGTATCTGAAGTTGCCCTCAATTTCTTGCATATTTGTGAGCATGTCAGTAATGTCACAGATTGTGAAAATGGTTATACCTCACTATTGCACAAACAAGAGAGAATCTGCAGATGCTGGAAACCCAAGCAGCAACACACAAAATGCTGGAGGAACTCAGCAGGCCAGGCAGCATCTATGGAAAAAAGTACAGTCCAAGTTTCGGGCCGAGACCCTTCACCAGGATTGGAGGAAAAAAACGGTAGGGAGTAGATTTAAATGGTGGGGCGGTGGGGGCCGTGGGAGGTGCAGAGAGAGAAGCACAAGGTGATAGGTGAAACCAGGAGGGAGAAGGGTGAAGTAAATAACTGGGAAGTTGATAGGTGAAAGTGATACAGGACTGGGGAAGGGGGAGTCAGGTGGGGACAGAAGGCATGGAAGAAAGAAAAGGGGGGGGATGAGTACCAGAGGGAGGCAATAGACAGGCAAGGGGATAAGGTGAGGGAGGAAAATAATTTCAAGTTCCCTGGTCCCCATCATCTCATTTTCACTATGGCTGTCCGGTCCCTATACACCTCTAACCCCCACCAGGAAGGCCTCAAAGCTCTCCGTTTCTTTCTGGACACCAGATCCAACCAGTTCCCCTCCACCACCACTCTCCTCCACCTAGCAGAACTCGTCCCCACTTGAAATAATTTCTCCTTTGGCTCCTCCCTCTTCCTTCAAACAAAAGGTGTAGCCGTGGGTATACGCACGGATCCCAGCTATGCCTGCCTGTTTGTCGTCTACGTGGAACAGTCTATGTTGCAAGCCTACACTGGTGACTGTCCTGCACTCTTCCTATGCAACAGCGATGACTACATTGGTACTGCTTCCTGCACCTATGCTGAAATCGTCGACTTCATCCACTTTGCCTCCAACTTCCACCCTGCCCTCAAATTTACCTGATCCATTTCCGACACCTCTCTCCCCTTTCTCGATCTCACTGTCTCCATCTCTGGAGGCAGCTTAACTACTGATGTCTACTATAAACCCATGGACTCTCATAGCTCCCTGGACTAGACCTCTTCCCACCCTGTTACTTGTGAAAACACCAACCCCTTCTCTAAATTCCTCCGTCTCCACCACATCTGCTGTCAGGATGAGGCTTTTCATTCTGGAATGAAGGCGTTGTCTTCCCTTTTCAAAGAAAGGGGCTTCACTTCCTTCACCATCTGCTCTCAACTGTACCTCTTCCATTTCACTCACATCTGCTCTCATCCCATTCTCCCACCACCCTACCAGGGATACGGTTCCTCTTGTCCTCACCTACCACCCAACCAGCCTCCGCGTCTAGCGCCTAATTCTCTGGAATTTCCACCATCTCCATGGGATCCCACCACCAAGCAGCTCTTTCCTTCCCCCTCCACTTTCTGCTTTCCGCAGGGATCACTCCCTACGTGACTCCCTTGTCCATTCATCCCTCCCCACTGATCTCCCTCCTGGCACTTATCCTAGCAAGCCGGTCAATTGCTACACCTGCCCTTACACCTCCTCCCTCACTACTATTCAGGACCCCAAACAGTCCTTTCAGGTGAGGCGACACTTCACCTGCGAGTCTGTTGCTATCATATACTGTGTCCTGTGCGCCTGGTGTGGCCTCTTGTACATCAGTGAGACCCAACGTAGATTGGGAGACCATTTCACCGAGCACCTATGCGCCATCCCTCAGAAGAAGTGGGATCTCCTGGTGGCCACCCATTTTAATTCCACTTCCCATTCCCATTCCGATATGTCAAACCATGGCCTCCTCTACTGTCGTGATGAGGCCACACTCAGGTTGGAAAAACAACACCTAATATCCCATCTGGGGAGGCCCAACCTGATTGCATGAACATCGATTTCTCAAACATCCGGTAGTGGCACACCCCCACCACCTTTGCCCTCTCCTACACCAGTCCCCATCCCTTTTCCTTCTCTCACCTTATCTCCCTGCCTGCCTATCGCCTCCCTCTGGTGCTGCTCCCCCTTCTCTGGCTTTCTATCCCCACGTATCAGACTCCCCCCACCTTCCCCAGCCCTGTATCTCTATCACCAATCAACTTCCCAACTCTTTACCTCACTCCTCCCCCTCCCAGTGTCACCGATCACCTTGTGTTTCTGTCTCCCCTCCCTGACCTTTTAAATCTACTCCTCATCTTTTTCTCTCCAGTCCTGCTGAAGGGTCTCAGCCCAAAACATGGACTGTACTCTTTTTCCATAGATGCTGCCTGGCCTGCTGAGTTCCTCCAGCCTGTTGTGTGTGATACTTCACTGTTTTACAGAGTAGTTTGTCAATTTTACTCCATTGTAAATTATTGAACCATGGTCAAATCATCACTTGTAATTCTTGTGTCAACACTGTCACACCCGACCATTTCCTAAGGATGCAATCTTGGTCCCTTCCCTCAGTCCCCTGTTTTGGCAGGCTTGGCAAAGTAAATGAAAATTTAACATTTAACCAACTGGGGTGCTTAAAACCAAGGATCAGTCTCAAAGGAAAGGATTGGCATTTGGACAAATGAGAAAAGAGGAAGAGAAAGGTGTATTCTAAAGACAAGATGACACAACCATGGCTAACGAGAAATCAAAGCCAATTTAAAAGCCAAAGAGAGGGCATATAATAGAGCAAAAATTAGTGGGAGTTAGAGAAATTGGAAGCTTTTAAAAACCAACAGAAGGCAACTAAAAAAGCCATTGAGGAGGAAAAGATGGAATAAAAATTAAGCTAGCCAATAACCTTAAGGAGGGTATCAGAAGTTTCTTCTGGTACATTATGTGTAAAAGAGGGGTGAAAGTGAATATTGGACCACTGGAAAACAATGCTGGAGAGATAGTAATGGGGGACAAGGATTTGGTGGGTGAACTGAACAAGTATTTTGCATCAGTCTTCACTGTGGAAGACACTCACAGTATGGTGGAAGGTCAAGAGTGTCAGTGGTCAGAAGTTTATGATGTTGCCATTACTAGGGAGAAGGTTCCTGGGAAACTGAAAGGTCTGATGGTAGATACTGTGTCACCTGGACCTGAAGGTGTACACCCCAGCGTTCTAAAAGAGGTGACTGAAGAAATTGTGGAGGCATTAGTAATGATCTTTCAAGAATCAGTAGATTCTGGAATGGTTCCAGAAAACTAGAAAAAGGCAAATGTCACTCCACATTTCAAGAAAGGAGAGAGGCAGAAGAAAGTGAATTATAGGCCAGTTAGTCTGACTTCAGCTGCTGAGAAAATGTTGGAATCGATTGTTAAGGATGTGGTTTTGGGGTACTTGGTGGCATCCGTTAGTCTCGTGAGACCTTGGATCTGCGCCTGGAAAGTCTAAAGTGTCCCCTCCAGGGCGCAGGCCTGGGCAAGGTTGTATGGAAGACTGGTAGTTGCCCAAGCAGCAAGTCTCCCCTCTCCACGACACCGATGTTGTCCAAGGGAAGGGCAAGGGCCGATACAGCTTGGCACCAGTGTTGTCACAGGAGTTGCCAGAACGAGGTTGAAGGCAATGTTGGACTGCCTTAGGGAATCCAGCTCCGGATTTGTCCTCACGGTTTACTCCCGAAGCCTTTCCCATGAGTGGGTATGGCCACTAGGCAGTGGAGGCTTGAAATCAGAGTTTTCCCTCTCTTAGATGGACTGCCTTCCCAGGCTGACAAGCTCCATCTACCTGAAGCACTGGTTTTAAGGTGCCAGGACCCGCCTTCGCCCCTTCTCCTGTCAGTAGAAACAGTTCCGCTGGGCTTAGAGGCTAAACCACACGAGAAGGCCAGGAGTTGGACTTGGTTGTCAGAGGCTATTTGAGGTGCATGCCGTGAGGAGCACTTTTAGGTAGTGGGAGCTTGTCCCCATTGCCACTCCTCAGCTTGACAACCTTGGAACCTTGGAGTACTTGGAGGCACATGATAAAACAGGCCATAGTCAGCATCGTTTCCTCAAGGGAAAATCTTGCTTGACAAATCTGTTGGAATTCTTTAAAGAAATAACAAGCAAGATAAACAAAGGAGAATTGGTTGATGTTATGTACTTGGATTTTCAGAAGGCCTTTGACAAGGTGCCAAACATGAGGCTGTTTAACAAACTATGAGCCCATGGTATTTCAGGGAAGAAACTAGCATGGATAAAGCAATGGACGATTGGCTGGAGGCAAAGAGTGGAAACAAAGGGAGCCTTTTCTGGTTGGTTGCCGATGACTAGCGGTGTTCCACGGGGTCTGTGTAAGGACCGGATCTTTTTATGTTATATGTCAACGACTGGGATGATGGAAATAATGGCTTTGTTGCAGAGTTTATGGATGATACAAAGGTTGGTGGAGGGGCAGATTGCTTTGAGGAAATAAGCAGGCTACAGAAGGAGAATGGGCAAAGAAGTGGCAGGTGGAATATAGTGACAGGAAGTACATGGTCATGCACTTTGGTAGAAGAAACAAAAGGGTTGACTATTTTCTAAATGGAGAAAAAACTTAAAAATCTCTGGCACAAGGGACTTGGGAGTCCTTGTGCAGGATGCCCTAAAGGTTCCCCAGGTTGGGTCTGTGGTGAAGAAGGCAAATGCAATGTTAGCATTCATTTGAAGAGGACTGCAAGGATGTAATGTTGAAACTTTATAAATCATTGGTGAGGCCTCGCTTGGAGTATTGTGAGTAGTTTTGGGCCACTATCTTTGAAAGGATGAGCTGAAACTGGAGAGGGTTCAAAGGAGGTTCACAAAAATGATTCCAGGATTGAACATCTTGACATATGAAGAGTGTTTGATGGCTCCGGGCCTGTATTCACTGAAAGGCAGAAGATTAAGGGCTGCCCCATTGAAACCAATCAACCGCTGAAAGGCCTTGATAGAGTGGATGTGGAGGGGATGTTTCTGATGGGAGAATCTAAGAATAAAGGGGTATCCTATTAGAATGGAGATGAGGAGAAATTTCTTTAGCCAAAGAGCAGCGAATCTGTGGAATTCATTGCCACAGTCAGCTGCAGAAGCCAAGACTTTAGGTATATTTAAGGCAGATACTGATAGATTTTTGATTGGTCAGGGCATGAAGGAATACAGGGAGAAGGCAGGAGATTGGGGCTGAGAGGAAAAATGGACTAGCCATTATGAAGTGGTGGAGCAGACTCGATTGACCAAATAGCCTAATTCTGCAAACTATATCTTATGATTGAATGGAGAAGAAATTTCTTTTTCAGAGGGGGCGAGTCTTTGAAAAAGAGGGCCATAGAGTGTCAATCACTGATATTGAAGACAGTAGACATTAGATATTGAGGCACGGAGGTTAGTTCAGGAAGGTGGCATTGGGGTGAAAGATCAACAATCATCTCATTGAAACAGGCACATGGAACTAATAGCCAGCTCCTGCTTGTGGTTGGTAAAACCTACTGGCCCCATATTGGCTCAAGATTTATCTCAGAGTCCAGAGAAGCAGAGTGAAAGCAAGTCATCATCAGTGCCTGTTTTAACTTATGAGATTGTAAACAACTAGCTAGAAACGTTAGCCTCAGTGAAGGAGTTTGACTGTATGGTGTGAGCCATCTTGGAGAGCTGACAGGAAACTGACTGCACTGTCCATATTGTCTTCATTTTGTGAGCATTTGGGGAAAGGGTAACTTTAATTTACATTGTGTTGTGATCTGGAATTAGAACTGTTAGGAGTCATCCTGAATTGAGTTGTTGTCATTTAAGTATTTCCTTAGATCTCTAACATTTGTTCTAGATTTGTAGTTCCAGAGCTCAGACAAACGGAAATTTGTATCCACCTGTTGGAAGTGGGATCCCCTGTCTCTGAATTATTTTGCTGTAGGTTTTTTTTTGCGCTAGAATGGTTTGCTCAAAAACACTGTCTGTCAATTTAGAAAGAAGTATCACATTTTGGTCCTTTGTATTCAAAGTCTAACAATCTAACTTTATCCTGAAAAGAGTTAATTGAATTCTGAAGAGAGCGCGGCTAGTGGACAACGCAACCAAAGGCCATGACACAGTTGTCGAAACGACTTCCTTTGCCTTCTTCCTTTTAAATTGAATTGAATTGACTTTATTCCTTACATCCTTCACATACGTGAGGAGTAAAAATCTTTGTTACATCTCCGTCTAAATGTGAAATGTGCAATTTATAGTAATTTGTAATAAATAGTATGTGCAGTAAGATATACAACAGAACAGTCAATATAACATAGAAATACAGTTGTGACAATGTGAGTTCAGCAATCTGATGGCCTGGTGGAAGAAGCTGTCCCGGAGCCTGTTGGTCCTGGCTTTTCTGCTGTGGTACCGTTTCCCGGATGGTAGCAGCTGGAAAAGTTTGCAGTTTGAGCATTGGGTGTTTGATATTTTTTTTGAGCAGGTTCCATGGAGTGTCTTTGTTTCGTGGCTGGCTGTGGGAAGACGAACTTCAGGGTTGTATACTACATACATACTTTGGTTATAAATGCACTTTGAATCTCGAATAAATATGAAAAAATTGAACTACTTACATGCAGATTGGAAAACAGCCAGAATTCTTGCGTTCTTTTCAGGAACTTCTTTGAGGTTCCCAACGAAGTGCTTTGTGGTAAACTGGAGGTAGCTCCATCTATTTTGCCTTTGCATGCGGAGTAAGCAATAGAGCGAGTTCAGTGAAAAGCCCACTCCCATTCTCATTTTATCTCTCCGTGCCCCCGAACCTCCATTGTGAGCTCGAGGAACAACAGAGCATCTTTCACCAGGACACGCTGAAAAATTCACTGCCCTCCACTATCTCTGCATCAGCCCCAAACTCACCATCAAACCCACAGACAAGGGAGGGGGTACGGTGTGCTGTCGTCGTATGGTGGACGAGCCTCTACCTCCACCTTACGAGGTGCTGCTTGCAGACGTCTCCTCTTACTTACCCCTTGAAAAGAACCACAGTAAGGAGCAAAAGGTGGGATTCTCTGGAGGCCGCCCAATTCAACTCGACTTCCAATTCCCATTCCGCCACGCTAGTCCATGGCCTCCTCTCCTGCCACGATAAAGCCACACTCAAGTTGGAGGAGCAACACCTCATTTTCCATCTGGGTGGCCTCCAACCTGATGGTATGATTTCTCTAACTTCTGGAAATTTCTCCCTCTCCCCCTTCTCCCTTTTTCTGTTCCCCATTCTGGCTCTGCTCTGACCCCCTTCCTTTCTCCTCACCGGCCCATCATGTTCCTCAGGGGACTGTCCTCCTTCCCTTTCTCCCAAGGTCCACTGTCCTCTTCCATCAGATTTCCCCTTCGTCAACCCTTTACCTCACCCACCTATCACCTCCCAGCTTCTTACTTCGAACCCCTCTCTCACCTGCCCATCCCCCCTCCCCCCCCTCCTGGTTTCACCTATCACCGCCAACTCGTGCTTCTTCCCCTCCCACCACCTTCTTATCCCGGATTCTTCCCCCTTGCTCTCCAGTCCTGATGCTGGGTGTCAGCCTGAAACATTGGCCACCTATTCCTCACATAGACGCTGTCCAACCTTCCGAGTTCCTCCAGCATTTTGTCAGTGTTGCTCAGGATTTCCAGCATCCACACAATCTCTTGTCGTCCCTCTACTTATTTACTCACTGCCTGTTACACCGCAGCAATAAAGGTCCTCCATCTCTGACGGTGTACAGGGCTTCCTTCATCTTGTCAGCTGCAGCTTCCTCTCGGTTTTCATGCAAGACTCAGCAAAACCGTCATACTCAGATGTAGAAGGATTCTCCATTGGTTGTTTCTGTAACAATTTTGCTTTACCGGTCATGGCTGTTAACCCTGAGCTGAACCCCTGAACCCAGGGGACCAGTGGAACACTTTTAGTCTGGCCCCGGACCTCTTTGGCGTAGGTGACTCTACTAGAGCCCTGCCTCCAGCCACCATAGCTCTCCGGGTCATCGAGGCACGCACGCCTCCAAGCCCTGCATCAAGGCTGTCGTCCTTTCGGAGGTTGTGTTTATAGGTCTGTGTTCAATATCAAGTTCTCCAGCCGAACTTGCTTTCCCTAACTGCCCATTCCTGCTGTTAGTTGCTCACCTGAAACATTAGCTCAGTTCTTTGCTCATTTAGTTCAGCTTGACCTGCTGGGAATGTCCCATTATTCTGTTATTGGAGACAGGTGGCACAGATAAAGAAACATGGTCACTCACTAACTAGCTCCATTACCCATTCACCCTGTCCCCTGTGCTGGATCTGCCGTCCAATCACGTTCTCACTTTCGGGGGTTCTGTGCCAGCGAATGATGCCAATGTAACTGCAAAGTCTTGGCAAGGTTCAGAACACCATGTCTTTAATATTTTATATAAATATTAAATTCCTGCGGAAGGATCATTATTTTGGATTCGAAGAAGGAGTCTGAGAGTCTGAGAGGGAGTGCCGAGAAAGACATTTTTGAAATTTTCGTTATTTTTTTTCTCCAACGGCGTTCTGAGAGGCGGGACTGCGCAGGCGTGTGACGTCGGGCAGTGCAGCGCGGCAGATTTAAAAGGGCAGACATCCTGCTTCGGGTTTGATTCGAAGAAGGAGTCTGAGAGGGAGTGCCGAGAAAGACATTTTTGAAATTTTCGTTATTTTTTTTCTCCAACGGCGTTCTGAGAGGCGGGACTGCGCAGGCGTGTGACGTCGGGCAGTGCAACGTGGCAGATTTACAAGGAACAGAGCTTCATAGAGCGGGCAGCGTAGTTTGCGGGCTGCGGAGTGAAGGCTTAAGGGCTTCGGCTCAACGGGCTTAGGCGGAAACGGGCAAGGAAGGTTTGGCATTCATTTTCTGTTGTTATTTGAGGAGAGGGGCAGTATGAGTGTGAGGGCAGTTTGCTGTTCTCGGTGTCGGATGTGGGAGGCCCTGGAGTCTCCAAGCCTCCCGGACGTCTACATCTGCGCCAAGTGCATCGAGATGCAGCTCCTAAGGGACCGCGTTACGGAACTGGAGCTGCAGCTCGATGACCTTCGTCTGGTCAGGGAGAGTGAGGAGGTGATAGAGAGGAGTTGCAGGCAGGTGGTCACGCCGGGACCACGGGAGGCAGACAAGTGGGTCACGATTAGGAGGGGGAAGGGGAAAGGTCAGGTAATAGGGAGTACCCTGGTGGCTGTGCCCCTTAACAACAGGTACTCCTGTTTGAGTACTGTTGGGGGGGACAGCTTACCCGGGAGAAGCGACAGCGGCCGTGCCTCCGGCACAGAGTCCGGCCCTGTAGCTCAGAAGGGTAGGGCAAGGAAGAGGAGGGCAGTTGTGATAGGGGACTCGATAGTAAGGGGGTCAGATAGGCGATTCTGTGGACGCAGTCCAGAGACCCGGATGGTAGTTTGCCTCCCTGGTGCCAGGGTCCGGGATATTTCTGATCGTGTCCAAGATATCCTGAAGTGGGAGGGTGAGGAGCCAGAGGTCGTGGTACATATAGGTACCAATGACATAGGTAGGAAAAGGGATGAGGTCCTGAAAGGAGAATATAGGGAGCTAGGAAGGGAGTTGAGAAAAAGGACCGCAAAGGTAGTAATCTCGGGATTACTGCCTGTGCCACCCGACAGTGAGAGTAGGAATGCGATGAGGTGCAGGATAAATGCGTGGCTGAGGGATTGGAGCAGGGGGCAGGGATTCAAGTTTTTGGATCATTGGGACCTCTTTTGGCGCAGGTGTGACCTGTACAAAAAGGACAGGTTGCACTTGAATCCTAGGGGAACCAATATCCTGGCAGGGAGATTAGCGGGGGCTACTGAGGTGACTTTAAACTAGAATGGTTTGGGGGTGGGAATCAAATTAAAGAGGCTAGGAGTGAGGAGGTTAGTTCACTACAGGGGGATGGGAACCAGTGCAGAGAGACAGAGTGGTGTAAAGTGAGGGTAGAAACAAAAAGTACTATGGAGAAAAGTAAAAGTGGCAGGCCGACAAATCCAGGGCAAGCATTAAAGAGGGCCACTTTTCAGCATAATTGTAAAAGGACTAAGAGAGTTGTAAAAGAGCGTCTGAAGGCTTTGTGTGTCAATGCAAGGAGCATTCGTAATCAGGTGGATGAATTGAAAGTGCAGATTGTTATTAATGATTATGATATAGTTGGGATCACAGAGACATGGCTCCAGGGTGACCAGGGATGGGAGCTCAACGTTCAGGGATATTCAATATGAAGGAAGGGGAGGTGGGGTGGCGTTGCTGGTTAAAGAAGAGATTAACACAATAGAAAGGAAGGACATAAGCCGGGAAGATGTGGAATCGATATGAGTAGAGCTGCGTAACACTAAGGGGCAGAAGACGCTGGTGGGAGTTGTGTACAGGCCACCTAACAGTAGTAGTGAGGTCGGAGATGGTATTAAACAGGAAATTAGAAATGTGTGCAATAAAGGAACAGCAGTTATAATGGGTGACTTCAATCTACATGTAGATTGGGTGAACCAAATTGGTAAAGGTGCTGAGGAAGAGGATTTCTTGGAATGTATGCGGGATGGTTTTTTGAACCAACATGTCGAGGAACCAACTAGAGAGCAGGCTATTCTAGACTGGGTATTGAGCAATGAGGAAGGGTTAATTAGCAATCTTGTCGTGAGAGGCCCCTTGGGTAAGAGTGACCATAATATGGTGGAATTCTTCATTAAGATGGAGAGTGACATAGTTAATTCAGAAACAAAGGTTCTGAATTTAAAGAGGGGTAACTTTGAAGGTATGAGACGTGAATTGGCTAAGATAGACTGGCAAATGACACTTAAAGGATTGACGGTGGATATGCAATGGCAAGCATTTAAAGGTTGCATGGATGAACTACAACAATTGTTCATCCCAGTTTGGCAAAAGAATAAATCAAGGAAGGTAGTGCACCCGTGGCTGACAAGAGAAATTAGGGATAGTATCAATTCCAAAGAAGAAGCATACAAATTAGCCAGAGAAAGTGGTTCACCTGAGGACTGGGAGAAATTCAGAGTTCAGCAGAGGAGGACAAAGGGCTTAATTAGGAAGGGGAAAAAAGATTATGAGAGAAAACTGGCAGGAAACATAAAAACTGACTGTAAAAGCTTTTATAGATATGTGAAAAGGAAAAGACTGGTAAAGACAAATGTAGGTCCCTGCAGACAGAAACAGGTGAATTGATTATGGGGAACAAGGACATGGCAGACCAATTGAATAATTACTTTGGTTCTGTCTTCACTAAGGAGGACATAAATAATCTTCCGGAAATAGTAGGGGACAGAGGGTCCAGTGAGATGGAGGAACTGAGCGAAATACATGTTAGTAGGGAAGTGGTGTTAGGTAAATTGAAGGGATTGAAGGCAGATAAATCCCCAGGGCCAGATGGTCTGCATCCCAGGGTGCTTAAGGAAGTAGCCCAAGAAATAGTGGATGCATTAGTGATAATTTTTCAAAACTGGTTAGATTGTGGACTAGTTCCTGAGGATTGGAGGGTGGCTAATGTAACTCCACTTTTTAAAAAAGGAGGGAGAGAGAAACCGGGGAATTATAGACCGGTTAGCCCAACGTCGGTGGTGGGGAAACTGCTGGAGTCAGTTATCAAGGATGTGATAACAGCACATTTGGAAAGCGGTGAAATGATCGGACAAAGTCAGCATGGATTTGTGAAAGGAAAATCATGTCTGACGAATCTCATAGAATTTTTTGAGGATGTAACTAGTAGAGTGGATAGGGGAGAACCAGTGGATGTGGTATATTTGGATTTTCAGAAGGCTTTTGACAAGGTCCCACACAGGAGATTAGTGTGCAAACTTAAAGCACACGGTATTGCGGGTAAGATATTGGTGTGGGTGGAGAGTTGGTTAGCAGACAGGAAGCAAAGAGTGGGAATAAACGGGACCTTTTCAGAATGGCAGGCAGTGACTAGTGGGGTACCGCAAGGCTCAGTGCTGGGACCCCAGTTGTTTACAATATATATTAATGACTTGGATGAGGGAATGAAATGCAGCATCTCCAAGTTTGCGGATGACACGAAGCTGGGTGGCAGTGTTAGCTGTGAGGAGGATGCTAAGAGGATGCAGGGTGACTTGGATAGGTTGGCTGAGTGGGCAAATTCATGGCAGATGCAATTTAATGTGGATAAATGTGAAGTTGTCCACTTTGGTGGCAAAAATAGGAAAACAGATTATTATCTGAATGGTGGCCGATTAGGAAAAGGGGAGGTGCAACGAGACCTGGGTGTCATTATACACCAGTCATTGAAAGTGGGCATGCAGGTACAGCAGGCGGTGAAAAAGGCGAATGGTATGCTGGCATTTATAGCGAGAGGATTTGAGTACAGGAGCAGGGAGTTACTACTGCAGTTGTACAAGGCCTTGGTGAGACCACACCTGGAGTATTGTGTGCAGCTTTGGTCCCCTAATCTGAGGAAAGACATCCTTGCCATAGAGGGAGTACAAAGAAGGTTCACCAGATTGATTCCTGGGGTGGCAGGACTTTCATATGAAGAAAGACTGGATGAACTGGGCTTGTACTCGTTGGAATTTAGAAGATTGAGGGGGGGATCTGATTGAAACGTATAAGATCCTAAAGGGATTGGACAGGCTAGATGCAGGAAGATTGTTCCCGATGTTGGGGAAGTCCAGAACGAGGGGCCACAGTTTGAGGATAGAGGGGAAGCCTTTTGGGACCGAGATTAGGAAAAACTTCTTCACACAGAGAGTAGTGAATCTGTGGAATTCTCTGCCACAGGAAACAGTTGAGGCCAGTTCATTGGCTATATTTAAGAGGGAGTTAGATATGGCCTTTGTGGCTACGGGGGTCAGGGGGTATGGAGGGAAGGCTGGGGCAGGTTTCTGAGTTGGATGATCAGCCATGATCATAATGAATGGTGGTGCAGGCTCGAAGGGCCGAATGGCCTACTCCTGCACCTATTTTCTATGTTTCTATGTTTCTAAATTGTGTAATGAAATATTCCTTTTAAAAGAAGCATTGGGATTATGATTCATTGTGTTTATTCACTGTGATGTTCACCTGAACAACAATGTTCAGTGATTATGACCTTTGAGTTTGTAGTTTATCATAAGTCATGTTCAATTAAAATTTAACTAAATTAATTTGACGATAAATTAGTCAGAGTGCACCACTGTGTCAATGGATCGGTAAAATCAAAGTCGACAGCATTCATGCGTGTTTGCTTTGTTCAGCCAATCAGTTATCAGGAAAAGAAATAGTTCTGTTAATTTAACATGTCAAGCTTTACTTCGTCCTAATTTCTTCTATAGAAGAATTGACTATAGAAACATAGAAACATAGAAAACCCACAGCACAATACAGGCTCTTTGGCCCACAAAGCTGTGCCAAACATGTCCTTACCTTAGAAATTACCTAGGGTTAGTCATAGTCTTAGTCATAGTCTTAGTCATAGTCATAGTCATACTTTATTGATCCCAGGGGAAATTGGTTTTCGTTACAGTTGAACCATAAATAAGTAACTGGTAATAAAACCATAAATAATTAAATAGTAATATGTAAATTATGCCAGGAAATAAGTCCAGGACCAGCCTATTGGCTCAGGGTGTCTGACCTTCCAAGGGAGGAGTTGTAAAGTTTGATGGCCACAGGCAGGAATGACTTCCTATGACGCTCTGTGCTGCATCTCGGTGGAACGAGTCTCTGGCTGAACGTACTCCTGTGCCCACCCAGTACATTATGTAGTGGATGGGAGACATTGACCAAGATGGCATTCAACTGGACAGCATCCTCTTCTCAGACACCACCGTCAGAGAGTCCAGTTCCATCCCCACAACATCACTAGCCTTACGAATGAGTTTGTTGATTCTGTTGGTGTCTGCTACCCTCAGCCTGCTGCCCCAGCACACAACAGCAAACATGATAGCACTGGCCACCACAGACTCGTAGAACATCCTCAGCATCTTCCAGCAGATGTTAAAGGACCTCAGTCTCCTCAGGAAATAGAGACGGCCCTGACCCTTCTTGTAGACAGCCTCAGTGTTCTTAGACCAGTCCAGTTTATTGTCAATTCGTATCCTCAGATATTTGTAATCCTCCACCATGTCCACACTGACCCCCTGGATGGACACAGGGGTCACCGGTACCTTAGCTCTCCTCAGGTCTACCACCAGCTCCTTAGTCTTTTTCACATTAAGCTGCAGATAATTCTGCTCACACCATGTGACAAAGTTTCCTACCATAGCCCTGTACTCAGCCTCATCTCCCCTACTGATGCATCTAACTATGGCAGAGTCATCAGAAAACTTCCGAAGATGACAAGACTCCGTGCAGTAGTTGAAGTCCGAGGTGTAAATGGGGAAGAGAAAGGGAGACAAGACAGTCCCGTGTGGAGCCCCAGTGCTGCTGGTCACTCTGTCAGACACACAGTGTTGCAAGCACACGTACTGTGGTCTGCCAGTCAGTTACCCATAACCCTCTATTTTTCTAAGCTCCACGTACCTGTCCAGGAGTCTCTTGAAAGACCCTATCGTTTCCGCCTCCACCACTATCGCTGGCAGCCCATTCCAGGCGCTCACCACTTTCTGCGTAAAAAAAAACTTACCCCTGATTTCTCCTCTGTACCTGCTTCCAAGCACCTTAAAACTGTGCCCTCTCGTGCTAGTCATTTCAGCCCTGGGGAAAAGCTTCTGACTATTCACACGATTAATGCCTCCCATCATCTTATACACTAGCAGAAGAAGTTGGAAGCAGTCAAGAAATGAATGTACGGCAACATGAAGTGCCGGGGATTCCACCCAGATTGTTTTAGGCCAAAGGTCATTCAGGCAGAAGAGGAGCTTTTGAATGCAAAGATTAACTGTAGCATTTAATTCCATTTTGTTGATCCAGTTCCAAGTAATAGTAAAAAGCTTTTAAGATGGTAAAATATCTTCAAGTAAGAAATGCTCTTTATGGTTCATTAAAATAGATTTATTATGCAGATTTTTTCAGCATCATTTTGTTTTTAACACTCTACAACTGAGCTTCATCAATGGCCTACAAGCTCAGAATGTTTCCTATTGTCATATTTTAGCCACCCTCTTCTCCGGGGGGGGGGGGGGGCGGAGAACAAGCGCAACTCTCCAGGAAAATGTGGCAACTGAAGTAGCTGTCTAAGCATAATACTCTTACGCAGTCATTGCGTTACTCCTGCCTGGCTGAGAGCCACATTTAATGTTATAGGGACTGTGGTAAGAATTTTGAAAATCCGCTTTACAGGTATTACAGTTATAATTTGAGGGATGCATGACGATCACGATCTGCTGAAATCCACTATTAAGGGCATCATTATCAATGAAATGCATAAAAATAAGATGATCATTCATTTACCTTTCTGAACTATTATTTTGCCTCAGAAATCTCGGGGCCACAATACAAGCTGTCCCACTGAATCCTGAGGGGTCAGCAAGGGCAACTAATCTGTCCCTCCAGTTCAGCTCTGTTTGTGCTCCAGGAGATCGGGCTGTCACCAAGGGAGAGTTGCTTCATGTGTCTTCGGTCTTGTGGGCACTGCAGCAAGGTCTCAAGGCTGCATTTTAAAATTCTGGCATGCTAGAAGGAGTATGGGATTAATGGGTCGGGGTTAGAGTGAGATCTGTTGTCTTGGGAATTCTGGATGTTGACATAATGCTTTTCAATAACTTTTCAACCTAGCCACCAGATTAAAAGATAAATTCAGAGTATCCAGACTACTTGGGTTGAGAAGGCAAAATATCAATGGTACAGCTGTGAGTACATGGATAGGAGAAGTTGAGGGCTGTGGGCAAAGTGCAGGGACCTGGGACTAGCTCGTTAGGAAGTGCAGTTGGCATGGGCAACTCTGAAGGGCCTTTTCCACGCGGTGCCAAAATGCCTTGTCGCTCTCACTTCCAGCTTCCACCGCAGGCTAGCAGTCTTGTGAAAAGGAGAGCTGAATGTGTCAGTCTCTCCCTGCCAGTACATAACCTCTCCAGCAGCAAGCCTCACGTCGTGCCTCCTCGCTGGTGACACACGGAAACTGAACTCCTTTTGGACTCAGGCTGAATTACAGAGGACAGGGAGGAGGTCTGGCCCCTGCACACGTAGCACACATGCCCACCGGTGTGCAGACGTGCCCTGGTGCTCGTGAACCAGATCCCCAGCTACTGGGTAAATAGCCCCACTGCCTTGTGGGCAGCCTCCGGAGAGACGATGGCTACAGGAGTAATCTCAGACAGAAAATCTGGAGTGGAGCCCCTAAGGCGCTGGACACTGGACGTCATTGAACATCCTTCCGGCAGCTCCTGCAGCCCAGCTGGTGCCAAGCGTATTGCTTCATCAGCTTTCCTTTGGACTACACTGGAGTGGCCAAGAGGGGGGTCCTGACATCTGGGCATCTCAGGATCTCCATATCTTCTGCCCAGGCTTGTGATGATGAACATCATCACCCATTGTCCCTCGAGGCAGACGGATACCAACCAACCAACATGACTCTAACAGCCAGAGCCTGTTCTCCAGATATTATCTTCTACACCCAAGACAGCGACATAGAGAGAGGCAGCATGTCAGAATACAAGGTCATTAAAAAAGGTTATCAGAGGACTAGTGGGAGAGTTCGGTATCATCCAGCCACATTGTATAAAACGCTAACTCATATAGCGGGTGAAATATAAACAATGCTAACATCCAACATGTTGTGTGGCAAGGCCTTTACCTCACTTACAGGGTGCAACGCAGGGTGATGCATTGCCAGGAAATGTAGAGGCAGCTTGACCGAAACGCGGAGCAGCAGAGATGATTTAGCCGTGTGCGGTAACTTTAATAATAAACTGCAAAATAACAAAGCAACACAGGCAAAATGCCACAGGAACTCTGCAGGCCAGGCAGCATCTAGGGAAACAAACAGTCAATGTTTCAGGCTGAGACCCTCCTTCAGGACTGAGAGGGAAGGGGGAAGATACCAGAATAAAGTGGGAGGGGGGTGTGCTGGAAGGTGATAGGCGAAGCCAGGTGGGTGGGAAAGGTCAAGGCTGGAAACGAGGGAGTCTGACAGGAGAGGAGAGCTGGTTGATTCGATGACTGAACAAGGATTGTGGATGAGAGCTGGGTTTAAATGGGCTGTGGGCAACTGGTGATGTGCTGGAAGTGAATGGCAGGTGATTCCTGTTAGCTGAGTGGAGACTGGGAGGTGCCTATCTGTGCAGGCCTGACAGGAAACACCCTCTCCTCCCACCCCCCCCCCCCACCCCCGTGGACATGTCTGGTGGAACTCCAGAGTGGACTCACAATGAAACTGGATGGCACCCAAGGCCTCCCCTCCAGACCACAGCCTTTCTAGTCGACCAGGTACTGCACGATGGGGTGAATTAATGAACTGCTGAACTGTGCACCCGGGACTGCCTTCCACCGTCCTGGGTTCCGGAGGTGCAGGCTCAGGCGGGCTGAGTGGTCCACGGACAACGGGCTTGAGGCAGGGCATGTGTAAGATAGGCATGATCCTGAGGGACGGTGACAGCTAGAGATGGGAAGTGACTGGGTCGATGTGATGGGTAATCCTGAAGGGGTTGATAAACCGGGTGAGAGCTCGCGGATTCGGTGCGCAGGGGCAGATTGATAGCCAGATGTGGTCCCCAGACTGTAGTAGTCCGTCTGGATGCCACTGGCAGTTGGCAGCTAGAATCGCCCTCCATGCCCTCTTCCAAGCATTATGACAGAGGAAAACCAGGGTCCTGGTGGACTGGACCTCCACCGTTGGATTCTCTGTGGGAGACAAAGGGGTTGGTAGCCATGAAGCAGTTCAAATGGTGACAGAGCTGTGGAAGAGGAGGTGTGCAGGTTGTGGGACAGCTTGGCCCAGAGCAGATGCTTCTTCCATGTGGAATGGTTACCGAAAATGAACCATCACAGAAACCTCTCCACTTACTGACTGGCTCTTTCTAACTGACTCTTGGCCCGAGGACAATCTCACTGAGGTGTGGGGCAGCGAGCAGAAGCCTCACCAGAAGTGGGAGACGAATTGTGGGCCCTAGTCCGACACAGTGCCCTGAGGGAACCCGTGGAGGCGAACTCCATGTTGGAGAACCAGCTCTGCCATCTCAGTGCCTGATGGAAGCTTAGGGAGGGCAATGAGGTGGGCTGCCTTGGAGAACTGGTCCACCACCGCCAAGATCACCATGGCGCAATCGGGAAGTGGGCAAACCCATGTTGAAATCCATGGTGATGTGGGACCACAGGTGTCAAGGGACCGGTAGGGGCCATTGGTTGGAGGAATTGGACTCAGCACATTGAGGGAAGGAAGATACAAACTCACCTGCATCTGCGATCATGGTGGGTCACCAGAAAATCCAAAGTCTGTCATGCGCTTGGATGGCTGGAGAGGGATGAGGAGTGATCCCACCGGCTGCTGGCATGTACGTGTGGCTGTCAGGTGTGTCGGCCGGAGCAGATTCATGCTGTAGGGCCTGGCGGATCTGGATCTCAACGTCCCAGAAGAACAGAGTGAGGATCTGGGAGGGTGGAACGATGGGCTAAGGGTTGATCTCTGTTTCATCTGTGTTGAGCTGTCATGACTGGTGTCCACCTTAGAGTTCTTGGAACCAGGTCGCTGGGGGAGCATGAGGTCCTAGCGAGCCTGACGTGGGGTTGATTTGGTGGGTCTATGGATGTGAGGTTCTGGTAGTGAGTTCAGATCAGGAAGTACTCTGTATTTCCTGTCAGCCGGCGCCTCCATTCCTCCGAAGCCCATTTAGTGGTGAGGAGCTCCCTGTCTCCTACTCCATAACATCACTGTGTAGGGTTGAACTTGCGTGAGAAGAAGGCACTAGGGTACGTCTTCCCATCTAGTCCTCGCTGGGAGAAGATGTCCCCAGCACCCACATCAGACGCATCCACCTCTGCAACAAAAGGTCTGGAGGGGTTCAGATAGCTGAGAATGGGAGCAGTGGTGAAGCATTTCTGGAACTCCTCAAAAACGTGGTCATGAGAGCAGACCAGGTCATCCCTGAGGTAGGTGACTCAGTGAAATGAGTGGCAATTTGGCTGCTGCTTCTGATGAAACAGTGGTAGAAGCTCTAGCTGTTTGAGGAATTGTAGTCAGGGCCAGTCAATGATGGAGTCCACTTTTTCTGGGTCCATAGTTATGCCTTGGGCTGAAAGGAAGGAGATGGCTGGGGTGTTGGACTAGCATTCTTATATCTCGCAATACAGTTGGTTTTTGAGTTGACACTGAAGGACTGAGCGGACGTGATAGACCTGGTCTTGGGGATCCCTGGAGAAGATGAGGATGTTGTCAAGGTAGATGAACACATAACTGTGTAGCATCTCTGAGGATGGAGGCTGCTGGATGTTGGAAAGTCAGGGAGGGTTGCTGCCTAGGAGAAGGTCGAATGCACGGTTTGTGAGCGGGCAGAGTGCTGGCCTTCCTTTCACTGAAAGTGATGGCTGAGCCATGTTATGTCTGTGGGAGATTGTGAGGTCAGGGGCTTCCTCCACCTCCAAGGATTTACGAGGATGGAATCAACTGAGGTTGCAGGAAGGAGGGTCCCCCAACTCAGCAGAGAACAGGATGACCCGGCAGAGTGAGGGTCATGAATGGAGAGCTGGGGTAACTCAAGATGAGAGGAGTGTTGAGTCGATTCACAGAGTTCTCCAGTGCTCATGTACGTGGGCCGCGTGCACGCTCCGACCATCCTAGACCCCAAGGTACGCCGCCAATGGCCTTGATGCAGAAGGAGTGAGAGATAATCTCGGCAGATGTGGAAGGGGTGAGAGATATCTCGGCAGTTGCCGAAGGAGTGAGAGATAATCTCGGCAGATGCGGAAGGGGTGAGAGACAATCTCGGCAGTTGCCGAAGGAGTGAGAGATAATCTCGGCAGATGCGGAAGGGGTGAGAGACAATCTTGGCAGATGTGGAGGGGGTGAGAGACAATCTCGGCAGAATGCGGAAGGGGTGAGAGATAATCTCGGCAGATGCGGAAGGGGTGAGAGATAACCTCGGCAGATGCGGAAGGGGTGAGAGATAATCTCGGCAGATGCGGAAGGGGTGAGAGATAATCTCTGCAGATGCGGAAGGTGTGAGAGATAATCTCGGCAGATGCGGAAGGAGTGAGAGATAATCTCGGCAGATGCGGAAAGGGTGAGAGACAATCTCGGCAGATGTGGAAGGAGTGAGAGACAATCTCAGCAGGGAGTCCAAGCTGCACACAAGGAGTTCAGTATAGAACGCTGCCCTACTGCGTTGGAATCCACCACAGCCTCCCGTGTGCGTAGAGGTACCAGGATGTGGAGGAGGACAGAGAGAGTGAGTCAGGCTATAGTGCTGGAATGAGAGGCTGGAGGGAGTTTACCAGGTAGAAGACCCCTCATCTCTATGGTGGCTCTGTTTCGCAGACATGGTGGGAACCTGATGCGTGGGTGATCGGCAGCTCCATGGTAAGTGCACAAGCTGTTTCTCATGGTCTTGGGAGTTAAGGGAGCTTTCCCTAACTGTATGGGCTCTGGAGTCGTGGACGATGAGGGTCCTGCAGCCTGAAATTGTCCGGAAATGGAGCTGGGGTTCTGGCTGATGATCTAGAGGGACACTCCATAAGGCACTTGTCAATACGGAGGGCCAGAGTGATGAGGCTTTCGAGGTCGTTTTCAAAACCGGTCAAACGCACGTGTGCAACAGCATCAGGGTGTTTTTCATCTGGAAAGAGGAGTTTGAAATGTGACTTGCAAAGTTCCTGATGGGGCCAGGCTAAATTCAGCAAGGCCATCAACATTACTCGGGGGAGGGCGGCCGGCCTGAAGACTACCTCTCAGGAAAAGGCAGCAGGGACCAGGCTCCTGTGATGCAGGGTCTGTCTGTGGCTCACCTCCACACCTGGAGGCTGGTCCGAGTGCCAGCTGATTGTCACAGCATCGTGCTCCCGGCTCTAAAACGTGTCGCCTTACGTGCAGGTTCAGGACACTAATGTTACCCCCACTCGTGAGATCACCGATTCTCAGGCAGCCCACTCACCTGGAAAGTTGTCTGCAGTCAGAGGCTTCCCCAGGTCAAGAGCTTCCTGTGGATCATATGTGTGGACTTGAAGGCGGCATCCCAGTGAGGGTTCTCTTCATCCCCTCCAACACCTGAGTCACGTTAGGGAACGATTTTGCAGCTTCTGATGAGAATCATCTCTCCATTGAAGATCCCTATAGCATCACTGACCATGGATTACTCCTCATCTCAATAGGGGGAAGAAGGTGTCAATGCCATGCATTGACCTTCATCTTCATCCCCCTCCTGCTCCTTCTGGTCTTCAGCATCTTCGTTATGAACAGGTGAGCTAATCCATAATCCAAGTTCAAATTCAAGTTAAAGTTTATTGTCATTCAACCACATCAAAGTTCAAAGTCAAATTTATTATCAGAGTACATACATATCACCACATACAACCCTGAGATTCTTTATTGCTGCGGGCATATTTAGCAAATCTGTAGAATAGCAACTATAAGGAGGATCAGTGAACAACAAACTGCAAATGCAACTATAAATAAATTGCAATAAATAATGAGAGCATGAAAAAACGAAGAGCCCTTAAAGTGAGACCATGGGTTGAGGGAACACCACGACATGGTGTATGTAAATGAAACAATCTGCCTCCGGGGCCAAGGGGCACAACACAGGACATATAACTCACACACAAGACATAAAGTAATATCACCACAAATAAATTAACAAATAATAAAATATATTCTGGAAGACTGACACTTAGCATAAGGTGCACCTACGACACAAGTTAAGAGGTAAACAGTATAATGCTGCTGACGCTTCTTATGTGATGGGACCTGGGTGGTGCCAGGGAGTTCAGGAGTCTCACGGCCTGAGGGAAAAAGCTATTTCTCACCCTAAAATTCCTTGTCTTCATGCTGCGGTACGTCTTGCCTGATGGTAAGGGGTCAAAGAGGTTGCGGGATGGATGGGAGGGATTTGTATGTGAGAAATTCACAATTTTATCGTGACTGCTTTTGTCAACTCCTTCTTTCTCTTCATCTTTCTCCTAATCCAACGACACTCTATGCTATACAGAGTACTGAATATCTCTGAGGCCCTAGGTATGCCTATTGAAAAGAGCCTCCAAATCTGCCAACACACAAGGCAAATCGTTACTATGCTGATGGTTTGCCTCGTGGTCTGAAGACCTTTGTCTGAAGACATCTAGCCTCACTGGTTTGATTCCCCATGAATACCATAAACTTAATTTCAAGTCCCTGCTATTGAATAGCTATCCAGCAAATCAGCTTCAAGGAGCAAGAAACCAGGACGCACGTCAAAGCCCTTGAGAATCTAGGATTCTTAAACAGGACGATCTTCAGTAGTTGCACACTAGCCCTACAGTGATGGAGTGGTGGTCCTCGGGTTTGAAGAGTACTCCCAGAGACTGGGGATGTCTTATTCAACACATGCCCTAATTGTGAGATCCTGTGATACTTCCTGACTGGTCAGATTTGCAGGTACCTTGTTAGTCAGCCTAAAAGAAAGTGGTTACCTGCATTATCCTTGAAGCGATGGTATTTCAATTCTTATCTGCAGATTTGCCCTTTGCTATTCAATGCCACCTTGATTCAATGAGTTCCAGGAATTTCAGGAAATGCATGTGCACATTCTGTCTGTTTGTCTGTATCTTGTTTTACGGCGGTTGGCATCCAGCTTAATGGTGCATTACCGCCACCCTCTGCTCCAGAATGTGCACTAGACATACATTCTAAATCCCTTCACCCAATCGCGCGCGCACACACACACACACACACACACACACACACACACACACACACACACACACACACACACATATATATATATATATACAAACCTACACTTCACCCTCCCATCTTTGACCATCCTAGTATCCTATTCCTGTTTATTCGTCATATTCTATAAAAAAACCCCTGTACCCCTTAAAAACGCTAAAAATACCCGGACTTGTGCTCTCTCACCCATGCCCAGCAACCCTTTTAATGTGAATTCCTGCATCTCCAACTCCCTTAATTTATTTCTCATCATCTCTCTCTGTATCCCATACTTCCTGCAACACAAAACTACATGTTCTACTGACTCCTCTTCCTGACATTCCTCACACAATCCTGTCTGGTGTTTCCCTATCATTTTCAATGTTTTGTTTAATGCACAATGCCCCAGCCTTAACCTAGTCCACACAATTTCCTCTCTTCTGTTTCCATTACCTACCTTAGTAACTGCAACACTCTTTTGTATTTGATATAAATGCCTCCTTTTCCCCTCCCTGTCCCATCTTTCTTGCCACATTCGGTTGACTTTTTCCCAGATTACACACTTAACCTCTGCTTTACTGATACTAATGTGCATTTCCACATTTTCTTTCTTTAACGCCCTCTTTGCCAACTCATCCACCCTCTCATTCCCCTTCACCCCTACATGTGCTGGAACCCATAGAAATTTTACCTGACCTCCCTGATTTGCAATTCTTGTAACTAACTGAAGGACTTCATAAAGTACATCTTGCCGACTGTTTGTGTGAAAAGACCTTAAACTTGCTAGAACTGAGGATGACTCTGAACATATCAATGCTTTGGCTTGTCTGGCTTTCTGCACCCATTGCAACGCAACCAACACTGCCAGCATCTCCACTGTAAACACCCCTAACTTATTAGATGTTCTTCTGCTGATTCCAATTTCTTTTGCTGGTATGACCACCCCAAACCCTGTCACTCCTGTTTCAGGTTCCTTCACACCATCTGTATAAATGTGAGTATAATCACTATACTTTTCCATCACATGACAGTTAAATGCATTTACCAAATCTATTTTATATCTTTCTTTCCTTTTTACCTCTAACAAATGCCGGTCTATGTCAGGCCATACAAGCTTCCATGGAGCTACAACCGGATAAACTACTGAAGGACTTATCCTCAGATCAAATACTCCACATTCTTTCGCGATATCATTCCCTACCCGACTAAAGGTATCCCTCTGAAACCTCCCATTTTCCCAGCACTCCTGCAACACTCCTTTAGTAGGGTGAGAATCATTGTGCCCCTGCAAGTTAGCCCAATAGTTTGCCATCAGTTGCATCCTTCTTAGTTCCAAAGGCATTATTCCCATTTCTACCTGTAGGGCTGACACTGGTGACGTTTTAAAAGCCCCACTGCACACTCTCAAGGCCTGAGCCTGAATCACATCCAGTTTCCTTATAAGAGACCTAGCTGCTGATCCATATACTATATTTCCATAATCCAATACAGATCTTACTAAAGCCACATACATTTTCTTCAAAGCTGAACAACTTGCTCCCCATTCCCTACTAATCAAACATCTCATCACATTTATTACTTTTTTACATTTCTCCTCAACTTTCCTGATATGGTCTGCCCATGTTAATCGTGAATCAAATATAACTCCCGGAAATTTAAATGATGCAACCCTTTCTAATTCAACCCCATACATCCTTAACTTCTTCCCTACCTCAACCCTTTTCCTGGTAAAAAATACAGTTTGAGCTTTGTCTACTGAAAATCTACATCCCCAATCATAACCCCACTCCACCACTTCATCAATTGCTTCTTGTAGTTTCCTGATTACATGGTCCATGTTCCTGCCTCTTTTCCACAAGGCCCCATCATCCGCAAACAGTGACCTACCTATATCCACTGGTACCCTTGTGAAGGCATCATTGATCATAATGATGAAAAGTAACGGGCTAATCACACTACCTTGAGGTGTGCCATTTTCCACTATGTACTGTTTTGATAATTCTGATCCAATCCGAACTTGAATTTTTCTACCAAACAAAAAATCTTTAATCCAATTAAAAACTCTCCCACCAACCCCCATCTTGTGCAGTTTAATTAATAATCCTTCCTTCCACATCATATCATAGGCTTTTTCAATGTCAAAGAACACTGCCACTACTGACTCTCTATTTGCCTGGGCCTTCCTTATTTCAGTCTCTAACATAATCACTGAGTCCATGGAATTCCTTCCCTTTCTAAAACCACTCTGATAACTTGCCAGCATTCCCCTTTTCTCAAGCTCATACGATAACCTTTCTGTTAAGTTCAAGACATCTTTTAAAGTTCCCCTTATTGAGCTATTAACATTAAATTTGGCAGTTGGACTGTCCCAAGGGTTCACCTACAGTCTGATGTACTTAGGTTTGATGTGGAAATCGATGGGTTGGGCACACCCTCCTGATTCACTGTCAGCACATTCATACCCTCCACCTACTCCTGTAACCAGACAATAAGTTACAGCCCTCTATAATCATTCTCTGTCCCTTTCCACCTATGCCAAGGACAGGTAATAAGGCCTTTAGGGGGAGGCAAACTTTGGTTCAAAATCTGATTATTGAGCAGCTGTTTATCAGTCATAGAGTCTTAAATACCAGGTGTGACCACTTAGCATTACAATTGATTTTGGTTTTGGCCTAATTGTGTCCTTCCTTGTGTCATTTAAGTTTTTCTTGTGAACACTGTATATTAGATGCCATGGGCCCGTGACGCTGCTGCAAGAAAAGTTTTCATTGCCCCTGTGCATACTTGTGCATTTGACCATAAACTTGATCTTGACAAATCAGGATGGCACCGAGCTTCGATCTCCATTGAGTTGCAGCTAGGATTTTGTGACAGAGAAGTCGGGGAAATAAGCAGGAGTCTACGTCCCTATTCTGACATGGACGCAGGACATCTGTGGTCAGATGTTGCATGTTAGATCAGCTGACAGTGGATGATGTCTCCCTGCACCACTCCCCCACCACCCCAGTCAGTACTTTGTCAGCAGGATCCAGAGTTGGAGATCCATACAGACAGGAGAAAGGAGTTCCAGTGATCCCCTAGGTTTGTGAAATAGTGGGACCCCAACATTTGAGGCCTAGTGTTCGGGGTCCCTGCATCGGCGAGTCAGGAGTTCCAGGCCTAGTGTTCAGTGATCAGCGTGTCCTGGAATCGATGCTGGGGATCGAGGCCCGAGTCCAGAAGATGAGGCCCGTTGGCCAGAGTGAGCCCCCTGAGGAGGTCGATGTCCAGTGTCTGCAGGACAATACATGCCTGCTGGAAGCTGGGGGCTCCAGGCCTGGGGTTAAAGGATTGTGTACTTGCCTGGGTGAGAGGGAAGAACCTGACTTGTTTTTACCCTAAACTATTACTGTTTGTTGCTCGTTGTCTTCTGTGCTGTTCTGCCGAGCACTGTGGGCCTGTTATGTCAGCATCAGAATGCGTGGCAACACATGCTGGCCACTTCCAGTACAATCTCAGGTATGTTAGTAATCAAAGCAAATGGCATATTTCACAGCGTGCTTGACGTACGCGTAATAAATCAACTCGAATTCTGAACTTTGGATCTTGGATTCCAATCACATCAGCAATAAATTCTGGGAAGCAGGCAAAGCAACCTGGCGGTTGAAGTCTAAGGAACTCTCAACTCTCAGAGAGGGATCTGAGTTGGAGAGATTGCCTAGGGTTGAATGTGTGCCAGCAACAGTTTGCATTGTCAGTAACTCCTTCATTACACATACAGAGAAATACAAAACCTCATCCTGGTCTTTGGGACTTCTGTCCGTTTAAGGCCCAGACATTAGGTTACTCTAGACATAGATCTGGAACTTGAAGCTTGTATACTGGAAGCTCTGCCTCTCTCAAAGCAAATCAAGACCTATCAAGTCTTGACTTCTATCTCCCCATGTGATCTCCATCTTATCCATCACTCTCCAACTCCACTCCTATTCTGACTGATCGACTCCTCACCAATATCTTGAGCCAATATCCCTTTCCAACTTCCATTCTGACCTCCACCACTGTCAAATATCAAAACTAAGTGGGCCATCAGATGACCAAGAGGGTTTGTTTATCCCATGCCAATATAAAGGTTAGAAATAGTATCTGAACTCCTTAATCATCACGAAAGTTTTGCTTAATAAAGTAACAGCATTTATTATCACTGTAAGGACAAAAATTAGGCCAAAGAGCAAATCGTGAGCTCCTTATTTTTCCATTTTGCATTGTCTAAACCATGTTGATTGACTATGTGAGTCAGCTCCCATATAAATCCCATCAGAGATATTGAGGTAACTTTGGACATGACAAAGAAGAGGGCTGCAAAATGTCTGGAGGCTTGCTTTCATACAATGTGTATTGTGCAAAACGTCTTTCCTAGTAATAGCTACCCACTGTGCCTTTTTGTGCATAAGCAGCTTGCTTGTGATGAAGATGTAAATATTAATTAGAGTTTGAGGAATAGTTGATGGAGTGATACTTACTAAATTTGTTTATTGCTGTGTTGTCTCGAAAGGTAAATCTTGTTCTGTGCCTTGTTGTAATTGTTCCATGCATAAAGATGTTAATTTCTCTTCCAGGGTAACTTATTATTCTTACATTTTGTATATGTGCTATGTGCAACATGCTGGAGAAAAGCCTAACCCTTCCTTAACATTCTGAGAGAAAGGTTCATTTAGCATTGATATATAGTCCATTACAGTGATTTCCAAGAACAATATTTACATTTCAGAAGTATCCATTGCATATCTTTTTGGTTGTCCCAAAGCACTTTGCAGCCAAGCTCCACACACAACAGACAGATAATAACCAGATGAGTTTTGCAAATGTCAGGCAGGAGAAACTATGTGTGACATGAGAACTTGCTGCTTCCTTTGGAATATTGTCACAGGGAATGGACTGTATATCCACGTAAGAGAGCAGGCAAGTTCCTTATGTAACATCACGTTGGAAAGGCAGCCTAGGACACTTCAGTGCCACACTGGAGTGTCAGCCAGATACTTTACCAACTTTCGTTTATTGTCATTTAACCCTAACCCTAACCCTAACCCTAACCCTAACCCTAATGCATGCATTAAAAAATGATACAACATTCCTCCAGAATGATATCA